>NC_056745.1:326050780-326125780 GCF_019279795.1 Protopterus annectens | reverse complement strand
AAATATTGAATCATAAGGTTGCTATGAGTTTAGAAAAGATTAAACTACAGTCCTATTCAGTAAACCCCAGACATTTACATAAACTAGCTATCAGATCCAAACAAATTAGTAAACAAAATCATATTAATGAAATTAAATACAAGAATAATAACTCAGTGAAAAGAACAACTGATTTAGGAGGTATATTAAAAACCTTTAAAAATCATTATCGCTCAATCAATGACATGCAATCACCACTAGATTCAGATGATGTAATAGATAAATTTCTACAAGAAAATATCAATATTACACTATCAAAACAACAAAAATAGTACCCTAAATAAACAAATAACCTTAGTAGAAGTGAAAGAACAAGTTAAAAATCTGAATGATAATAAAGCCCCAGGGTTAGATTGGATAATCCCAGAAATATATAAAATTCTTCCAGAGCACACAATAAAGTTATTATTAAACACATTCTCCATGGTTAAATAAGACTTCATTTTCCCTCCCTTGTGGAAGTACTCAATAATTTCCCCCATTCTAAAACAAGGTAAGGACCCCCAACTATGTGCATCCTATAGACTCATATCATTGTTAAATATCGATTATAAAATGTTCATGTCTATCCTGGCCAAAAGACTAAAGAATATATTGCCCAATCTAATACACTTTGATCAAACTGGCTTTATCTTACATAGAAAAGTGCACGACAATATTATTAAGCTACAATCTCTAATAGTCATTCCAAACAAAACCAAGAAACAATTAACTATTATTAGTCTGGATATTGATAAGGCATTCAATTTCCTTAGTTGGTCATACTTACAAAAAATCTTTAAAGAATTTAACTTTACTTAAGATTTCACTAAACTGATATTAAATATTTATAGTGATTCTAAAGCATTTGTTAAGATTGGCTCATGTCTATCATCCCCAGTAAAAATTCATAAGAGAACTAGACAAGGTTGCCCTCTCTCCCCATTATTTTTTGCTTTATCAGTGGAACCTTTTGCTTCATTTATTAAAAATAACCCAAATATCAAAGGATTTCAAGTTAATGATGGATACTGTCCAAAAGTTCAGCTTTTTGCTGACGATATTCTACTAACATCCAGTGACATAGAAGGCTCTTTACAACATATCATGAATGCCATAACTCTATTTGGAAAAATCTCAGGGCTCAATTTTAATCAAAATAAAACCAAACACTTTTAATCAATAAGAAAATAAATAGCAATTTGCAAAAATACAATACATTCAACTGGGAAAATGATAAGATAGATTATCTAGGAATAAGTATTAAGAATAAGTGGGATGAGTCTATTAAATTTAATTTGGGGCTGCCACGGTGGTGCAGCGGTTAGCGTTGCCACCTCACAGCAAGAGGTTCTCCGGTTCAATCCTCGGCTGGGGTGCCTTCTGTGTGGAGTCTGCATGTCCTCCCTGTGGTTGCGTGGGTTTCCTCCGGGTGCTCCAGTTTCCTCCCACATCCCAAAGACATGCTGTAGGTGGATTGGACACACTAAATTGGCCCTAGGTGTGAGTGTGTGCATGTGTGTGCCTTCTGTGGAAGGTCGGGTGCCGGGCTGGCAACTCGACACTGTAAAACTCCACTGCCAATCATGAGCGGATGGTTATCCACTGTGGCAACCCCTAACCGGGAAAATCTGAAAGAAGAAGAAGTTTATTAAATTTAACTTCACTAAAATGGTAGCTATAATTAATGACTTGACTAAAAAGTGGAACAAAATGTTTTTCACCATGGAAGACAGACTTACATTAATAAAAATTATTATTTTGCCCAAGATTTTATTTTACATACAATCATTGATTTTACCTCCTCCTAAGAAATTCTTTAAACAAATAGATTCCTTATTACTAACTTTTTTATGGTTCTCAAAGAAACCAAGACTAGCCTATAAATGGCATGTTAGAGCCTGGGACAGTAATGGGACTGGCTTTCCCAACATAGAATTATATTCCAAATCTGTTATTATTAAAATATTATTACACAGGATTTCATCCTAATAAAGGTAAGCTTGAAACCAGTCAAGGGCTGGAGTATCTAGATACAGGGTTTTTAAAGTATATAGAAGTAACTGATGGTTTACCATATCGAAGGCTTCGATAGGTCCAGGAAGAGAGCGGAGGATATTTTTTTATTATTCGGTTAAGATTAATGTTTTCAGTAAAGAGAGGAGGGCAGTGGTTGTACTATGATGGGGTCTGAATCCATGTTGAGAGTCTGTGAGTAGTTTATTTTGGGTTAGATAGAGCATTAGTTGGTTGTGCATGCACTTTTCCATAATTTTGGCAAGTGGTGATAGTATGGCTATAGGTCTATAGTTGGATAGTTCTGTGGATGAACCTCCTTTGTGGAGTGGAATAACATAGGATATTTTCCAAATTGAGGGATTGAGGCCTCGGTTATGGTTCTGTTAATTAGGATTGAGATAGGGTAGGCTACGACATCTGCAGCAATTTGCAGGTATTCAGCCAGCAGAAGATCGGCTGAAAGGGTGGTTGGCTTCAGTTTTTTCAAAAGGGATCTGATAAAGGATGTGGACACTGGCTGGAAGTTAAAGAGAGTGGTGAGTCGGGTATAGTGTTTATAGAAGTGTGGGGAGGAGAAAGTTGGTTAGCTAATAACTGGATGGTTTCTGTGAAGAAAGTATTGAATGAATTGGCTATATCTTCTTGGCTCTTGTCAGATAATGTTCCTGGGGTAGGAGTAGTGGATTTGCCTGGTTGGAGAAGTTTATTTATGCCTGCCCAGTACTTTGAGAGTTATTCTGATGTTTATGTTGCAGATTGTAGAAGTAATTTTTTCTTATCTAGTATGATCGCTTTTTTTGTCTCATTTCTAAGTTGTTGGAATTTGATACGATCTAGGGTAGTTTGGTAGTGCGCCATTTATCCCACGCTTTGTCTCTAGTTGTTATTTTGGTTTTGGTGTCTGTTGTTAGCCAGGGTGCTAGTTGAGTTTTAATTCTTATTGAGCGTTTAGGGGCATGCGGCTCAAGTATAGTAAGGAATGAATTGTTAAATGATGACACTGCCTCATCAAGGGAAAGGAACTTTAGTTTTGTCCAGTTACATGATTTGAGTTCAAGTTGAAATTTAGTTGGGTCAAAGTTTTTCTTGGATCTGATAGACCTATAAATAGGTAAGCTTGTACAATTAATTTTGTCTTTCATGATGTATGTGAGCAGGTGATCACTAAGATCATTAGGGAGAGTTCCAGACATATAGTTCTGGGGATGACTGTTGGTGAGTATCCAGTCTAGTATACTCTCTTTTTGGTTATTGTTACCTGTACGTGTGGTAGATGATATTATCTGAGAGAATCCATGTAGGTTAACAGGGATGGGGTTGGACTGTGCTGTGCATTGGTTCCAGTCAATATTAACATCGCCCAGGACAATGGTTTCTTGAGGGTAGTTGTTGGCTATCCAGTGTAGAATGACCTCTAGTGTTTCTACATTGTTCCCAGGGGGAATATAGGTGACAATTAGGTTAATGCCCTTATGATTATTTAGTAGAATTTAGTAGAAAATTGTTAAATATCGATTATAAATTTTTCATGTCTATCCTGGCCAAAAGACTAAAGAATATATTATCCAATCTAATAAACTTTGATCAAACTGGCTTTATCTTACATAGAAAAGTGCACGACAATATTACTAAGCTACAATCTCTAATAGCCATTGCAAACAAAACCAAGAAACAATTAACTATTATTAGTCTGGACATTGATAAGGCGTTCGATTTCCTTAGTTGGTCATACTTACAAAAAATCTTTAAAGAATTTAACTTTACTTCAGATTTCACTAAACTGATATTAAATATTTATAATGATTCTAAAGCATTTGTTAAGATTGGCTCCTGTCTATCATCCCCAGTAAAAATTCATAAGGGAACTAGACAAGGTTGCCCTCTCTCCCCATTATTTTTTGCTTTATCAGTGGAACCTTTTGCTTCATTTATTAAAAATAACCCAAATATCAAAGGATTTCAAGTTAATGATGGATACTGTCCAAAAGTTCAGCTTTTTGCTGACGATATTCTACTAACATCCAGTGACATAGAAGGCTCTTTACAACATATCATGAATGCCATAACTCTATTTGGAAAAATCTCAAGGCTCAATTTTAATCAAAATAAAACCAAAACACTTTTAATCAATAAGAAAATAAATAGCAATTTGCAAAAATACAATACATTCAACTGGGAAAATGATAAGATAGATTATCTAGGAATACATATTAAGAATAAGTGGGATGAGTCTATTAAATTTAATTTGGGGTGGCCACGGTGGTGCCACAGTTAGCGTTGCCACCTCACAGCAAGAGGTTCTCCAGTTCAATCCTCGTCTTGGGTGTCTTCTGTGTGGAGTCTGCATGTCCTCCCTGTGGTTGCGTGGGTTTCCTCCGGGTGCTCTGGTTTCTTCCCACATCCCAAAGACATGCTGTAGGTGGATTGGACACACTAAATTGGCCCTAGGTGTGAGTGTGTGCATGTGTGTGCCTTCTGTGGAAGGTTGGGCGCCGGGCTGGCAACTCGACACTGTAAAACTCCACTGCCAATCATGAGCAGACGGTGAGCTGCTGTGGCAACCCCTAACCGGGAAAATCCTTGTCTTGGGTGTCTTCTGTGCGGAGTCTGCATGTCCTGGTTGTGACACTGTAAAACTCCACTGCCAATCATGAGCAGACGGTGATCTGCTGTGGCAACCCCTAACCGGGAAAACCCAAAAGAAGAAGAAGTCTATTAAATTTAACTTCACTAAAATGGTAGCTATAATCAGTGACTTGACTAAAAAGTGGAACAAAATGTTTTTCACCATGGAAGACAGACTTACATTAACAAAAATGATTATTTTGCCCAAGATTTTATTTTACATACAATCATTGATTTTACCTCCTCCTAAGAAATTCTTTAAACAAATAGATTCCTTATTACTAACTTTTCTATGGTTCTCAAAGAAACAAAGACTAGCCTATAAATGGCATGTTAGAGCCTGGGACAGTAATGGGACTGGCTTTCCCAACATAGAATTATATTCCAAATCTGTTATTATTAAAATATTACTACACAGGATTTCATCCATATACACCTCTAGCTGGAAACAACTACATGAAATACATATAATTTCCTCTGAGAACTCAGAAACCCAGTTTACAGAAATCTTTGGAATTAATAAATATTTTGGATACTCCGTGAATATTGCTTATATAATAAGAAATTTAGCCACTTCTCACATGGTATAAACCAAAATGTTATATTTTCAAAAATATAATCGACAAAAATTATAGTTTAAAAAACCACCTTTTTCATTACATTTCCCATAGCTTATACACCAGATTGCCTAGATACCTTCAATATCAATAAGATGCAGAATCTTAAAGAGAATAATCTAAAGTTTTGGCACCAATTTATAGACAATAACAACATCCAACCAATGAACTTTCTCTTAGCCAGATATAATGTCTGTCAAGATAATTGGCTCTGTATTCAATCTTTAAGACAGTTTGTTAAAAATAAAGTGAGTGTCAATAAATCTGGAAACTGATATTATGCCAAGATTGATACAACTATTCATATGGTGTAGTTTGATGAACATTGAACATAAATTAAGCATATCACCTGCATATAAAATCCTATGACAAGACAATTACTTTTGACCAAGCTTTTTGGAATTACTCCATAAAGATTAATGGCGAACCTTTATCTAATGATAATAAGAAACAGTTATTAAATTCAATAAAAAACACTTCATCTTTATATTGGAGACTATATACCTGGAGATTTATTCATAGAAGCTTTTACACTCCACACAGAATTGACCTTATAACCAAGAGTAATGAAAGCAAATGCTGGAGGTGTGGTGATATTCTTGAAGCCAACTGGGTTCATATGTTCATCGAATGTAGATCTCTCACACAATACTGGAGTGATTTTAGACATTTCGCAAAAGCCCTGTGATCTGATAACTGTCAAATTACTAGCTCTCTGATATTATTCAATGTCCCTACCCCAAGTATAATTCCTAGACATCAGTTACCTGTTCTTTGGTTAATTCTAGCTATTGCTCTAAAAATAATTACATTGAACTGGAAAAATAAGCAAGATCTTATGTTTACTGAGTGTATTTCAATAGCAAAATCTGTATGTAAAAAAGAAATGCAAACTATTTATCAGAGATCATCAAATGTAACACTCAAAAGACTAGCTTGCCAAAAATTGGAGAGATTGTTAGATAAATATTGATTACCTTTCTTGGATAAAACAAATGTTTATCATGGATGTTTGTATATAGTGTAAATAGTTATTATGTTTTATATTGTATATTTTTAATACTTTATGTCCATGTTTATTAACAAAATTTAATAAAATGTTTTTGGGAAAAAAAGTACATTGTCTCATAGTTCTAATCTTAATTCTCCTGTGGCACTGGCTGTTGATACTGTCTTCTCTAAATTGTATAACTAGAGAAGTAGGAGGTTTGAATTTATTAGTGAATGACTGTTGTCTGTGTGTTACTCTTTCATGCTGTGTAGAAATGGTCTCATGTACATATATGGTGTGCAACTGGGCACTGTTAGTGGGATCTCCCACCACTTTCATTCAGTTTTAGCAGACACATCACCTTATTAAAACAACAGTGATGAAATTCATTCAAATGTGCACTGTCACAGTTTTAAAAAAACATCTCATGTGGCAATTGCAATTTATGCAATGTTCTTTAGCTTGTCATTTTATTTAGGTCGTCAGTATGAAACCAGACATTACTCCTTAGACTCAGTTGTGTCAGTATGTGCATGAATGTACATGTAGATAACAATGTTGTCAACCACATATCTGAAGTGTACATGTATAGCTGGAGATTTCTTTTTCAATACTTTCTGTCAATTTTAGCACAACTCCTTTGTTGAACACTGATGAAGCAATTTGTTGAAATGTGCCTTTTGCAAACCTAGAAATAAATATTCTCCTGTGACATGAGGAAATCATACATTTTCTGTAGCTTGTTGCCTTAGTAAGCCATAGGTTTGAATCCATGATTATCAATGTGTGTTGATCATGGTTGTGATTCTACCTTCACAGTGATGACTGCATTATGCAACACAAGTTCAGAGGGGCTTAAAGATGTATGGGGAAGAGAAATAGTGCCCTGTTCAAATGAGCATAGGAGCTGCGATGGCTGCTTCACTAGAATAGATAGGTATTATGCATATTCCCTTCATTGGCTCTGCATGTTCATCTATTTTTATTGGCTTTACAAATTTGAGTTTGTAAGGTCATTGTTTTATATTCAAGTCAGATTTCTGCCATTTTTGTACTATAATGTTTTCTGAAAATGAAATCATTCTCTCCAGCAACATAATATTTCTTTTCTTCAGAATAGTTATTTTGAAAAACATAAACCTAGAAAAATATGCAGTTTGAAGCAGAATAGTAACAAAAAAGCTAGAAATATCAAGAATAAAACTTGGGTATGGGGTAGACCCAACTCATAATGATATAAACTAAACAAGCAGTGGGAGGTCTTCTAGGATACTTAGGTATGTAAAAAGATGAACTACTGGGATATTGGGATTTGTGCTTAACCAATGAGACAGATACATGATAATGTATTAAACGTTAAACAATTTGAATGTGAATCAGTCAAAAACAAGCAATCAACATGCTTTAACAAACTTCCTTTTTTTCTCTTTTGGGTCAAATCTCCAATAACTCTATAGTTGGGTTTCCACTTCTATACCCCAAGCTTAATACAAAACTTTGAAGTCAGTGTACCTAAGGGTAGCAGTTTGGAGAACCACAAAAGAGTAGTGCCATAACCGGTAGAAACAGCTATGTGCAAAGGACTATAATAATGTAACATGTATGATCTTTAGTTTAAGTATCTTACAGAAATAATGGAGAATAAAGGTAAGTATTTTATAGTGGCATTAACTTAGCCCAGGAGGGTATCACATTTATAGAGTTACTGTAAAAGTATTAAACTCAAAGCAGCAAAATAATTTTCAAGGTATGTCTTGCACATAATGTTGTTTAACTATGATCTGTAGCTTACCAACAGATCTAGAAAAGAAGCAAATGACATGGGCCAATCAGTAACTACCAGCCATTAGAGCTTATTTTTTCTAACTTCCATTGCTGTCCAAAGTTTATGTTTTTCTCTTTCTCCTGCATACACAGCACAGTACTCCATTTTATATGCATTATTTCAGGCTATTTACAAATGATAATATTAAAAAGAGAATGCATTAGTCCAACAACATCAAATCTTCATAGCAGTGTGTGTGTGTGTGTGTGTGTGTGTGTGTGTGTGTGTGTGTGTGTGTGTGTGTGTGTGTGTGTGTGTGTGTGTGTGTGTGTGTGTGTGTGTGTTGTATATGTTTTTGGATGAAGCATGCTGAAATACATTATTGTGGCCAAAATGTTTTTTTTTTTATTTTTTATTTATTAATACTTTGCTAACCTGGATTAGTCCTACTAGGCCAATAGCCTCTACTCAGGGGAGACCTGATGTGGTATTCATACTAGTCAGTGGAAATTTGGCTAGGACACTGGGAAACTTCCTTACTCTTTTTGATAAATGCCATGGGATCTTTTACATCTTGATACTTGATTACAAGATCACAGTAAATCTTAAACAGTGCATCCAGACAGAATGTGAGATTGCATGGCGCAGAGACAGTCAGTTTCTGAAAGCAAATAGCTGTCTGTTTGTGAAAAGTGATTGCTAATTTTTACTTGTCATAGCATATATATATATATATATATATATATATATATATATATATATATATATATATATATATATATATATATAAATAAGAGCCTAGCATATCGTGGAGTCCGTTGAGTCCACTGATGAAGCTAATCAGTGTGATCCAGTGACAAAAGTAATGACCACTTTCATAAATAGACTGACTTAATAAATAACCAAATTCTTAATGGGTACTTTGATTTTTGTGATCAAATGAAATACATTTTGGCCATAGCAGTGCATTCCAGGTTGTTTCATGTAAACACAAACACCCACCCACCCACAGACACACACATGCATACACACACACACACACACACACACACACACACACACACACACACACACACACACACACACACACACACACACACACACACTTAAACTTTGAAAATATTTCATGAAAGTCACAATATCAGGAAATATGAAATTAAGCTCAAAAAATAAAAGATACAGCTCTTCCATTTCCTTTGCATCTGAAAGCATACTTTAAGAAAAGTTATAATAACTGAATTTTTGTATTGGTGGTCTAAAAATTTTATTTGAAAATGAAACCAGATAAATAACCTTGTATTGACTGGTTTCAACAATGGACTTACTGTATTTTACAATGTGCCAGGTTTTCAAGCCATTCGATATTCAGAATCTGTAGCGATACGTATTTCCAGGTTTAGGAAAGTAATGCAGGTCCATAGCAGATCTGTTCATTACATCAGAAGTAAATATATGTATGTCTTCAGAATAAAAACATTGTGCTTTACTAGATAGATGCTACCACTAAAACTCCTTGTATTGATAATGGCAATATGCAGTACTCTGTGAATACCAAACTGAAATTTGTTGAGCTAGCAATAGTCAATCTTTTATAACTACCTCACACATTTAATCAAAGACACTTCAGTGTAATCAGCAAGACTGTGGAACTTTGTGGATAAAAACTGCAAGGTTGTGACCTTAAAGTTGGTATATTAAGAGATGCATGGGATGTGCAGGTATGAGGGGAATGTCTCCATGCAATCTTTTTTTTTTAGTCTTTACTAACGACTTTGTCTAATATCAACTTAAAATATTCATTGCTTATTAGTGTTGTTTCCTGTTTCTAAGTTTGAAAGGGTGAAAGGGTAGAAGGAAAGCCCTTAAATATATTTTGTACTTGACTGTCCAAGTGTACTTTTCTGAAGCATTTATTAAGCACTATTAAAGGAGGGCTGGCATTTCATAGTTTAATCATTGGTACAAAATTGGTCACTTTTGTTCTGGCATAAAAAACTCTGTAAAATATAATCATATCATTAGTATGTTCATATGACGTCATAATGAAAAAGTAAAACGTATTTTTCAGAATGAATGATATTTATGTCATTTTAAATGTTATAGCAAAAAAATTGTTTTCTCAAGTGCAAGACGACATGCATTTACTTTTATAAATTTTGCTAATTGTTTCCCTTTAAAACTAGTAGCAAAGACTAAGGACATTTTATAAATAATTTTCTGGTATCATTCCATGAACATCTCACAAGAATATGTTAAATCCATTTTGGAGATATATGACATTATATACAGAGAACAAAATAACAAAAAATAATCAGTCATTTTGGAACAGATTTCTTTAAGATGGCCAACAGTAAAGGCATTAAGGAAACGGTCTTCTTGGCAAGTTAGTAAGGTCAGAAGTATAAATAGAATCCAAAAATACATGAGGCAGACATACTGCAGTTTTTATTGAAGGGGTGTGCAAGGAAGATGTGTTACATATGAACTGTAGCTTATTCAGAATGGAGAATAGTTAGAAGACTATGTATGACACACTTTTATTACTAGTGTGAGGATATTAGATAGATATTGTTATTTATGCTAGCATGACTGGCAAGTTTTGTAAATACTTGTAAATAATTGTAAATTAGCCTGTGTTATATATGCCAGCATAATTAGCTATAAGTTTGTAAAAAAGTTTATATTTTGTGATTATTACTTTGATTTATGTAAGATGTTTGAATCAAACAGTATTCCTCTGGCTGACCAAATGTACACATTTTTTAAAAAGAATTCTGAATGTAACTTATGCCAGTCAGATTACCTAGATGCGATGTAATTGTGTGCCTGAACTGAAAGGAATAGAATCTCCACAGCAGCTGTTTAGTTTACATTTTTAAAGTCTGATATAAGAGTGTAGATTTCTCATAACAGCTTTCTGCGACATTTAAAAAAGTCTGCTATAAAAGCATGTTCTGAGTCAAAGTCCAGTAGTTAAGTAGTTGTTTTAGTTGTTCAGTTGTCAGTTGTTGTTTTCCAGATCAGTAGTTATCACTCAGTTTGTTTTCCAGAGCTGCTCAGCAATAATAGCATGAGTTGCTATTCCAGTCACTGAAGGCCAGACAACAGCCTGAAGAGTGGGCATACATTCTTATCTTGCCTGGCAGAAGTGAGAGTATCATCTTTCCTTGCTGAGTGAATTAGATTAGACAGGGACAGTTAATCTTTAGATAGTTAGGGAAATATAATTAGATAGAGTTGTTCTATAATCAATTTGGGTGGCCACGGTGGTGCAGTGGTTAGCATTGTCGCCTTACAGCAAGAGGTTCTCCGGTTCGATCCTCGGCTGGGGTGCCTTCTGTGCAGAGTCTGCATGTCCTCTCTGTGGTCGCGTGGGTTTCCTCCGGGTGCTCCAGTTTCCTCCCAAATCACAAAGACATGCAGTAGGTGGATTGGACACTCTAAATTGGCCTTAGGTGTTAGTGCGTGTGTGTGCCTTCTGTGGAAGGTTGGGTGCCGGGCTGGCAACTCAACACTATAAAAACTCCACTGCTAATCATGAGTGGACAGGTGATCCGCTGTGGCGAACCCTAACTGGGAAAAGCCAGAAGAAGAAGTTTTATAATCAATTTGAAATCTATCTTCCAGTATTATTTTCATAATTTCTGAGTGTGAATCTCTGTGGTTTATTAAAATCAGTTATTCAGTGTATACATGTTTTAAATCATTTTATTATTAAATATTTTACTACCTTTTATTGCAGCTGCTTATTTAGAAGGTACGTTTAGTAACCTGAGGGTGTTTATGCTTATTGTGATAACATGAAGGCCACTCCAAAAAGCCTTACTGCTTGGGTTACATGCTACCATTTGTATCAATATTTATTTTACCCAATATAATTGAACACTCCATTTGAAGGGTATTATGGTATCTGACTGGTGGCAGCTATTACCTTGTAATTTGGGAGAGAGAAAATAGCAGGTAAATCTGTGCCTGCTTTTCCCAAGAGTGTTTGCATGTGTGACAGTGTGTCAGATACTTAGAACCAGGACACAATGCTCTGCATTGGTTAGTGTGAAGACTCATTTGGACACCTGGAGTGAAGCATATAGTCCAGTCCCAGGTTTGGAGCCTGTTTCCAATGTACTCTTAGGGGAAATTGTCTATTTCTACCCCTGCTTTCAGCGACACTCCCTTACCAGAGACACTGGTCTGGATTGAAGCTCCTTAGTTACTTCCCTGGTTTTAAGTGGGGTTGTCACATTATTTGGTTCCAGCCATGTGGGATTTTAATTGAGCTTTAGTAGCCTGTGAGTAGTTGTCAATGAGGTGTGTACTCTTCACAGCCACAAGATAAACATACAGAGTTTCATTTCACAATAGTTCTAATTATTTTTTAGTCAGTTTCCTCAGGGGCAACAGACAAAGATATCAGCAGAAGATTATAGCAAGCTGACCAGGAACCAGTTGACCAAGGTGTGCAAAGCCAAAAGACTGGTGCATGCCAACCTCACTAAGGAAGCAATGATCTTAGCCTTAGTCGCAGTCACAGAGCAGACCAGCAACTCAGAGGATATGCAGCTTGGCATTGGGGATAAGCAGCTTTCTGAGACAGGACAGTGCACCTTTCCCTCAGAGGACTTAAAAATCCTTCTGGAGTTTAAATGACTTGAACTGGAGGCTGAGGAGAGGAAGAAGCAGTGGCACCATGAAAAGGAACAAACATTTGGACACCATGGAGAAACAGCGTCAGTATGAACTGTGGCATTTGGAGATGGAAGCTAAAGAAAATGAGAGGCAGAGACAGCATGAAAAGGAGCTTCTGACCCTTCAACAGGGTCATAGAGGTAATGGAGAAGGGAATGACTGAAACCCAGAGGCCATAAAGGTTAGTAACATTTTTCCTCATTACAGGGAGGAAGATGACTTTGATTGTTTTATTTATATATATTTGAGAGGGTATGTAAGCAATATTTTGTTGAGCAATGGCTCTGGGTACAGTTCCTGATGCCCTTAGTCCATGGTAGAGCCGTTAATGCAATTGCTAAACTGTCTGATATTGATTGTTTGAATTATAATCATGTAAAATAATGTTTACGTGTTTGCTTTAAATTAACTCCTGAAATGTAGAGAAAAATGTTTCATGAACATAGACGCAAGGCAGATGAAAGTGTATGTGATTACATTGCTGATTTAAGTACTTACTTTCATAGGTTGGTGAGTGGGTGTCAGGTCACCACTTTTGAAAGGCTAGCACACCTCAGCACTTTGCCTGAGGACATGAGGATCTGGTTGGCAGACAGAAAGTGTAACTCTGCAAATGAGTTGGGGTGAAAAGAGGATCTCTACATGGCAAGTAGGGCACTACTATATAAGAAAGAGATACCCAGTGCTGCACATGGACATAAGGGAACCCATGGGGGGGCAGCCTAAACCACTCCAACAGAGTTCACCAGTAAACAGGCGAAGCCACTAGTTCAAGCACCTGGTCAGGATCAGGGATTAGATGTTTCAAAAGTAATCGGAAGGGCCATGTAGCATACAGATGTCCATTAAAGCAATGTTAGAAACAAAAGGTGAGGGAGCCAGCAAGTGGGAATGACAGAATGCCAGTGATAAGTTGTCTGGAAACAACAGAGGTGCCAAATTATCACCATTTGTATCCTATCTTAGTGGATGGAAGACAGACCACTGCTAAGAGACACAGTTTCTGAAATAAACATTGTTAGGCCTGCAGTGGTTAAGGAGGAGCAGTACTTGCTTGGGCAGTCCACACCAGTCAGAGCTTTGGGTGGGACCCCATTCCAAATACCTTTGTCCAAGGTTCATACTGACTGGGAGGGTGGAAAAGGGAACAAGCAGGTAATTGTGCTTGAGGATATCCCTGCAGATGCCTTAATAGGGAATGATTTTGATAGTGTAAGTACCTTGTGTGCATGCAGTGGCACGCAGTCAAGCTTGGAGACAGGCATGTAGGTCTGGTAGCCTGGGGGAGACCAAGACTGATCCTATGTCTGAAGCTGGGGCTAGTGAAGTGGTTATTTCAGGGAGGGAGTTGCCTTGTAGCAGTGAGCCTGAAGGTGAACCACAACTGCTGGTCGGCACTGGTTTTCCTGTGGACATGGTGACTGCAAGGACAGAGGTGAGTGGTGTTATCTAAGCTGACAGTGAGTCACCACTGACAGAGGATACTGGGCGTCCTGTGGAAGGGGAGCTAGGTGGGTTCACAAAAGAAAAGTTGAGATATGAACACCTTTCAAACCCTACCTTATGAGGGTTGAGGGAGGTAGCTAAGAAGGCATCTGATGCTCAAGGAAAAGGGGAGTTTGTATGCTGGAATGGAGAGTGGATGCCTGTGGAAGGGCTACAGAGTGAGGTAATATGGCAGTTGGTAGAGCCCAGAGCCTACTGTCTGGCCCCTCTAGCCATAGCCCATGACATTCCTTTTGTTGATAACAAAGGGGTACTGTACAGATAGTGGACCCCTGAGGAAGGACTGGAAAGTGAGGTAATACAGCATTTGGTAGAGCCCAAAGCCTACTGTCTGACACCTCTAGCCATAGCCCATGATATTTCTTTTGTAGATAACAAAGGGTTGCTGTATGGAGAGTGGACCCCCGATGGACGGCCAGCGGGTGAGGTAATACGGCAGTTGGTAATGCCCAGATCCTACCATCTGGCAACTCTAGCCATAGCCCATCACATTCCTTTTGCAGGTCTTATGGGAAAAAAGCATACCTTGAAAGGCATTATGCAGAATTTTTATTGGCCTGGGATTGCAAAAGATGTAAAGGGAACTGAAGGACCTGTGAGCAATGCCAAAAAATAGGCAGGAGGCAGGGACATAAGTTGTACCATGTTAGCATATTGAAGTCTTATCATGATAGGGAGGCCCTGGTGCTGAGTATTCACAATGGATGCAGGAGGAGTCTGAGTGGGGATCTACTGACTGATCTTCTCAGTGAGGCTCAGACTGACATTTCTGTGGGAGAGGTAGCATATCTCAATGGCTATTCCCTATTCAGGTTAAGGAAATACAAGCAGCATTACAGGAATTTGGGTTCATGTTCACCAGGAAACCTGGGTGTACTCACCTAGTGCAGCACCATGTGGATCCGGTCTTCAAAGGCCTATCAAGCAAGCTCCTTATAGGGTGCTTGAGCAAGTGAAACAGACATTGAAGAAGGACATAAAGGAGATGTTGGAGCTGGGGTTAATCCAGGAGTCCAGTAGTCCTTGGACTTCCCCTGTAGTATCAGTACTGCAGAAACATGGCAGTGTAATATTCTGCATAGACTACAGAAAGTTAAACATTTATACAGAGTCAGATGCATACCCCATGCCTAGAACAGATGAAGCTTTAGAACAGCTAGGTGAGGCTAAGCATCTGACCACTATTGATCGGCCCAAGGGATACTGGCAGGTGCCTTTTACTCCCATTGCTAGAGAGAGGTCAGCTTTTGTAACACCTTTTGGATTATATGAGTTTACAAGTATGCTCTTCTGGATGAAGAATGCCCCAGCAACCTTCCAGAGGTTAGTACAACATATCTTAATAGGAGTAGGACATTATGCTCACGCTTATTTATTTGATATTGCCATTAACAGTTATTCCTAGCAAGAGCACTTTCAACATGTTAGAGAGGTCTTAGGTAGATTAAAAAGGGCAGGGTTGACCATTAAACCTAATAAGTGTCAGGTGGGTATGCCAGAGGTCTCCTACCTAGGACATAGAGTAGGGAGTGGTAAGATTAGACCAGAACCTGCCAAAGTGAAAGCTATTCAGGTGTGGACTGTCCCTCTTACCAAAAAGGAGGTAAGAGCTTCACTAGGGACAGCTGGGTACTATAAGAAATTTGTGCCCAACTATAGTACAATAGCTGCACCACTAACTGACCTAACAAGGATAAATAAGCCAGATAAAGTAGTGTGGAAAACAAGCCAAATAAAGTAGTGTGGATCACAGATTTTGAGCAGGCATTCCAGAAGCTTAAAGAGGCTTTGGGAGGACTCCCTGAGTTAGCCAGTCCAGATTTCAATAATGCCAGTGCAGAAGGATTCTCAAGAAAGGGTATTGGTTGATACATTTTTCCTCAAGCGATTATTTTATAGGCTCACTTGAAAATGTAGCTCGAGTCTTCAAAGGAGGTAGAAATGTGAGGCTACTAGATATTATTATCTATGCTAGCATGACTGCCTGAAGTTTCATAAATACTTGTAAACAATTGTAAATTACCCTGCATTATATATGCCAGCATGACTAGCTATAATTTTGTAAATAAGTTTATGTTTTTTGATTATTACTTTGATTTATGTAAGATGTTTGAACCAAACAGTGTTCTTCTGGCTGACCAAATGTACATGATTTTTAAAAAAGAATCCTGAATGTAGGTTATGCCAGTCAACTGACCTAGATGATATGTAATCGTATGCCAGAGCTGAAAGGAATATAATCTCCACAGCAACTATTTTGTTTACTTTTTAAAGGCTGATATAAGACACTAGAGTTCTCATAACAGCTTTCTGTGACTTTTAAAAAATTCTGCTAAAAAAGCAGGTTCTGAGTCAAAGTCCAGTAGTTCAGGAATTGTTGTAGTTGTTCAGTTGTCAATTGTTGTTTTCCAGATCAGTAATCACACAGTTCGTTTTCCCGAGCTGTTCAGCAATAATAGTAGGAGATGCTAGTCCAGTAGCTGATAACCAGACAACAGCCTGAAGAGTAGGCATAAATTTGTATCTTGCCTGGCAGAAGTAAGAGTATCATCTTGCCTTGCTGAGTTAATTAGATTAGACAGGGACAGTCAATCTTTAGATAGTTAGGGAACTATAGTTAGATAGTTAGAATTTTTGTACAATCAGTGTGAAATCCATCATACACTGTCATTTTCATAATGTGAGTGTGTGTGTGTGTGTGTGTGTGTGTGTGTGTGTGTGTGTGTGTGTGTGTGTGTGTGTGTGTGTGTGTGTGTGTGTGTGTGTGTGAAAAACTCTGTGGTTATTAGAATCATTTATTCAGTGTACACATGTTTTAAATAATTGTATTTATTATTAAATATTTTACTACCTTTTATTGTAGCTGGTTATTTAAAAAGTACTTTTGGTAACCTGAGAGTGTTTATGCTTATTGTGATAACACCAGGGACACTTCAAAAAGCCTTACTGCTTGGATTACACACTGCCATTTATATCAGTATTTATTTTACCCAATATAATTGAACTCCCCTTTTAAAGGGTATTGTGGTATTTGACTGGCGGCAGCCATTAACTTGTAATTTGGGAGAGATGACATAGCAGTTAAATTTGTGCCAGTCTTTCACAAGAGTGTTTGCATGTATGAATATCAAATATTTAAGAATGAGTGTATCAAGTCCCTAGAACTAGGACAAAGTGCTCTGCAGTGGTTAGTGTGAAGACTCATTTGGGGAACCTGAAGTGAAGCAGTCCAAGGTTTGGAGCCTATTTCTGGTGTACTCTTAGGGGAAATTGTGTATTTCTATCCCTGCTTTCAGGACACTCCCTTACCAGAGACAGCAGTGAGGACTGAATCTCTTTAGTTACTGACCTGGGTTTAGGTGAGGTTGTCACAACTAGTTTAATGCATTTATATACCTTCTAAAAAGTGGCAATGATGTCTGTCAAAGTTCATCACATTTAATCTTTTCTGAAATGAAGATCTGCCAAAAGTATGCTGACATATTCTAGCTCTGAATATGATGAGGTAATACCTGTGTGAACATCAACTTGCTCCAAATACATACAGATTTCCCATTAAATATTATAGCTCTTTTAATTCATTTAATACAGGGAATTGAGAGAACTCTACCAATTGTCTGTTATGTGATTAATGGTCAGTGTTCAAAGGATCTATTTATAGATTTAGTTGTAAGCAAATGTTGCTTTGATGCTGTGGCATTAGACAATGCACATTGATTTAATTATTAATACAATGATTCGACCTTCTTCCCAAGAAGACCTGGTATCTGACATTAGCACAAATGTCCTAATATACCCAGGCCATATATTACATCACTGGAGATAATATTTTAGAATAAAACACACAGACAGTCTTAAAAAAAAAAAAAAAAAAAAAAAAAAAAACATTTACCCCAGTGTTTCTGCTCCCGGATTACTGGCTTTTTTTGGCCAACAGGATCATAGTTTGGAATGAAAAGCCCATTTTTTTTTATTTGATTTTCCAGCAGCAGCACCTGTAATTTTTGCTTTTTGGCATTTTAATGACCTTTGTTCAAGAAGACAGTACATTAAATTTTTGCACAGCATAGCATGAAACAATAATAGCACTAACACCAAATGATACTACATAACATAATAAAAATAATATTTTGCACTAATCTGTTTAGTTTTATAGCATATCAGTAAACCATAACATTCTCTATCAGTTACTGAATGAAAGTTAGAACAATGACTATAACGCTGCTATTCAAACCATACTGCATAGTTCGGGTCTATATCCGAAGTTCGAACAGTCAAATGAGTGAACGCTCTTTGATCGGGCTTTAAAGATAAAACTTCTAAACAGCTCTGCAAAAAACAAAAACAAAAACAAATGTAAACACAATAAAAAGTGGGGGGCTTCACCCCCCACAGCTCCCCTACTTAAATATACCAACTCAGAGATTGCACCACAGTGGAGGAAATGGCAAACTTCCAAAGATGGCCCAGTGATTTTTTTCCCTGGGAAAAAAAACGCTGTTCCGTGTCTTAGCTGTTCAGTGCCTTCGATCTTTAAAACTCGATCAAAAAGCATTCGCTCTTTTGACCATTCGAGCTTCTGATATAGACTCGCATAGTGATATAGCACATATTCTGAACATCGCTATTAAAAATGTACTGAATGGGGCATGGCTAATGCAGTACTTCAAACAAAGAAATTTTAAATACCATACAATAGTTCAAGTATACTTCGTATTTTAGATTATAGGTATCGGTATAGCATGTTGTGCAGCAATACAAGTAAGCCAAAAAGCAGGAATGAATAGACTGCATTGTTAAAAGGAGCTGCAGTATATATATATATATATATATATATATATATATATATATATATATATATATATATATATATATATATGCACACATATACACACACACACATATATATATATATATATATACACACATATATAGTTGTTATTCTAAAAGTGTATTAGTTCTGATTTAAGCACTTGGGCTTCAGGCCAGTTATTTTACATTAAGAAGGTTCGTGGTCTGCACTCTTGTGGGAGGAGAGGCTGGACTCTGCCCTTCTGAGCTGGGAATTTCTGGTTAAAGGCTTATAGTGCCTGCATATTTGAACTGTTTCTTACTGAAATTGGTACACCTTGTTTGTTGTAGCATAGACTAGATCCAGGCCTGCTGAATCTAGCTTTGTTTGTATGCTTGTTGTTTGTTTGCTTGTTATTTCCCTGAAACGCTAATTCCACCTAAAACACGGCTTTTCAGCGCTTCTGTGGATCCCTAATGATATCTGCATTGCTTACTGTACTTATTTCCTTGTTTCACTTGAAAGAAAGTTACTGTTTGTCATTTTTGCATTTAAGTTACCTGTAACACATTGCATTTAAGTTACCTGGCACTTGCTCACTAAAGCAATTACATAAGTCAGCACTAAAATATTAAAAGCACTACACCCTCACAAACTCCCCTTGAGTACCTCGTTCCACATTGGCCCTTTTTTTCAATTATAAAGGAATTCCCAATACTATTCTAGCATGTCCAAAGGTCAGTTGTCAATCTCCTCTCTGGTCCAGCTGGTGAATCTGGGAATCTTGAGGCAATGTTACAACTGCCTCATGTACACAGACAACCCTCTCCTCCTCCCAACAAATTCCAACACATGTGAGAGATGCAACCATATAGCCATACTGGAGGCTAAGCTCTCTCAACTCAGTACTGGCGAAATGAGTCAGGAGGAGAAGGAAACCACACTCACTACAATTCCAGTCTCACATAGACCTACCACGACAGCAAACCAAACACATAAACACACAAAAACATACTCGGAGGCTCTAAATAAAAATCTGCCTAAGCAGCAGAGACCTCCAAAGCAGACACCCAAGCAACTGCTACCCCAAAACGAAACACATGCAACACATAGCTCACAAAGCCAGTGTGCTGAACAGACACAGCCCTTAAGGCTAAACAACACACCTGATACACTTGTAATAGGTGACTCTATCATCAGGCACACTGACATCCCGCTCACCAGGCTGAACAAGGAGAAAGTCATGGTGAGCTGCCTGTCGGGTGCTAAGATCCGCCACATAACACAAGCACTCAGGTCACTCCAAGGCAAGTACAAATATGACTAAGTCATTGTCCATGCTGGTGTGAATGACCTGAGATGTACCTCCCTGGACTACATGAAAAGAGACATAGAGGAGCTCTCTGAGCATGTAGCCCAGGCCGGTATGACCCTGACCTTGAGTAGCATCTTACCCTCACCAAGAATGATGCCACAATATGAAGACAAGATGATCAATTTCAACAATTGGCTTAAGTATTGGTGTCATTCAAAGGGGATCCAATGCCTGTCAGCCTGGGATGACATGCTCGACAAGCCACGATGCTTTGCTAGGGACGGCTTGCACCTGTCACCCCTGGGCTTTCGGATACTGGCAAAGGCTCTTGCTACCCCCATAGTGCCTTTTTTAGGCAAGGCTCAAAAGACAAACCCACCTCCATAGGTATCACAAGGGATAAGAAACTAAGAGTAATGCTACTCAACGACAGAAGTCTAAACCTCAAGATGCATGCACTCGAAACTCTCCTTAGCATGGAGAACATCGATATCTGCGCAGTAACAGAAACCTGGTTGAAAGCTCCCGAGAGCACCCCAGCACTACCAGGTTATACCTCATACCATGCTTTTCGGCCCCAAAACTTGGACTGAACCACAAAAGGAGGGGGAGTATCAATATTCGTCAAAGATACCCACACCTCCAGGTTGGTGGCACAGCACGAAGCATCAGAGACTATCCATGTGCAACTAACAGTGGGTAAAACTGCCTTCCAGTTTATAACCTGCTACAGACCACCCTCCCAAACCCAGGAACTCCACTCGGCCTTCCTGAGAACACTGGAAAATATGAAGGTCTCTCCAAACACCATTATATTGGGCGACTTCAACTACCCAAACATAGACTGGGAGCATTACTCTAGTTTCAACACCCTAGCCCAAAGGTTCCTAGAATTTATAAACTCAAATGTATGGAACAACTTGTTACCACTCCCACAAGAGGGGAAAACATACTGGACCTGATCATCACCAATATGGGGACTCTATGCTCCATACCAGAAGTGTATCCCTCACTGGTAAGATCAGACCATAAATTAATCTCACTGGATATTCACATCCCGACTCCACCCCCTGCTCTGAAAACCACAGTGAAAAACTTCTCTAAAGCAAATTTCACACTCCTCAAAGCTGAGGTGGAATCCTTCAAAGCCCCCGGGCCTGTGGAAAATATGGCCCAGACCGCAGAATCCTTTATAAATGCATTCTATGAACACCTTCAGGAATGCATGGATCATGCAATCCCAAATAAAACCAAGACCCAATCCTCCAAAGGCAGACGCCCTGTCTGGTGGACCCCAGCCATAAACAAACTATACAATAGAAGGAGGAAGCTACTACATGATAGAGCAAAATCCCAAAAAGGGAAGGCATCTCTGATCAGTATTAGCAAAAAACTACAGGCACTCATAAAATCGTCTAAGGCCAGCTTCGAGAGAAAAATTGCACAGGACACTAAGGGTAATCACAAGGCTTTCTTTAGTTATGTTAGGAACCTGGGTGGGAATTCCCAGATATGCTCAGAATTAGTCCAAAATGACAAAAAATACACCAAACCCACAGACATTGCCAGCATCCTAGCTGACAGGTTCAGCGCAAACGTCTCCCCCCTCTCCCCACCAAAAGGGCAAATATCTATCCCAGCAGAGTGCTGCCCCCCTGACATCTCAGATGCTCAGGTAAGAGCTGCCCTCTCCAAAGCAAAAACACAGCATCAATGGGACCAGACGGTGTCGCGGGCTGTGTCCTACATGAACTCCAAGAAGAGCTAAACCCAAACATAAAACTACTGTTCAATCTCAGCTTTACTACAGGATATGTACCCAAAGAGTGGCGTACAGCAACAGTGGTCCCTCTCCACAAAGGTGGTGCCTCAACAGATCCTGGAAACTATCGCCCCATAAGCCTGACTAGCTTGGTCTGCAAAGCTATGGAAAGGATCATCATGGACCTCATAAATAAAGATATTGGGGACCTACAGACACTGGATCCTACCCAGTTCAGCTTTGTTAAGGGCAGATCCTGCCTCTTAAACCTGGTTGATTTCTTTGAAACAGTCACCAAGGCCATTGACGAGGGGAAGGTGGTCCACACACAGCCTACCTGGACCTCGCAAAAGCCTTCGGTACAATACCCCACTCGGGCATTATAGATAAGTTCACCAGCTTAAATATAAATCCCTATGTCACTAGATGGGTTGCAAACTGGCTCAAGGACAGAACCCACATGGTTAGAATTGCTGGAGCCATGTCAGACTCCAAACCAGTTACAAGTGGCATCCCACAAGGCTCAGTCCTGGGACCTCTCTTGTTCGGTATATATTTCTCGGAGGTACAGGCCAACACGGAAGGATTGTGGCTGACCAAGTTCGCGGATGACTGCAAACTGGGCGCCATAATCTACTCTCCAGCCAACACAAGCATCCTCCAAAAGGGCCTCACAGAAACAGACAACTGGTGTCAGAGCCATGGCCTCAAGCTAAAAGCCAAAAAGTGTATAGTCATCCCCTTTGGCAAAAACAAAGTGCCCACAAATTACCACATAGGTGGTAATCCATTAAGTACAGAAGAAGTAATTAGGGACCTGGGGACCCAAGTTGATAGCAATCTCTCATTTGACAACCACTTGGCCAAAGTGGTTAGAAAAACATTTTATATAGCCCAGCTAATCATGAAGGGATTCACATCTAGATCAGGGGAGGTCATCGTGCCTCTTTACTCATCCCTCATCAGGCCCATAAT
Organism: Protopterus annectens; assembly: GCF_019279795.1. Classification (NCBI taxonomy): domain Eukaryota; kingdom Metazoa; phylum Chordata; order Ceratodontiformes; family Protopteridae; genus Protopterus; species Protopterus annectens. The sequence continues at coordinate 326,102,709 of NC_056745.1, read as the reverse complement.
TGAGTACAATGCCCCTTTGGGATGTACCTTACCAGACACCTGCAGCAACTAGAAAGACCCCAAAAGTACCTCACCAAGAGGATCAAAGGGCTCAAACAGATGCCATATGCTGCCTGGTTAAAGAAACTCCAGCTCTACTCAGTGGCATACAGCCTGCTCAGAGGCGATCTGTGCCTGACGTATAAAGCCATGTCCAACCCGGAATTAATGGACATGCTGCACCTCAGAAAATCCAAATCCCATTGAGCTACGCGCTCGAGAGACTTCAACCTCAGCACTTAAATAAATAGGACACGCTGGAGGGACAGATTCATAACCCAGAGGCTCCCTTCACTCTGGAATAAAATCCCAGTCCAGGTTAGGCAGAGTCCCTCATTGACTCTCTTCAAGAGGAATCTTGATGAGTGGATGGGAGATCGTAGGTTTACCCTGGTATCACTTCTGTGTCACTGTTAGACAGAGGCACAGTATACTAACCTCGAAAAAGGGCATAGCAAAATTAATTTAAAATGGGTGGCGAAAGCCAAACACACTCTGGCTAGGCTTATAAATGCCCTAGGGCAGATAGCCTAGTATGAACCTATGAACCTATATATATATATATATATATATATATATATATATATATATATATATATATATATATATATATATACCACTTAGCATAATACATGATACAAATTATGTCACAAACATTTCAGTACACACACACACACACACACACACACACACACACACACAGTAAGTGAATAATGTGCAGGTGTTGAAGGCTGTATTCCTTTTTCCACAGTAGGTAAATTGATTACTGACACTGCAGTCAGCATAAGGTAGATGCTACATTCCTGAGTGTGCCATTCTTCAGAAGAGACATTAAAAAAGGCCCCATTTGCCTGAATTGGTGAGAGCTCAGATGGATGTAAAAGAATCCATGGCAGTTATCAAAAAAGGGAAGTTTCCCAATGCCCATGCAAAATTCCCCTAGTGGTATAAATACCACCTTGGGTCTACCCTGAAAATAAGCTACTAGCCTAACGGGACTAACCTTGTCAACAAAGGATAAACAAATTATCACTTATTGGACTAGACTTCCCTGAAAAGGTAACAACCATTATATACTGTAAAAGATTGGCACTTAAGGCAGTTATTTTTGAATGATTCACAACATACAACTCCCCAGTAAATTAATGCTACTAGTGTTATACAAGGCATGACATGCTTATATGTAGGCTGCTACATGAAAACTAAAATAAAAAAAAATAAATGCTTCGGCAAAATATTAAATTATGATGAAATGCTAAACAGTATGCAATTTGATCATTTAGTGGAGACATCTGATATGACTTCAGAAACTTCATGAAGCAGCCTCACTGCATTCTCTACAAAGTGCTGAAACCTGTACCCAAGCAGTTATGTTTCTTCCTTCAAGGATGATGTCTTTCTGTAGTAGGAATACGCATTATGTGTATTCCTAATGAAATGTATTACAATTCTCATCAGCCATTTTGGAAGTCTGGCATAAGCAGCAATTTTTTATATTCACTTAAAAAAACATCAGCTCCTATATCATGTTCGGAAAGTTATAAAAAGTACCATTAAAAAGACCACACATGTAAATGCTTTTTTTGCAATAACCTGTCCTAAGCCTCTTGCCTTTGATGTCTATCTTAGAGGCAGGTATATCTCACTTCATAGTCACACACACACTTAAAAAAGAATGCACAAGACATGTTGAAAACACGATTCTCTCATATATCACCCCTATCACCCGGTTATTTAAATAAGCTTTTTGTTCAAATAATGTGTCCAAGAAGTGTTTGGGTTAGTATGAATAGAATGATCAAAGCCATAAATGAATCTGTTCATGACCTTTTGATGTTTCACAAGTTAGATCAAGCCCTATATGAATTTTTTACTGTTTCACATCTACTTACTTCATCTATTAAGGGGCTTCCAAAAATACAAAAAAATTGCACAGATCCTCTCCTACGTCTGATAGTTGCCGGCGAAGGTTGGGTAACCGAACCCCTTCCCATCTATATAGAACAACAGTTGAAGGATGCATTGCTGATAGTGTCTACAGTCCTAAAAGATACCAAACACTTCTTGGACACATTATTCAAATTTACTCATTTAATTACAGACTTTGAACCTTATCGGAATGTCACTATGGATATAAATAGTTTACTTGCCGTGATATCCAATGATTTTGACATCACGGCTATTAGAAATGCACTTTGTGAAAACAATGGATACTCGAATGGGAGAATAGAATTAATATGTTTGTTGCTTGAAAGAGTTCTGGAAAATAATATTTTTATGTATGAGAACATAAAATATTGGCAGAAATGGGGAGTTACAGTGGACACTCCCTGTGCAAACAGTTATGCTAACTTGGTGCTGACTAACTGAGAAGCCAACCATGTACTGGATAATAACAACTTTCACTCACACATAAAGCATTACAAATGATTTGTTGATGATGTTTATACCCTGTGGAAAGGCACAACGGATCAGTTGATGGATTTTATATAGTACTTGGTGACCACCAAGAATTTCTTGAGATTCACTGTGCAACATTCTGACAGTGACGCGTCTATATCATATTATCGAAGATGCAAAATATCAAACGCGCAAAATAATGAAAATTACGAAACTCGAACTCCATATTGTGGGGGGCTGTCCCCCCCACCACACACCCCCTACTAGATATATATTCCAACTCTGAGATCGCGCTACAGTGAGGAAAGGGCAAATATCCCAATCTTCACTGTACTGCGATCTCAAAAACGGAACTTTGAGTTTTCGGTACTTTCGCTATTTTCATGTTCAACATTTTGAATTTGCGATAATGTGATATAGATCCGATAGTTACATTAACTTTGTAGATGTGTCCCTAAAGCTGGTATTAATACCACTTTGTATCACAAGGAATATAGAAAGAATAATTTATTGAACCGTAGCTGTATGCATTCTAAGCAAGTTTATAATAACATATTAAAGGAGCAGGTGTTAAGGAGTTCCAGACCACATACTAGAGAGGAAGATTTTTTAACGGCAAATCAATCCCTGGATCATCAGTTTATGTAAAGAGGCTATAAAAAGAAGGTGGTATATAGACCCATCCAGGGACCTATAATACTAAGAAACACCCATGGGAAACCATGTTTCTCATAGAAGGTTGAAGAGAATATTATAGACATCACAAGACAGGATATAACTAATTGACGCATGAGAGTTATTTTGACATATTCCAGTGATATTCGTCATATCTGTGATGCTATAGCAAATAACTGGAGAATTTTAACCTATGATAATACTATTAACAAGATAGTGGGGGAGGATCCATCTATTTCCTTTAAGAACAATAAGAATATTAAATGCTTATTATGCCAAAGTATGCCAAATAATGATCGGGTGTTATCTAACAGTATGGGTACCTATCCGTGCAGAACTTGCACAACTTGCAAATTCATCTCTGCGAAACAGGTTTTTCTTCACCCTACGACTGGAAATTTTTTATGCATCACAAACCTATGCAGGCTGTAAGACCAGGAATGTGATATACATTGCATGTCATCAACAATGTGATTGCTTTTATGTTTCCAAGACTAACAGACAGTTTAAGGAAAGAATATTTAAACATGCAAGCGACAGTCATTTGAGGGATAATAAAAGTCCATTAATGAAACCTATTTCAGTTAATGCTATACATTCCTATTATTTTTTGATCTTTCAGGTCATCAGTGGAAATGCTAGGGCTGGTGACTTAACTCTACAAACTGAGTAGCAGAAATGTATTGGATAGGAAATCTACAAGCTGACACATCCCAGGACTTAATACATGCCTTCCATTGAAACCTGCCTTAAAAGGGCATAGACTGAATTGTTGACTGTGATCAGCCATGGGTTTCTTTAAAGTATCGATAGAGAATGAATGGACTAAATCTGATGAATGGTATCATTAGTACCTGAAAGCACTTTTTATTCTTGGATTTGTATGGTTCAGCTTGGTTTTATCTTCATTAAATTCATGTTTTATGCTTTGTGCCATGGTGGTAGTGATACTTTTTTATATATATGGTTTACCTTCAAAATGTCGAATGCCACAATGTCTAAAGCTCATTTGGTTGAAAAATAACATCTAAACCCAAAACATTGAATGATCAAAATGTCTAAAATCATTTAATTGAAAAAGCAATGAGATCACCTCTACTCTTTTGCAGGGGTGCACCCCCCATGTGGGGGACTGTGCCCCCCACACACCCACTACTTAAATATACCAATTCCATTATCGCACTACAGTGCAGAAATGGGCAAATTCAATAATTTTGACATTGTGAATTTAGACTAATTTTATTTCAACATTTTGATCATTCAATATAGTGCGTTCAACCAATTCATTTTTAACCATTTAGCATTCAATATTTTGAAGGTAAACCTATATATTTATATATATATATATATATACATATATATATATATATATATATATATATATATATATATATATATATATATATATATATATATATATATATATATATATATATATATATATATATATATATATATATATATATATATATATACACATATGTACACACACACACACACACACACACACACACACACACACACACACACACACACACACAAATATATATATATATGTATATATATATATATATATATATATATATATATATATATATATATATATATGGGTCTACTTTTAAATTTTGAAATTTCAGAACTTGAAACCATAACATCAAAGTTTTGAAACTTTTAAATTTAAACTAAAAGAAATAAAAACAAGAAAATCTTTTTTTTATGATTTTACAGGGGGGAAGCCCAGAGATCACACTACAGAGAGGAAAATGTTAAATATACCATTCCATGCTGGACGGCAGTCTCCATTCAAATGGTTCGAAGTTTTAAAACTTCAATTTCACAGTCTCAATCATAAATAATTCAAAATTTTGAAACTAAAAAATTTAGAAGTAGACCCATATATATATATATATATATATATATATATATATATATATATATATATATATATATATATGTATATGGGTCTACTTTAATTCACTGAATTTCAATCCACCCTCAAAAAATTGCTGAAAGCTCAAGTCACTGAAAACTCATTTCACTGAATCACATTTCACTGAATATAAGTACTGCTGGGCAAATAAAACATATATGCCCTTTTTCCCACTGTAGTGCGATCCTGGAGTTAGTATATATATATATATATATATATATATATATATATAGTTGGGGGGTGTGGGGGGCATAGCGATTTGGTGTGAGTGTTTTGACATTCATTGAAATGAGTTTTCATTGATTCAAAGTAGACCCATATGAGTGTGCACAGCTACAGTTATTCCACTCAACAAGGGGGATCCACCTTGGATCCCAGGAACTACCGCCCCATCAGTATGATGCCTGATCTGCAAGGCCATGGAACGTATTATCATGGAACTTATAAACAAAGACATTTGCAACTTTCAAACACTGGTCTCCACCCAGTTTGGGTTCGTGAAGGGCCAATCTTGTCTCCTGAACCTGATCGACTTCTTCGAATCAGTTTCCAGAGTCGTGGATGAGAGTCAGGTGGTCCACACAGCCTATCTGGACCTTGCCAAGGCCTTTGACACCATCCCCCACTCTGGAATCATAGATAGACTTACTAAGCTGGGCATTAATCCCTACATCACTCAATGGGTTGCCAACTGGCTTACTGACAGAACCCACGCTGTAAAAGTAGCTGTCACCAAATCCAGCTCCAGACAAGTGACAAGTGGAGTACCTCAGGGTTCAGTCTTGGGACCACTCTTGTTTGGCATCTATTTCTCTGAAGTACAGGCCAACACTAAGGGACTCTGGCTAACAAAGTTCGCAGATGACTGCAAACCTGGAGCCATTATTGAATCCCTAAATGATGTGGATACACTACAGACGGGCCTTACATAAACAAATGCTTGGTCCCAGAGCCATGGGCTCAAGCTCAATGCCAAGAAATGTATAGTTATCCCCTTTGGTAAAAAACATGTACCCATGAATTACCACATAGGTGGCAGTACACTAAACACCAAAAGTGTGATAAGAGACTTAGGGAAACAGGTGAACAGTGGTCTCACCTTCGATAACCACATCGCCACAACAGTCAGGAAATCCTTCTATGTGGCACACCTCATCACTAAGGGCTTTTCATCCAGAAAATAGGAAATCATTGTCCCACTGTACTCATCCCTCATTAGACCCATTATAGAATACAACACCCCATTTGGTATGTACCTCTCAAGACATCTGCAACAACTGGAAAGGCAGCAGAAATACCTCACTAAAAGAATCACAGGCCTAAAGCAGATGCCCTATCCTGACCACCTTAATAAACTCCAGCTATACTCTGTTGCATATCGTCTACTCAGAGGCGATCTCTGCTTAACATACAAGGCCATGTCAAACCCAGAGCTGTTGGACATGCTACACTTAAAGAAATCCCAATCGCTCAGAGCCACATGCTCCAAGGATCTAAACCTTGTCATCACAATAAACAAAACATGCTGGAGGGATAGTTTCCTGACCCAGAGACTCCCCAGACTCTGGAATAGACTACCCATACATGTCAAGCAGAGTGCTTCTTTGTCCCTCTTCAAAAGAAACCTTGACAATTGGATGGGAGAAAGGAAATTTACCCTGGGGATCACGTCAGTCATCCTGCTAGACAGGGGACCAGTGAAGTAAATAGTGTGGGAATAAATAGCCAGGGAATTGTTATGGTTAGGCTTGTATAGGCCCTAGCGCCAGTAGCCTAGTACCAACCTATAAACCTATGACCCTATATATATATATATATATATATATATACCTTACTGGATACATCCTGTAGTCTACAGTATATGTTAGATTCCTTTTCTTGGTGTACAGTTTTTGTTTCACTAGAACTTGTAACTGTTAAAATGATACTGTCTGTCACTGAAATTTGGAGTTAGTGGATGTATATATCTATATGTTGATAGGCAAATACTTGGCTAACAGCCCTTGTGGGCCATTTTAAGCCTAACCAATTTCCCTCTGAGGTGAGAATCAAATGCTGTACCTTCTGTAGTGTGTGTGTGTGTGTGTGTGTGTGTGTGTGTGTGTGTGTGTGTGTGTGTGTGTGTGTGTGTCTGAGTGTGTGTGTGTGTGTGTGTGTGTGTGTGTGTGTGTGTGTGTGTGTGTGTGTGTGTGTGTGTGTACCCTTTTGCAAACTTGAGACTTAAGAGTTGCACCTTTAAAACTCAGAATAATTAAGTGTGACCCTGCAGGAATTAAGTGAAGTTCAAAATTGTTATCCATTAAAAGATAAGGGCAAATAAGATAGAGGATAGTGAGGCAAGCCTTCCTGCACCTCTGATGTGGGTGTGGGTGGGGGGCAGCTCTACACCCCATTATTCTGAGATCATAGATAGGTATACCTTAGAGAATGGGGAATTATCTGAGATACAGCAATTTCAGATAAAGGATATATTTTTCCATGACTGCACATAATTCCTCAAAGTTTTTAAGAATTGCATTGCTGTGTCTATTAGATATATTGGAACATGCATATGGGAAGCAGAACATGTCAGCATGGGGTTATGGCAATGAAGCTTCAGCTTGACAGTTACAAGTACATATATATGAAATTTGAAAGGCAGATAAAAAAGTACTGGAACATACTAATAATGGCCATTATTTTCATCTTAACACTTCAGAACATCTGTTTGACCTCTTGAACCTTTATTGTATACAACTACTTTACACATATATAAATGTGGCAAAAAGTATACATATATAAACATGGCATAATGTTTAAGGTGTTTGCCTCTGAGACACAAGAATTTAATTCAAGCTTCTGACAGAAATTGGTTAGGCTTTAAATATCCCACAAGGGCTGCTAGCCACATATTTATCTATCAACAACTCCCTATTTATGTGAAGTACAGCTCTCCCCTAAGCCTATTCAAGTGTAATTTGTGTTAATGGATGGGAAATCACAAATCCACCTCTGCCTTGTCACTTGTGTTATTTATGGATAGGGGGCCTTGTAGGTGTCCTAAGGCACAGGCATATACCAAAGCCATTCTTGTCTGTGGGCATTGATAATTGGGGGAATCGGGGGCATTAATTCTAAGCTTAAAAGGCTCTAGGGCGACTAGGCTAGTAACCTCCTATGATCCTATATGTGAGTAAATACTTTAAAAAAAAACTTATAATGAATTTAATTTTTTGGCTAATGATAGTCTTTTCATTTGGAAGCAGGACCATAGATATCTGCTAGTAATGCCTTTAAAATCATGTTTTATTACAAATACTTGAAATCATATTCAGAATTCAGGGTAAAATCAACAGTCTTATTGTCATTGTCATACAACATAATATTTTTATAAATAAAGATCTAAATTTAAATTCTGTTCAGATTGTTACTACAAAAATGTATAGTACCACACTTACTCATATTAAATTGCATCAGTTTCCACTTCACCAATTAAACATTACCTAAAAAGATAAATTTAGAGAAGTAATAGAGCCTAATCTGTAATCGTCTGTACATTTTGTACCCCAACATGTCATATAGGAGTAACATAATAATGGGTAATTAAACAGGACAGGGATAAGCAGTGACCACTGCTAAATACAGTCTGGACATCCTTTATTTATGATTTAAAATAGTGATTACTACTTGAAATGTTCTTGCTCTTAACCAGCTCTACATACATTTTATAATATAATGGTTAACAACATTCTGAACTAATGACCGTAAAATGTTTGCATAATGGACATAGTCAAAAACCTTGGCATGATCTCAAAAACAAGTCAGATGACAAACCAAGATTCAATGCCTTACTTATAATATTGTAAAAAGATACTCATATATATTGAAAATGAACACCCTTTAAAGAAAACAATTTATCCACCAGTGCTTCCTCAGCTACAAATGTTCAGTCAATTGTACTAACATCAGTCAAACACTTTACTAATGACAATGATTAAATAGGCTAACTTGGTGTTCAAAGATATATCCATATTGGGTTTTCTTCAGAAATACCTGAGCCAATATTGTGAGTCCAGACTCTTTGAGGAATAAATTGCAATTCAAACAAAAATAGTGAATTCTGAACATTGCGGATATATCTTCTAAGCATTTCTTGTAGGAGTTTTTGTCTCAAGAATCCAGCAGCATGGGACCACACCTCTCATCTTCTTTGCTCAAGAATTAGGAGCAAAGATAAAAATGAGACAAGGAGGCCCCAAATCAAGGATAATATTTAAATAGTACCCTAATTCACTTAGTTAATGGAATAACAGATCTTACAACAATGTATTTTCTGAAGAATAACATATATGAGGCTCAAATGTCTGGCATTATCAAATGACTGAAATCCTCAATTATTTACAAGAAAATAAAAAGAAAATTATAAGACATGGCACAAAACATGATGCAAAATCAGGGGTGTTCCACAAAAAAATGCAAAAGTTGAGAGCAATACAGAAAACTGTTTCCTCAGCCAGTCCTAATTTTGCATTCTTTTTTATTTTTGTTCAAATATTTTTATTAAAATAAGTAACTGTTTGTTTATAACAATAATATGAAAGATAAAAAAACATAATTTTGAATAAGACAAGAAGTAAAGAAAAAAAAAACACAACAGCAATATACATTATTTACAGAGGCCTGAAAAAATATCATAAAATGATAAGGCAGTAGAAAGAGATTTCCATCTTCTTTTTCTTCTTTCGGCTTCTCCCATTAGGGGTCACCACAGCAGATCAACTGTTTCTATTTCTTCCTGTCCTCTGCATCTTGCTCTGTCACACCAACCACCTGCATGCCCCTTCTCGCCACATCCTTAAACCTTATCTTAGGCCTTCCTCTTTTCCTGTTACCTGGCAGCTTCATCCTTAGCATCTTTTTCCCAATATACTCTGCATTCCTCTCAGCACATGTCCGAACCAACGTAATCTTGCCTCTTTGGCTTTGTCACCAAACCTTCCAACCTGGGCTGACCCTTTAATATACTTATTCCTAATCCTGTCCATCCTCGTCATACCCAGTGTAAATCTTAACATCTTCAACTCTGCCATGTCAAGCTCTGACTCCTGCCTTTTTGTCAATGCCACTGTCTCCAACCCATATAACATAGCTGGTCTCACTACCCTCTTGTAGACCTTCCCTTTTACTCTTACTGGTACACGTCTGTCACAAATCACTCCTGACACTCTTCTCCACCCACTCTATCTTGCCTGTACTCTCTTCTTCACCTCTCTTCCACACTCACCATTACTCTGAACTGTTGATCCCAAGTACTTAAACTCATCCACCTTCACCACCTCTCCTCCCTGCATCCTCAGCATTCCTCTATCCTCCCTCTCATTCACACACATATATTCTGTCTTAGTCCTGCTGACCTTCATTCCTCCTCTCTCTAGAGCATACCTCCACCTCTCCAGGGCCTCCTCCACCTGTTCCCTACTCTCACTACAGATCACAATGTCATCTGCAAACATCATAGTCCATGGGGACTCCTGTCTGATCTCGTCTGTCAACCTGTCCATCACCATTGCAAATAAGAAAGGGCTCAGAGCTGATCCTTGATGTAATCCCACCTCCACCTTAAACGCATCCATCACTCCCACCGCAGACCTCACCACTGTCACACTACCCTTGTACATATCCTGTATCACTCTTACATACTTCTCTGACACTCCCAAATTCCTCATACAATACCACAACTCCTCTCTAGGCACCCTGTCATATACTTTCTCTAAATCCACAAAGACACAATGCAACTCCTTCTGACCTTCTCTGTACTTCTCCATCAACACTCTCAGAGCAAACATCACATCTGTAGTGCTCTTTCCTGGCATGAAACCATACTGCTGATCACTAATCATCACCTCCCTTCTTAACCTAGCTTCCACTACTCTTTTCCATAACTTCATGCTGTGACTGATCAGTTTAATCCCTCTGTAGCTACTACAGCTCTGCACATCACCCTTATTCTTAAAAATCGGTACCAAAACACTTTTTCTCCATTCCTCAGCCATCCTCTCACTTTCCAAGATTTCATTAAACAATCTAGTTAAAAACTCCACTGCCTTTTTACCTAAACACCTTCATGCTTCCACAGGTATGTCATCTGGACCAACAGCCTTTCCATTCTTCATCCTCTTCATAGCTATCCTTACTTCCTCCTTGCTAATCCACTGCACTTCATGATTCACTATCCACACATCATCCAACCTTCTCTCCCTCTCATTCTCTTCATTCATCAACCCCTCAAAGTACTCTTTCCATCTGCTAAACACAGTCTCCTTGCTTGTGAGTACATTTCCCTCATTATCCTTTATCACCCTTATCTGCTGCACATTTTTACTAGCTCGGTCCCTCTGTCTAGCCAATTGGTACAGGTCCTTTTCTCCATCCTTAGTGTCCAACCTTTTTATACAACTCTTCATACGCCTTATCCTTAGCCTTTGCCACCACTCTCTTTGCCATACTCTTGTCTACTTTCTTCATCTCTTTGACAATCCCACTTCTTCTTCGCCAACCTCTTTCTCTGTATACTCTCCTGTACATCTTCATTCCATCCTCCTTCCTCTTTCCAGATGTCACACCAAGCACCTTTCTAGCCATCTCTCTTACTAGCTCTGCTGTAGTTACCCAGCTATTCGGTAACTCTGCACTGCCACCCAGTGCCTGACTTAACTCTTCCCTGAACATCACCTCACAATTACCCTTTTTCATTTTCCACCATTTGATCCTTGGTGCTGCCCGCACACTCATCCTCCTCTTCTTGATCACCAATGTCATCCTACAAACCACCATCCTATGCTGCCTAACTACACTTTCCCCTGCCACCACTTTACAGTCTCCAATCTCCTTCAGACTGGCCCTTCTACATAAGATATAATCCACCTGTGTGCATCTTCCTCCATTCTTGTATGTCACCCTATGCTCCTCCCTCTTGTTAAAATACATATTCATCACAGCCATGTCCATCCTTTTTTCAAAATCCACTACCATCTGACCTTCTGCATTCCTTTGCTTAACACCATACCTACCCATCACTTCCTCATCCCCTCTGTTCCCTTCACCAACATGCCCATTGAAATCTGCTCCAATCACCAGTCTCTCACCCTTGGGTACAGTCATCACCACTTCATCCAACTCACTCCAAAATTTTTCTTTCTCATCCATCGCACACCCAACTTGTGGAGCATATGCACTAACAACATTCATCATTACACCATCAATTTCCAGCTTCATAAACATCACTCTATCCAACACTCTTTTCACCTCCAAACATTCTTAGCATACTGTTCCTTCAGGATAATGCCTACGCCATTTCTCCTCCCATCCATACCATGATAAAACAATTTGAAACCACCTACGATACACCTAGCCTTGCTCCCCTTCCATCTGGTCTCTTGCACACACAATATATCAACCTTCCTTCAGTCCATCATATCAGCTAGCTCTCTCCCTATACCAGTCATACTGCCAACATTCAAAGTTCCGACCCTCACTATCACAGTCCTAGCCTTTACCTGCCTTTGGGCATGCCTTCCCCCTCTTCTCCTCCTTCGGCCAACAGTAGCCCAATGTCCGCCAGCCAGTTGGCCAACAGTACTGGTGGCAGTCGTTGTTAACCCGGGCCTCGACCGATCCGGTATGTATTTCTGTACTGTTGTCTGCATGTATGATTTGGCAAAATTTAATGCCAGATGCCCTTCCTGATGCAACCCTCCCCATTTATCCAGGCTTGGGACTGGCACAAAGAAATGCACTGGCTTGTGCATCCCCAGATTTCCATAATAAACATAAAATATTTCAGAAAGAGCCAGTGTCCATTTGAAATGTCTCAATAAGAGAAGCAAGGATTATTGATAAAACTCCTCGGGTGTATCCTGACTTCTTTTGTTTTGACTTCTTTGGATATCACTTCTTTTAGGAGAGATAGGAAATCTTTAAAAGTTGGAGAAGTAGTAGACTTCTATTTTCTAGTTATGCACTTTCTAGCAACTGCTAGTGTTGTTCATAAAAGAGATGAGTTGGAGTTATTCATAGTAAAACCTTCATTAAAATTAACAATATTATTGTATTCCAATGTTTATTAGTTTAAGTGGTTTTATTTTTATTAGAACACCATATCATTTGGAGATTATGTTGTTGAAGTTAAAGTTATTGTATAGTAATTCAGACATATAGAAAATTAGAGGGGGTTGTTCCATATAAGATGAGTTTTTAATGGTTCTGAAAAGATCTTGTGAATAATTTGATATACTTTGTAACAGTAGCCAATCCTGTGATGGCAAATTATATATATTAATAGCATGCTCTGTGGCAAAGTTTCTAGGTCTTTTAAACAATGTTTCCAACATATAAAGTTTTTATTCTCCCATTCATTAAAAATATTAAAGTGCAACTTATCTGGAAAGATTTTTGTGATTTTGAAAGGAACTAATACATCAAAATAAATTTTAATGTCCATGTTAGAGTTTACAATTTTCCTAAAGGTGTTAAACATGTTTAAAATGTTAGGCTTTCTAGGCTTTGTAACATTATATTGTATAAAATGACAAAATACCAAAGTTTATTAGTAGAGTTACTAAAAGAGATTTTTGAAGATAATGCATTTGCATTTAATAAAATAGATAGATGTAGTGATTTTCAGGTGGAATTATAATTTGGATCAATCCAGTTTATAACATATTCAAGTAAAAAACTCTTATGTATCTGTCAATATCTGGGAACTTAATACCTCCTCAATCCCATGGTCTGATGTGATGTACATAAGCAATTCTGCTCTTGTTACTGAACCATAGAAAGTTTAGTAATAATCTATTTATGTCTCTGATAATCTTGCTTCCAGGAGGTATGTCAAGAGCCAAAACAATGTACAGAATGCTTGGTAAAAGAACCATTTTAATAGCTGTAATCTGTCTTCAAAAGAACAGAAAATGTTGTTCCATTTACTTATGCGATGATTGCATCTATATCACGTTATCGAAATCTTACTACATCGAATCACTAAAGGTCGACCTCTAGTGATCGATGTAGTAAAACATCGAATAACGTTTAAAAAAAAAACAAACAAAAATAAAAACTAACTAGCATAGGCAGGGGGCAACCCCCCCTGCACCCCCCACACACCCCCACTTAAATATTTTAACTCCGAGACCGCACTACATTGAGGTAAACAGAAATCTTCCCCTACGGAGATTTCCATTTACCTGCACGATGTTCTGTGCTTTCCATGTTGTGGTGCCAACAATATCAGCTTCGATATTGTCGGCTTTCAACATTGTGAAGTAGACCCTGATTATTTACTAAGGATATTATATTATTAGAATTTCTTTCATCTTTTCAATCATATTGATTAAAATTATGCCTAAATAGTTTATGGAGCTTACCTGTTCTCCAATAATATTTTGATTGTTAGATTGAGTTCTTTTCTTATTATTTAAAATGATATGGCTAGATTTCTGTTTATTAAAATAAAGACCTGAAACATTTTGAAAATGGTTGATAATTGCATCCATTTCATTATTCATACAGAGTTAGTACCTGAATTAGACAGAGTGAGTAAGACATCCCCAGCAAAAAGAGATATCTAAGATTTACAATGGTTATAAATATTAATACCTTTGATTTTTGGATTATTTCTTACTAAGGAGGCAAAGACTTCTATAACAAGGGCAAATAAGATAGGAGATAGTGGTCAACCTTGCTTAGTGCCTTTAGTTATGGGTATACATTTAGATGTAAAAGGACCCAGTTTAACATAAGCTAAGTTGTCTTTATAAACAGCTTTTATCATAGAGATAAAGGATGATGGAAATGCTAATGTGTTTAATATTCCAAAAAATAGTCCCAGTTGAAAGAATCACAGGCTTTTTCTATATTTAAACTGACTAACAGGGCTTTTTCATTTTATCTATTTAAAAATTCAATGAGTGTTAGGATTCTTTTAATATTATCATGGGTATGTCTTTTATGTATGAATCCAGCTTGATCATTGTGAAGACTGGTAGAGAAGGGTGAAGGCTACCAGCCTAGTCAAATAGAATTTGATACATAATTCTGACATTTGTAAATATAAATATGAAATACAGACTTGTTTCTTAAATGAAAGAAAACATTGTAAAATGTGAACATCAAGATTGCAGCAACATTGCCATCTGATGTAAAGAAAACTAAGCTAAGCATTTCAAATGTTCTTTGAAATTAGAATTATGTTTTGTATGTCCTTTGAAGTTAGAATTTGGAGTCGATGAGTCTGGAGTAAGCATCGTGCCTATTGTTTTAAGGTTAAAGTTAATGACTAGAATTTACGTGTGGAATGTCCTTTATTGCTCTAAGTGTAAAAGAATGTAAATGTAGTTATGTGGCCTGGGAACCAGGAAAGTGTAAACAAATGATGTAATGTTTTATCAGAACTGCAGTTTCAATTTAAACAGTGAGAACCAGATATTATTAAGCATTTTGATCTGACTATTCAACTCAGCACTGCCTTGCTCTATGTAAGTAAGTTATCTTAGAAGTATGTTTTCTTGCAGAAATAGCTAGGACTATAAAGTTTAGACTAAGTGTTTTTCTGTTATGTCAGAACTGTACTACGGAATTATTTTAAGTTTCTGTGTGATCTCTGAACTATTGAGTAGCACCATGGTGTAGTAGTTTTGTTTTGTGTTTTTAGTATTTATTATTAAATATTTCTAAACCCTTTTACCTGTGGCTGGTTTGTGTAGGGATACGTTAAGCTCTAGAGCACATTGCATATTTATAGAGCTTATTGTACAAGGCCACTCTAATAAGCCTTGACTGATTAGTCACATTACCAATTGGATAATAATATTGCATAGTAATAATTGGACACCCTTTTAAGGGCCTTTAGGTAGCTGATAATTATTAGCTGGTGGTGGTAGTAATTACTACCATATCATCTGGGTAAAGGGGCACAGCTGGAGAATCTGTGTCAGCCTTTCCCAGGAGTGTCTGTGAAGTTGTATAAATGCTTATCTCAAAGTGTATGTGTGTCAGCTACTTGGGTAGGGGCACAAAGCACTGGTTGGACAGAGAGGGTACTGGTGGTTAGCTTGCCAGCTAGGCTGAGATCTGGACCCTATAGCTGTACCAGTGGGGAGTATTACTGGGGACCTGGAGAGCAAGGGAGCAACCAGCCCCAGACTGACTGTGATCTCTGTGTGCACTTAAGGGAAACTGTACTTTACTGTGTGTATTTGTTATCCTTTCCTCTCATATAAGATGCCTTCTCTGGTGTTAGTGGTGAGGATTGAGGCTGCTTGATTGCTGGGCCAGGGCATGGCATCACAATAATAATTTATCATTTTTGTAAGTGGGACTTTCATTCTGTCAACAATCATGGACATAAAAATCTTATAATCATTGTTTAGAAGGAAAATTGATCTAAAGGATTTACAGAGCTGTGGGTCTTTGTTAGTTTTCAGAACATGAGTGATCAATGAATACATCTGGGATGGTGAGATCATATTTTTATTTTGTACTTACATTAAAGTTTTGTGAAGTAAAGATAGTGACTGTAGGGTATAGATTATGCATTTCTGTAAT
Source organism: Protopterus annectens (assembly GCF_019279795.1). Taxonomy (NCBI): domain Eukaryota; kingdom Metazoa; phylum Chordata; order Ceratodontiformes; family Protopteridae; genus Protopterus; species Protopterus annectens. The sequence goes on along the minus strand of NC_056745.1, from coordinate 326,086,085 downwards.
GATGCCATCTGCACCAGGGGTTTTATTGGGTATAAATATTTAAATTTTATCTTTGATTTCATTTAAGGATATGGTCTTTTCCAGGCTTATGTTCCTCTGGAATTGTTACCAAATAAAAAGATGCAGTGGAACCCAGACTAAACTCAAAAGATAATAATGTAAGTAGTAAGACATCCACATAGCTGAGGAACAAATCAATTTAATAAAAGCACACATACAATGGTAAGCGCTTTCACGGTCACCCGCTTCTTCAGACCACAATACATATTACACTAAAAAGCTTAAATATAATAGTTAGACCATAATTAAAAGCATAATCACATAATTCATTCAATGCAATAAACCTCTCTTCTTAAGTACCGGTTTTATGGAGGCTGCATTATTAAGGCCAGGAGATAAACTGGATCTAAAGTCTATTATCCACCTTAACTCTACATAGTATCATTAGCCACAGCTCCCTCTCTTATGCTACCATTAATTTTCTGTAAAACTAAAAACTTAAAATAATGATCTTCCCCTGCCTCATGCACATGTTTAGCTAATGCATTATTTAGCTTAACATTACGAATATCATTTATGTGTTCCATCATCCTCTCCTTCAAAGTCTGATTCATCTTACCAACATAAAAACTTTCACAGGAACATTTTGCTAAATAAACAATATTCTTTGTTATACAGTCAGCATAAAAGGTAAATTCAATGGGACACAGTGTCCTAGGATGCATCACTACACTTACAGGCCAAATACATTTGCAAGCTTTACAGGACCTACAGGCAAATGTACCCCTCTGTTCTGAGATAGCTTTATGCATCTGAGTCTTTTTACAACATAGACGCTGTTTCAATGACCTATTGTTCTTGAATGCAAATTTGGGTTGTAGCCCCACAACTATACCTATACCGGAATCAGTTAATAGGATGGGCCAATTTCTTTTCACAATATCACAAATTTTACTCACATCACTCGAATATGTTAGAGTGACTCCACTAATATTAACCACTTCATCATTACGACTTTCTACTATTGGTTGTTCTAACCTTTCAGAAAAATAGAGCCGGCAACTATTGTCCATATTACTTTTTACATCTATAATAGCCTGCTCAATATCTCCTATTTTGTACCCTCTATTTAGCAGATCCACTCAAATTGCATCCAGAGCTTTCTCTAAGCCCTCTGTATCCGTATGCAACCTCGCGCAGCACAGTGCTTAGCAATGCTAACATGTAGCTTAGAGTATATGTAAAGTTATACTGGTTTTATCATTATCCAAGTAGCAAAATAGGTGGTAACACAGCTTAAAGTGTATTAGGTCCTGGGTTCAAGTCCCCAGCAGTCATACCTTTTTACATTTATTGCTGTGGAAATGTGTGAGGTGACCTAAAGGGTGGTTTAATTGCAAAACAAAATTGTTACATTTGGAAAAGCTGCATGGTGCTAAGCACGGCTTAAACATGGTCAGTGGTTATTCCTGTTTGCACATTGCTAAGTTTCACTAAAAGACGTTTGTGTGAGTGTATGCGATGCTCAGCTCAGCTAAGTTGGTTTGCGAAATGCTAGGCAATGTGACACTTTTTGAATGTTACAGTATGACATGTAAGGATGGGAAAACAGCCTTTATTAAGGCCAATAGATGGGAATTCTGCAGCATTCATTGGAGTCCAAGTAACCTGTTGATATACCTGGTGGTGTTAGTGAAGCATCACGCATTCAGGCTCCAAGGTGGGGTGTGCAGGAGTAGAGACTGTGTTTTGGACTCCTGGTCCAGAACTATGAACCCTGGCTGTTACAGGGCAGTTAACAGGGCTCAGAATGTAAAGCTGAAGCCTGCGATTGGCTGCCCCGGGATCTTATCAGTGTTACTGATATTCCCTGCACTGGTGAGCAGACTTGGCATCCCTATGATGACCTGAAGCGAAGGAAGAGGGGAACTATGGACACCTGGGTCCAAGAGGTTGGGCTGGGCTTCCCCACAGATATGTAAGTATGTTTGTTACTACTTTACTAAAATACAAGCTGAATCTGTGCAAAACTGGTATGTGTAATGGTTTGCTTCTCTTCCGACAGCTGCAGCTGAATGGGCTTGCAATGTCCAGTCTCATGCAGGGTACCTGGCCAGGATGCGCTGTGAGTGTGCTAAGTATGAATATTTTCTGATAATTGTAGTGCAATAAACAGTAAACAATGCCAATAACAATAAGCAATAAGGTTTAAAGCAGGATTGTGGTTGGATAAGTAATGTGTGCAAATAACTGCAGTAGGGCTGCATTCACTGCATGTGTGTTCGAATGTCACTGCAATCAACTGTAACAATTAAATAAAGAATGCAAAAGTAATTGCCTGATAAATGTATTGCACAACCCACAGTACAGTAAAGGGCTGTCTTCAGGCCACTTTCAGTCAAATAATGCTATCTATTCCCCCCATTCCAGGAACAAAGTATATGGGTAAGGTAGCCTACATTCTGCGCAGATATTATGTGTATAATTCACAGATTCCAAGGAGAAATAACAATAAAGACTGGCAGATCAAAGAATATCTGTCTTGGAAAGCACATTATCTGTGATGGAATGTCTGGTTGGATTTGAGCATCAGACTCGTGGATGTAGGTCAGCAGCACCATCTGCTGAGAGTCCACATGGCTGTGCACAATCACGGTCCCATAGTGGCAGTACATCCAGACCTCCAGAGGGGAGGGTGCTGTCCACACCAAGACATAGCAAGACATGGGCTTGTGGTCCTGGGTGTTCCTGTGGAGGGCACAGTCCTAGCAGACAGCAGTTACCATCAGGTGCTAGCACTGCTTCTGACCTAGAACATGGAGGTGCCAGTGCAACTCCTGGCAGAGACAGTTCCTGTGTTCTAGGGTGGTGACAGTGAACTGTCAGCTCTACCATGTATGGTTCACACCTGTTTAACATGCACACATATAGGGCTATCACTGAGCTTGAGTGTTTTCAAGCACACACTCACACACAACTGTCAAAATCAGGTCACCTACAGCAACACACAGCACATTTCCATGGTCCATCTTGACTGCTTCCCTTCCTGACTCACACACATGCTTTCAACCTATTGGGTCAGCCTAGACCTCCGGCACCCCACACAACACCCACTGCAAGTGATGATACCTATGGCACATCCCTGTCAACCTCATCATCGATGCCGGGAAATGAAGCTTTGTGTCTGATGCAGAGAGTGACTATATAAACTAATATGTAATTGTGTAATCCATTGTTGCTTGTACTCATCACTGACAGATACTGTATGCTGACATTTGTAAAGAGTAAGCCACATTATTGTGTGTACCTTACGTTGTATAATGTTGTAATGGCTGTATACTTACACAATGAAAGGTATGTCACAGACCTGTTTATGGTTCAGTTTCAGAAGTCTGTGAGGAACACCTGTGGGTACACAGTGGCAATAAACCCATAGATGTCACAACAGAGAATGGAATGTCAGCAGAGAAGAAATATGTCTTCAGAAAGGTACAGCATTATAGGTGCATGGCTCAATAGGTTCATATGTATATAACAGGCTAACAAGGACAATGGCGTCATTCAGCCTACTTATGCATCCCTAATCTCTGAAAAGATCTGATACCCTTGATAAGTGCTACCAGGTTTTCGGGAGCTAACACATCTACAAGCTGTGGTGATGGAGATGACCCATCTACAAATTTCATGTGTCCATTACAGACATTTGTCCTACACCAGTTATGATTGTCTTGTTCTGCATCCCATTGTGTAACTTGTACATGATGTGTGTCACAGCAGATGTGTGCTTCACACGCATGGGGAGCCTGTTACATATAGGGTGTAGTGTCTGGGTTGCATACCTGTCTCTCCAGCATATACTATTTATACCACAGTGAAGGTGTAGGTGTCTAGAACAGGTACTACATGTGTTAATCCTGTTTTGGATAAGCAGAAGGTACACAGTGGGATCTGCAACATCCCGTTATGGCAGCCATACACATCCCCATCAAAGCATTTAGGAGACAGATTACACATGTATGGTCTTGACACGGTCTGCCTAGGACATGTTATCTACAATATTTTTTGATTTACCATGGAACCAGTGTGGCTACTACAGTTGTAAGATATACCTGTGTAGTGACATAGCAAAGTTGCCTTTCCACTCAGTGATAGGTGTGATGAGTGCCAAATGCAGTATAACAATGATAGTCTGAGATTTACATGCTATACTTTTCTGTATAGGTTGTACAAAACTGAATGTATCCCCACATCTTACCGACCAGTGAAAGTCAAAGGCTACATTACTCTCTGTGTCCATAAGTCCATGAGTAATGGCCCAATTGTGTGTGGTGTGTGGGCACTACTATATTTTCCAGGGATGGATGATTTCCAAAAGGATAGTATTGTGCAGTCCTTGACATTTACTATTTCTCAGTGGCTCTGACGACAACTGAATGTTTGTCTCAGACCATCCTGGATAACTATTGGTTCTGTGTGGGATTCAGTGACAGCTCCTAATTTGCAGTCACCTGCTAATGTAGTCAGTCAGAGGTCACTGCCAGTGGCCATGCCTGCAGAGAAGGGAATGACTAGAAGGGGTACTCCATTAATGATGACTGAGGGAAGTCCACTGGTAACTGGTCTCATTGTAGCATTGGACTACCTAATGCTATCTTCCCAGATTATGACTTGGCTATCCACCAGCTTTCATACTACTTTGTAAATAACCTACACAGTTTGAGCAAGGCCTGATGGCCTAATATTGTCTAACACCTTGACAGGCCATAGTAGGAGGAGTGAGTAATATTCCCCTCAGCCATTACATAGTTTAACACTAATGAGGTCCACCGGTTAGGGTAGGCAGGCACGATCAGCCCTTGATCAAAACAAACTGTCTTTGGTCCAGTAGGTGTACAACATTGTTATTGATTGTATCCATGCTAATTCCTTTCATGACTTTACATATCAGATGACTGAGAGATCTGAGACACTGATTTTTGTCCTCTGTGCATTTAAGTATTGCAGTTACTTCTATCATGTTCCAAGGAAATAGTCATCCAGGGTGTCTGTACAGAGCACAGACAAACAATGGTGGGAAGAGTAATATGTATACCCTGTGAAGGTAAGGTGGAAGGTTTTGTACAGGTATTCTACAGTTGGACACTACTCAATTGGTGTGTACTGAAAGGATACACTTCCCTTATGAAGAATGTGGAAAATAGGTGAGTCCCCTGAATTGCTTGTGTTTGGCTACTATTAATGCTGGTTTCACCACAACCACTCTCTCCTGGGTTACCATGCTCCAATACATTTTCTATCATCACATGCAAAAAGTTACTATGAAGTTCATGATGAGAAGCATAATTCAGCCAGTTTGTTCATCCACATAGTTGGCTCACATCATGAAAGGCTCTGCAGGTTTCACATACCCTTCTCCAGGTAGATGCCTTGATTAGCAACCTGAGCAATCTTTTGTTTTTTGCATGTATTATGCCTTCTGTTCCAGGTTTGGTGGTATGTCACTAGGGAACTGAGCAGACGGTGATTAAGAGCACAGCTGCAGCTTCACAATATAATGTGCAATGTCCAGAGACATAGATGACCAAGCATACTGAAGCAAGCAGCACAGCTACAGTGATCTATGTAATGTCACAGCAATTCATGCATCATGCTCTTCGACAGCTTAATGGTGGATATCTGCATGACATGGCTCTGAGGCTTACTGCAGAGGAGTGGCCACCTTTGGCCAAAGTGTGTCCACCTGCCACATGCCCTAGGTATGTCATACTATACAGTTATGTACCTGGAACATAGTATATATGTGTTCCCAGACCATGTCACACAACAATCAGTTTGCAGTCTGGTTGTTTGACAGGCAAAGCCAACATAATGTCAGAAAAGTTGAACAAGTCCTCTCTGCATGCATGGACATCCAAACTATTACTGCAAGGAGTGCCTGCAAACACTGTGTTTTAGTCTGTCTACCCCAAGGGTGTGGCAGCATGACCCTAACTTTGCTGAACTTGCACAGTGTCACATTTGTAGGTATAGTATTGTGACCAAGCCTAATAACAGAATTATGGTCAATCCAAGAGCCACATGGCTGGCAAAGCATTGAATGGCACACTGTCAGGTGCTGTGTTACCTTAGGGAACCTACATAAAAATGACATGTTACATTTCACCATCTGTCATTACACTGCCTAATGTTTGCATGCTGTGACGTATATGCAAGCATGACCATATTGATAATGGCACTATCGATGACTGCTGATGAGATGGTGAAAGTACCCCATCCCTCTACTTCTATTCCACACAAACACAATGTGTTACAGATGTGACTGTGTTTCAAATCTTGATTCCATGGTGTCTCAAACAACAGTCAGTACATATGGCAATGAGTATTATTCCAACATGCACAGCTCATCTTCTGCTCCACCCATACCCACATCACACACACCTGCATGTGTGGTGCTCCTTATGCAACACATTCCCAAACAACAGGCACCTCAGAAAACCATAGGCAAACTCAGTACGCATAATCATACCTCTGGAGACAACAATACACATAATAGTGCATGCACCAGTGTCTCACCAGTCAAACACCTGAGGTGAACTACAAAATCAAACCTACTATTCATAGGTGATTACATTGTGAGACACATTGATGTCTGTGTCACCAGACTGCATATGGGAAAGGTCACAGTTAGCTGTGTGTGGGTTAACAAGATATGCCATATCACACATTGCCGCAACTCAAGAAATATCAGGTAACATATTGATGACATCATAGGTCCTATAGATATGTATGATGAGGGACTACATCACTGGACTGTAAGCGGACACATGACTGAGCTTAGACACTGTGTGCCTCTCGTGGGTATTCCCATAGCTTTCAGCTGCATTTGACCATCACCTATGGTGATGGCTCAGTACACATGGAAAATAATGGATGTCAATAATTGCCTTAGTGTGCGATGTCATTGTAAGGGGATCCACTACATGTCTACCTGGGCTGACTTGCTCACAGACATCAATGCTTTGCCGAGATGCTTTTTTCCTATGTTTGCCAGAGATGGTCTTTGTGTCTCACCCTTGGGATGTTGAGTACTGGCCAAGGCTGCTGACACCCCCACAGTGCATCTTATAGGCACTGTCTGGAGGGAAAGATTTCCAATGAGAACACCATCTTCATACAGCATCACAGTTATGCTGCTGTATTCTGGGATTAGCAACACTAAACCCCACTCTGTGGAAGGTGTCCCCACCTTGGAATATGCAAATATTTGTGCAGTCAAAGATACCTGCCTCAAGGCTGTGGACATCATCACAGCCATAGCAGACTACATGTCCTTCCACATGTTCAGACAGCAAACTGACAGTGTGCAAGGTAATGCACATTGTCAGTTTGCTGACAGTATGCATTACCTTGCACACTGTCAGTGTGCAAGATAATGCACACTGACAGTGTGCAAGGTAATGCAGGTGGTGTATACATATTTATTAAGGCTAGAGACAAATCCAGCTTTTGTGAAACACTGTGATTTCCCAGAGACACTGCAGGTGGGATTCACTGCTGGAAGGGCACCTAATCAAGCCATTGCCAGCTGTAGGAGTAACTCCATGAATCCAGACACCCATTGTGTTTATTTGAATGTACTTATGTCTGTCAAGATATATCATTACACCATGGTTTAGAGTGACATTAAGTAATTAGCAACTGTATTGGTTAGTCCTGCTGAAGCTCACTTGCCCAAAGGTTAGTCCAAGTCCTTAACTACAATGCCCTGGACCAGTGGTAGGGGTGTCAATATAGTGCTTCATGTGTTTACCAATATGGGTGACAACTGCAGCCACCCAATGTGAAGTCCTCCCTGGTGAGATCTGACCACAGATCAGTCTCATTAAAAATAAGCATCAGATATAACCCCCCTTTGCAGAAAATACAGAAATATACTTCAGCAAAGCTGGTTTCAATAAAGCGTTTCAACATTCGTGGTGTTGGTCGGTTTTGTTTTATTAGTTTTATATGTGGTTATTTATTATTTTTTACGTAAAGCAATTTATTACTTGCAATGGGATGGTTTACATGGCTTAACTGCACCTCGCCCCTCAGATGGGACAGTCAAGTATGCAGAGCTGTACACCCATGCTTTATGTAAGCAGCAGCACAACTGCATAGACTCGGCTGAACATGACAGGAGGAAAATGAGCTCCTCATGGCACAGCAAGCCTACATGGTGAACAGCTGACATTAGCAGGCTGTACAATAACAGGTGGATATTGCTGTGTGACAGTTGGGGTGAGGGTGCCCCCCTAAAATAGAGGCACATAACAAGCACATAATGTTATTGTGACATCATGAAGAAACAGCATGTGACAAAACTAGCCTCCCCCCAAGCAGAACTACAGCACACAGTCTAGTTACATGATTAACCTCAGAGGAAAGGCCCAGATTGTCGTTGAACTTGTACTTAATGATACCAGATATAATGGGGTTGTACTCATAGCTAAAATATTGTCCCACAGATTCTGAGCAACCGTACTCCCCTGTCCCCACCACATGTGCCACATGACATTTGTACAGTCTATTGCATACCTTCTATATCTACAGTGCAGGTCATAACTGGCTTCTATGGGGGAAGCACAGCATCTATTGGACATGCTAACCACCCAGGCTGTGACCTACATGGGATCCAACAAGGATCACTAACACCAATGGGAATTCCTTGAAATCATACTCTAACCACTGTCTGCACCCCAGCTGACTGCATAATGGCAACTGTTATCCCCTTGCACAGAGGTGGTGCATCAACTGAACACTGGAACTATAGACCTATTTGTCTGAGTAGCCATATCTTTAAGCCTGTGAGGCAAATCATCAAGGATCTGATCAGCAAACATATCTGTAATCTACAAACAGTTTACTGTACACAGTTTGGAGTTGGAGTTCTGACAGGAAGATTGTGGCTGTTAAACCTGGTGGACATGTCTGAGGCAGTCACCAAGGACCTGGGTGAGGGAACATCAGGGCAAACAACTCCCTGGACTTAGTGAAGCCATGTGACTCTATCCCCTACTCAGGCATCATTGATAAAAGCACCTACTTAGGTATCCTTGCTAATATCATTATTGGGGTCACTAAGTGGCTCACTGATGGCATACATACTCAAAATAGGGCTATCTGCCTCCAATGGCTGATCTGTAAGCAGCACTGTTCAACAAGACTCAATCCTGGGTCCTCTACTGCTTGGAATCCATTTAACCACAAAGACAAGTGAAAACTGAATGTGGCTGAGAACATTGGCTGATGCCTGCAAACTCTGAGCAGTCATATAATTTGTAAGTTATCAATACCCTACAAGAGGGTATTGATGAACACATGACTGTTGACATACTAATGGCCATAAACTCCATGCAAATATATATGTAGCATGATTTCCATTGGTAACACTTATGTTCCTGGTAAGTAACACATCAGTAGCAACAGCTGATGTACATAGTCAAGGGTGATAGCACTAGGCACACCAGCCTGGCCACACAGGTTTACACCTAATGTACCTGAGATAACCATGTCTCCCCAGTGGTAAAATAATAATCATATGCCATAACTGAGGGCACAATCACCCAAATTGACTCAGTCATAACCTACATGTACTCTTCCCTCAGCATACCAATATTTGACTCCAATAGCCATTTGGTAATGTACCTTTCCACACACTGCTGTCAATTGCACACAACACAACGGTCCCTCACAAGGGAACTTCATGTGTTCAGTATCTGTGCAATGGGGATCATCAGAAATCACTATTATTGCAGCCTGCGGCATATAGACTACTCAGAGATGATCTCTGCCTTGCATATGGGACAATGTGTGACCCTGGTTGATTGGAGATGCTGCATATCTGTAGGTGGCATGGTACACGGATTACTCACTGTAAGGACATTAACCTGGTATGTGACATTACTGACACATGTTGGTGGAAAGATCTGTCTAGCAGACTTTAACACACCTTTGAAACAGATTCCTGCCTAATGGCAAACACAGCACCTCATTGGGCATGATCAGATGCCATCTGTATGATTGGCTCAGTAATGGTCATTTCACAACAGGGCTTCTACCTGTGTTCCTCTTGAACGGGGCAATACTTGCTGATAGTGTAAATAAGGATAAAACCTTGGCTAGGATTGTAAGGGCTGTAATGCCATTAGGCTACTAAATTTCAAAGATCCTATGATTCCATAAGCTGTTGTAAAATGTTCTAATAGCCATAAACACAAACCTGGCTACATTGAGGATAGCAACAGTTTCAGTTAATGTTTGCAGGACATTGCACAAAAAGTCCAAATTGGCTGCAAGTAGAGTAGAACACCTACCTATCTAATGGTGCATACTACAGATCACAGTACATAACGCATGCACCGCACCTCAAGTCTACTATTACTATCTTTTTAGGACATCTTATGCTTGATGATATCAGCAGGCCGTGTTCTGCTCAGGAATTTGGAGGCCTACATCACCTGCTACAACCAAAATATTGCAAAACTCTTTCTAACTCACTGAGGTGATCATATTTATGTCATATAGATATACACACACACACACACACACACACACACACACACACACACACACACACACACACACCAAGTGGACTATAGTGAAAATAGAACCCTTACCTATCTAGGGAAACACACTATAGATCACAATACTTATCATACATGCCGTAGCTTAAGTCTGACCTTAACATGACAGTTGGTAGTCTTAAGGTATATGACATCAGCAGGCACTGTAGAAGAGGGCAGAACCAACTTAAGGGGCCTGCAGCATGATTGCAGTTTGTTACTCAATAAGGTATACACATGCACACCAACACACACACCAAATGGCCTGATGGGAGATTAAAACCCTTAATTATCTAATTTAACACACTACAAACTACAGTACTTATCACAAGTGCCACAGCTTAAGTCCGACATTAGCATGGCAGCTGGTAGCCTTAAGGTACATGACATCAGCAGGCATTGTAGAAGAGGGCAGTGTGGAAGGTGGTATCAACTTACAGGTCCAAAAATTGTAGCACCATTGCAGTGTGTTATTCAATGAGGTATTCTCAGTTGTTTCATAGGGAGATGCACACACATACTGAGTGATCTGGAGTGATACTAGAAGCCCTACCTATTTAGTCTAACATACTATAGATCACAATACTTCTTGCGCGTGCCACACCTTAAGTCTGACATTAGTATGGCAATTGGTAGTCTTAAGGTGTATGACATCAGCAGACATTGTAGAAGAGGGCAGTATAAAGGATAGGAGCAACTTACAGGGCCAAAAAGTGCAGCACCATTACAGTTTGATACTCAATGAATGATTTGCAGCTGTTTTGAAGGGAGATGCACATGTGCACACCAACACACACACACACACACACACACACACACACACACACACACACACACACACACACACACACACACATATAACGAGTTGCCTGGAATGAGATTAGAACCCCTACCTATCTAGTCTAACACACTTTAGATCACAGTAATTCACAAACACTCCATGGCTTAAGTCTGTTTTGCACATGACTGCAGTCAAACTACGTGTGGATTACATAAACTAGGTTTGTGCTAAACAGCATCTGGTCTGCAGAATGGTATTGCTTCTTCCTGTTATCTGCATCTAGTAGCCTAGCAGTCAGATAACTGTTATTTATCCTAGCTTTGTGGCTACAGTTGTCATTTTGGCCATATGTGTCTGTTTGCATTTGGATGGGCAAGCCTGTGGTCAGGAGAGATGTGCCTTGTCAATGCATGCATAGCCAAAATTATACATTACACCACTTGTTCACCTGTTGGTGCATGTGTGGTGACATCCAGCAGGCACACAGGTCTGTAAGTAAGTGTGCTATGTACTGTTGAGCCCTTACTTTGTATCCTTTAAGGAACATTATATATGTGTGATAGTGCAGCTTTACTCACCATTATCAGGGTATGTAGGACAATACATACATCCTCACACCTATTTATGCATATAAGAGGGATGTATATATAAATGTAGCTATGTGTGTATGATACATATGTGTGTGTGTGTGTGTGTGTGTGTGTGTGTGTGTGTGTGTGTGTGTGTGTGTGTGTGTGTGTGTGTGTGTGTGTAGATTTATGGGGATACACAGTGGTGTATGTTTTTGTATATATATATATATATATATATATATATATATATATATATATATATATATATATACACGTATGGGAGAGAAACAGTGACATACAGATATGCATACATATATGTATGTATCTACTGACATATCTATATATAACAAGTAATTTTGAGCAAGGAACAACAGAATCGCTGTCAATTTAATTAAATGTACGAGCATGGTCAGTTGGATTCTGACTCCATATAAACTGACTCCAGACCAAACCTACCTGTACTCCAGTCTGGAATTTTGTGTGTTACAGACAATGACATCTGTCCCTGTTTCTGCAGTGCTGCACATCACTCACATTGTCTATGACACTCTACAGCTGTCTAATGTAATTATGTGACAGTGGTTAATAATAATACACCACACACAGACTAACAGTCTATAAAACACAAATAGTAATACCTCACATCCAAAAGAAGTGGATACTTTTAGATTAGAGCATCAATGCCATCACACATGCTAACGTCTCTAGTCCACTGAGCCACACAAGATGTCTGACAATGAGGGGTCATTCATCACACAATTAACAGCATAAATATGTATGTTGTTATTCCTGCATTAAGCAAGACATAGAATGTATGAGGACTTTCTATGCAACTGCCCTGAGACTGCCTGGACTGCTGACATACCATTCATGAGTTTCTGTTAAAGCAGTTATAAAGGAACACTTCTGTATTGTGGGTGGGGGTACAATACTGCATGTTCTGCTAGGATACACAGTAGTCCAAATATCATGTGACCCCACTATTTAACATCACCCTTGAGTGATGTAGTGAATATTCTAACCATGAGGCCTAATTAATATGAAAGAACAGAAACTAATGGATTGGGTATCTCTAGTCCCATGTGAGTGTTGCTTCTGTTCAAATAGCCCACTATATTTCCTTGCAGAAATGCAGCAGATCCATATATATAACACCATATTATAGTAATCCCTGCAAGTAGTGTGTAGGTTAGAGACTTTTGGCAGTTAACAGAACTGTAGTTCAGGGCTGAGTCTGTCTGATGCAAGCACTACACAGCCAGTACATGTATAGGTACAGGTTGTGTGTGTTACCTGGCATCAAATTTAATATATGTATGTGAGTAGGAGTAAGGTGTCAGTCCATAGGGCCCTAGGTTATCAGTAAATGTGCTATGTTTTGTTTCTTAGCTAAAGCCATGGCATTCTGGGCACACCTATGTCTGCCTACCTGGGCATCATTGGGGTTATTCCTCTGAGTCCTCCAGTAACTGTGGCTGAGGTGACCTAGGCACTGGGGGGGCTGTATATCCTTTCCTTTTGCTTATCCTGCTGCAGCTGTTTCCATAGGATCAGATTGTGTAGCATAGCACATACTGTGAACATATGTGCACATGTGGCTGGAGAGTACTGCAGGGCTCCAAAAGAAGCTATTCAACACAAGTCTAGTTTGTGTAATCCACAAGTAGTTTGCCTGCAAACACATATTAAGCAGACATCAGCCATGGTGTGTGAGATAAGAACTGTGATGTATAGTGTGTAAGACTAGATAGGGAGGGGTTCTAATCTCACCCCAGCCACTCAGTGTGTGTGTGTGTGTGTGTGTGTGTGTGTGTGTGTGTGTGTGTGTGTGTGTGTGTGTGTGTGTGTGTGTGTGTGTGTGTGTGTGTGTGTGTGTGTGTGTGTGTGTGTGTGTGTGTGTGTGTGTGTGTGTGTGTGTGTGTGTGTGTGTGTGTGTCTGCAAAACAACTGAAAATCCTTCATTGTCTGTCAAACTGCAATGGTTATGCACTTTTTCACCCTGTAAGTTGCTGCTGGCTTCCAAACTGCCCTCCTCCACAAGGCCTGATGATGTCATCTACCTCAAGACTACCAGCTGCCATTATAATATTACACTTAAGCCATTGTGCATATGATAAGTATTGTGATTTATAGTGTGTAAGATTAGATAGGTAGGGGTTCTAATCTCAATCTAAGCCACTTGGTGCGATGCCACTTGCATAGATGTGATCACCTCAGTAACTTAGAAAGAGGAAGGGTTTTACAGTCTTTTATTTGTAACAGGTGATGTTACCCTCCAAATGCCTGACTCACCTATGTCTGCTGATGTCATCAAGCATAATATCTCCCAAAATGATAGTACTAGCAGACATGAGGTGTGTTGTATGCATCACGTGCTGTGATCTGTAGTGTGTACCATTACATAGGTAAGTTTTTTAATCTACATACAGCCAACCTGCACTATGTGTGTGCTGTGCCATGTCCTGTAAGCAGTAATTGGAAGTGGTGCTATCCTTAATGTAGCATGTTTTTGTGTGTGGCTGTTAGAGCATTTTACATTAGCTTATGCAACCATAGGACAATTGAACTTCACTATTGTAATGGCCATACAGCCCTCACAATCCTAGACAACTTTATAGCCCTTATTTACATGATCAGCACATGTTGCTTCAGTCGAAGAGGGACACAGGCAGTAGCCCTGTGGTGAAATGATGGTTGCCCAGCCAATTATACAGATGGCATGTGCTGAGTTTTACTGAGGTGCAATGTTTGCCATTAGTCTGCTAGACAAATCTCTACCACCAGCATGTATTACTAACATCACATAGTAAATTAATGTCCTTAGAGTGATTAATCAATCTACTATGCCACCTACAGATATGCAGCATGTACAATCAAGCAGGGTCACACATTGCCCTGTATGCAAAGCAAAGATCACCTCTGAGTAGTCTATATGTCACAGGCTACAATGACACTCATTTCAGATGATCCCCATTGAACATATACTGAAGATGTGAAGTTCCCTTGTGATGGAACATATTGTTGTCTGCAATTGCCAGTACTGCTTTTGAAGATACATTACCAAATGCCCATAGCACTCAGATATTGACATGCTGATTGAAGAGTACATGGAGGTTATGAGCATGTCAGTTATGGGTGCTGTGTCCTCAGCTATGACATATGATTACTGTCATACCACTGAGGAGACATGGTGATCTCAGGCACATTAGGCGTAAACCTGTTTGGCCAGATCTGTGTGCCCAGTTTTTTTACCCCTGACTATGTACAGCACATGTTGTGACTGATGTGCTACTTACCAGGTACATAGGTGTTATTGATGGAAATGGAAACTACATATATATTTGCATGGAGTTTATGGCCATTAGTATGTCAACAGGCATTTGTTCATCAATACCCTCTTGTAGGATATTGGCATAACTCATATACACTATGAGTGTTCACAGTTTGCAGGCATCAGCCAACATTGTTAGCCACAGACATACAGTAATTGCTTGTATCATGGTTAAATGGATTCCAAGCAGTAGAGGACCCAGAACTGAGCCCTGTTGAATACTGTACAGATCAGCTATTGGAGGTGGATGTCTCTCTGCTGAGTATGTGTGCTATCAATTGGCCACTTAGTGACCCCTACAATGATAGTACCATGGATTCCTAAGTGGGTGCTTTGTAAATGATGCCTGAGTGGAGGATATAGTCAAATGGGTTGGCTCAGTTCAGGGGGTTGTATGCCCTGATGTCCCTTCATCAAGGTCCTTGGTGACTGCCTCAGAAATGTCCACCACATTTAACAGTCATGACCCCCCCCGTCAGACATCCAAACTGTGTACAGTCACCTGTGTGTAGATCACATATATGTCTGCTGATCAGCTCTATGATGATTGCCCCTATGGGCATACAGATATGGATACTCAGGCAAAGAGGTCTATAGTTCTGGTGGTCAGTGCATGCATCACCTCTGTGCAAGAGTATAACAGCTGCCATTGTCCAGTCAGCTGGAGTGCAGCCAGTGGTTTCAGTATGATTGTAAGGTGTTCCCAATGGTGTTAGTAATCCTTGTCAGATCCCATGTAGGATGCAGCCTAGGATGTTAGCATGTCCAATAGATGCTGTGTATCCTCCATAGAGAAGCAATTTGCAACCTGCTCTGTAGATATGGAAGTTATGAGACAGGTTGTAGAAATGTCATGTGTCACATCTGGTGGGGACAGGAGAGTGAAGTTGATGCAGAATCTGTGGGACTACAGGTTAGCTATGAATACAGACCCATTATATGTGGCATTGTTATGTATGAGTTCACCAACAATCTGGGCCTGTCCTTTGAGGTTACACATGTAACTACACTGTACAGTGTGGTTCTGCTTTGTATGGGTGGATAATTTTCTCATTGTATCTACACAACATCACAACACTGTGTGCTTGTTTTAGCTGAGAAGATTGTGCCTCCATTTTGTGAGGGACACCCTCACCTCAACTGTCACACAACAATGTCCATCCCTTATTGTACAGGCAGTTGTTCACCTGACAGGTTTTCTGTGCCATGAGTAACCTGTGTTCCTCATGTCAAGTACAGCTGAGTTCATGCAGTTGTAATGCTGCTAGCATAATGCAGGGGTGTAGTACTCTGCATACTTGCCCGTCCCATCTGAGGGGGAGGTACAGTCAAGCTATGTAAACCATCCCACAGGATGTAATAAATGGCTTTGTTGAGATACATATCTATATTGTCTGCAAGAGAGGTTACTGCTGGTGGTTTTAATGAGACTGAACTCTGTCAGATCCCACTAAGGAGGACCTCACAATGGGGGACTGCAGTGGTTACCCATATTGGTAAACACATGATGCAGTATGTTGGTTCCCCTTGTGGGGATGTCATGGCACTGCTCCAGGGCATTGTAGTTAAGGATGTTGACTAACCTTTGGGCAAGTGAACTGCAACATGATTAAGCAGCATAGTTGGTGGTCACTTAATGCCACCCCAAACCATGGTGCAATGATATATCTTGATAGACACACATATATTCAAATATGCACAATGGGTGTCTGGATTCATGAAGCTGCTCCTGTACCCAGTTATTGCTTGATTATGTTGCCTTCCATTAGTGAATGGCACATGCAGTGTCTCTGGGAAATCACAGTGTTTCACAAAATCTGGATGTGTATCTATCCTTAATGAGTATGTATACACCACCTGCATTACCTTGCACACAGTCATTTTGAAGTCTGAAGATATGGATGGATGTGTAGTCTGGTGTGGCTGTGGTGTCCACAGCCTTGAACCAGATGTCTTTGACCACACACATGTCTGCATATTCCAAGGTGGGGACACCTTCCACAGAGTGGGGTTCAGTGTTACCATACACAGCATATAACAGCATAACCAGGATGTTATATAATAATGGTGTTCTCATTGCCAACTTTACCCTCAACAGTGTATCTAAGATGCATTGTGAGGGTGTCAACAGCCTTGGCCTGTACTCCAAATCTCAGGGGTGAGAGATGAAGTCCATCACTGGTGAAGCATTGATGTCTGTTGAGCAAGGCATCCCAGGCAGACATGTAGTAGATACCCTTGCAATGACAGTGCATGTTAAGACAATTTTTGACTTCCATCAATTTCTATGTGTATGGAGCCATCATCTTAGGTGAAGGTTAACTGCAGCTGAAAGCTATGTGCATACCTGTGAAAGACACAGACTGGCTATGCTCATTCATGTGTCTGCATACAGTCCGGTGACATATGTCCCTAGACTACGATATCAGCATTATGTTAACTGATATTCCTTGATTTGCAGCAATGTGTAGTAAGGCCTATACTTAGCACAGACATCAATGTGTCTCACGATGTAATCATCTATGACTAAGAGGTGTGATTTTGTGTTTTGCCTCCAGTGTTTGACCGGTGAGAAAGTGGTGCATGTAGTATTATGTGTACTGCGCTCTCCAGAGGCAGGAGTTTCTGAGGAGTCTGTTGTGTGGCAATGTGTCTGGTAAGGAGCTTCACACATGCAGGTGTGTGTGTGATGTGGGTGTAGGTGGTGCAGAATGTGAACAATGCATAATGCTCATTGCCATATGTAATTACTGATGTTGGAGACACCATGGCAGCAAGGTTGTGTTTGTGTGTCATAGGAGTAAATGGATATGGGCACTCCCAACATCTCATGAGCAGGTCCTGCAAAGTTAGAGTCATGCTGTTAGACCCTTGGGGTTGACAGCTTGATATACAGTGTATGTAAGCACACCTTACAGTGAAGATGTGGATGCCCATGCATGCATAGAGGACTTGTACAACTTTGCTGACAATACTTTGGCCTTGCAAGCATGCAATACCTGTCAAGCAACCAGACAGCACACTGGTTGTTGTGTAACATCATGTGGGAACACAGATGTGTTTCAGGTACATAACTACACAGTATGACATGCCTAAAACATGTGGCAGGTGGACACACATTGGCCAAAGATGGTCAGTCTACTGCAGTAGGCCTCACAATCATCTCATGCAGATATCCACCTTTAATCTGTTGAAGGGCGGGAGGCATGACTAGCTGTGAAATTATCACCTAAGATGGCTCACCACTAGTGGGCTGATTGTTTCAGCAAGACTTGACATCTATGTCACTGAACATTGCACATTATATTGTGGCACTACAGCAGTGCTCCTAATCACCATCTTGTCAGTTCCCTAGTGACATACCACTAACCATGGAACAGAAGGCATAATACATGCAAAAGCCAATGGAGTGCCCAGGCTACTAATCAAGGCATCTACGTGGAGAAGGGTATGTGAAGCCAACAGAGACTTTCATGATGTGGGACAGCTATGTGCATGAACAGACAGGCTGTGTCCTGCTTTTCATCATGGGCTTCATAGCAATGTTTTGCATGTGATGACAGAAAATGTATCACAGCATGGTATCCTATGTGAGAGTGATGTCAGTGAGACCAGCATTAGTAGTTGCCAGACACTAGCTATTCTGTAGACACCCATAGTTGGCACAGTCTTCGCAAGGTATTTGTGTTCTTCCAGTACACACCACTTCAGTAGTGTCCACTTGCAGAATACCTGTGTAAAACCCCCACCTTACCTACACAGGGTATACATAATACACTTCCCTAACTTGTTTGTCTGTGCTCTGTACCAACACCTTGGATGACTTTCTTCTTGGAACATGCTGGAAGTAACTGCAATACTTAGTTGTACAAAGGACAGCTAGTATGTAGTGTCAAGCAGTGCCCTCAGATCTCTGAGTCATATGATATGAAACACCATGAAAGGAGTTAGCATGGATATGAGAGTAACACTGTCATACACCTACTGACACTGAACCAAACACAGTTTGTTTTGCTCAAGGCCAGATCCTGCCTACCAACTCTAACCAGTAGACCCCATTGAGTGTTACACTATGCAATGATTGATTATAGGAATATGATTCACTCTACCTACCATGGCCTGACAAGGTATTTGACAATATTAGATCAGGAGGCCTTGCTGTAAACTGTGTAGGTTATCTACAGAGTATTATGCCAGCTGGTAGATAGGCAAGTGGCTGACAGTCATAATCTGGGAAGATAGCATTGGGAGACCTACGTTACAATGACACCAGTCACCAGTGGATTTCCTCAGGCATTACTAATGGCGTACCCCTTCTAGCCATTTCCTTCTCTGCAGTCACAGCCTCTGACTGACTAGATTGGCAGGTGATTGCATATTAGGAGCTGTCACAGAATCCCACACAGAACCAACAGTTATACAGGATGACCTGAAATACACATTCAGTTGTCTGAGTCACTGACAAATACTAAATGCCAACAACTGCACAATATGATCCTTTGGGAAGTCATCCGCCCCTGGAAAATATATTAGTGCCTGCATACCACACACAGCTGAGTAATTAGTCATGGACTTATGGGCACAGAGAGTAATGTAGTCTTTGACTTTCACTGGTTGGTAAGATGTGGGGATGCATTCAATTTAGTACAACCTGCACAGAAAGGTATGGGATGTAAATCTCTGACTATCATTGTTATATTGAATTTGTCACTCATCACACCTATCACTGAGTGCAATGGCACCCTTGCTATGTCACTACACAGACATATCTTACAACTGTAGCAGCCACACAGGTTCCATGGTAAATCAATCCACATTGCAGATAACATGTCCTATGGAGTCTGTGTCAAGAACGTACATGTGTAGTCTGCTTCATAAATGCTTTGGAGGGGGTGTGTATGGCTGCCATAAAGGGAGGTGTCAGATCCCACTGTGTACCTCCCACTGATCCATGACAGGACTAACACATATCTTACCTGTTCTACACACATACAGCTTCACTGTGGTATAAATAGTACATGCTGGAGAGACAGGTATGTAACACAGACAGTACACCCTAAATGTAAAAAAAGATCTTTAAAATCCTTTCTAGCTTTCTGTGCAGTCCACATGGAAGCTTCTACTCTTCCCTGCCTGTGTGCTCTCTGACTTTAGAAGTCTGCATCTGATGAAGTACTTTAAATGAAAACGTATTTGTGGAGTTTGTTAAGAAACATTAATGCGGTTTGGTTCATTGAAATAAAGCTGTTTTTTATTCATTTTGTGGCTGCATTTCCCTTCTTTGGGTACCTTGGACTTTTTACACCCTAAATGCAACAACCCTCCCCCATGCAAGTGAAGCACACCTCTGCTGTGTCACACATCATGTTCAGGTTACACAATGGGATGCAGAACAAGAGAATCATAATTGGTGTTGGACAAATGTCTGTACTGGAATCATGAAATTTGTAGATGGGTCATCTCCATCAGCACAGCTTGTAGATGTGTTAGCTCCCAAAACCCTAGTGGCACTTATCAACAGTATCAGACCTTTTCACATATTAAGGATGAATGAGTACACTGAATGACACCATTGTCCTTGTTAGCTTGTTATACAGATATGAACCTATGGAGCCATGCACCTGTAGTGCTGTCCGAGCCCTCTCCGCTACAGCTATTGAGAGAGAAGCACACCATTATGCACACCAATTTTTCACATATTCAGCTTGCATGTTAGTAAAGTAGTGGAAGACATACTTATATATGTCTGGGGCATGCCTATCCCTGGCCTCTTGGACCCATGTGTCCAAAGTTCCCCTCTTTCTACGCTTAAGGTTGTCATAATGATGATGACACTGCTCACCAGTGCAGGTGATACCAGCAGCACTGGTAATTTCCCTGGCAAACCATTCCCAGGCCTCAGCCTTACATTCTGAGCCGTGGTAATCATCCTGCAGCAGCCTAGGTTCATAACTGCATATCAGGAGCCAACAAAAACCATGCACACCCCATCTCAGCACTCAAAAGCACTCACCCTCAACAATACTGCCTGGCATACTGACAGTTAGAAAGACTCCAACAACTGTTGCAGAGTTCCTGTCTAGTGGTCTTAATATACTCTGTTTTCCTGCCCTTACATGTCATTCAGCAACATTTAAAAAGTGTCGCTTTGCTTAGCATTGCACAAACCAGTTAAGCAGAGCTGAGCATCGCAAGAACTTTCACAACAATGGTTTTAGCGAAGCGTGCAGCATGCAAACATTAGTAGCCATTAATCAAGTTTAAGCAATGCTTAGCACTGTGCAGCTCTCCCAAATGTAAAAGTTTTGTTTTTAAATTAAACAAAAATGCCATGTCTGCTAGGGGACTTGAACCCAGGACCTAAGAAGCTTTAGTCAGTCACTCTACCCATTTAGCTACTTGGATAGTATATAAACTAGTGTACCTTCACATATACTACTAATCTACTGCACTGAACAAATGAGCTTAAGCATAACCAGAACTAAATAATTAATTGCATCCAGTTTCTAATTTTAGATGTATAGCAGGTGTCAGCTGTCTATGTGTAAGCACAGCTTGGCATCGCTGCACTCCTTGCGATACTGCAGAAATGGACATTTAAAAAAAAATAGACATTTAGAACACAAACTATTAATTCACAGCACATTTCAGCAGTAGCAGGGAACAATACAGAGAGCCTCACCCTGTACATAACATCTCACCAGGCATCCACAATCATGGGATAGGCTCTACACTTCTGCCTACATGGATTTAATATCTCTGTTACTATGCCCTCCTTCAGCAGTACACTATGATTAATATGCATGGCGTGCTGCAGAGGGGGGGAACCATGGCAGTGTGCATGGGTACATTCCATGTAGGCTCTACATGGAGCCTACATGGATTTTATTGAATCCTGAGTTGAGTCAAAGAAGATGCTAAACATGTGTAATCGTTGTGCTTCAATGACCCACTTGATATTCAAAAGGAAGGATTCATCTTACTTTTACTACAAAGTGTAAAACATGAGGGCACCATAATTAACAGGTATATAAACAAATAATAATTGTCTAAACCAAAATAAGTGTGTTTGTAAGTCCTGCTGCACCCCTGATTTGGGGAAACCCCTTTAGTTGTATATGTTATCTCAACTATCACACTACCATTGGGAAAGGGCAAATTCAATAGAAATAAAGCAACATGTACTCTACTACTTTTGCAGTAGCTGGCTGCAAGGAATACAAAGTTAAGGTAAGATAATACACAGTACAACACATCTTTGTAAAAAGTCTAAGCATTTAAAAAATGCAAAGGAATTATCAAAATCTAACTGTACAACATCAAAATCTAAGCCTCACAGAAAAACTATATCAATTATTGTGTGACCTTAAGGAACTGGTTTTCTAAGTAATGTCACATATTACCTGATGATTACTAGACACATTTTTATATATCATTATGAATGTGCACAGTGTTATTCAGTAATCTGTCTATGTAACTTCTGAGTAGAGTGTATGTATTTAACAAAATGAAGTTATTTTTTTCTATGAAATGTAGAACTAGTAAAAAGGTGGAAGGCAAATAGTATGCTACACACAAATGGTGGTACAAGATAAATCACAGCATGGAATACTTTATTAACACAAATAAAACATGTAGCTTTAGTGCTTTTGTCCTTTTGTTATCAGGACTTCATCAGAATATATGTTTCCACATGATAAACGATTCATGGGAATTTTAAGGAAGGTTGACCCAGAACCTTATTTCTGACAACACAGGCTTTCTCACACTCAATGTGGTGGATTTGTTCTCTCCCATCCCATTAGAGAAGGGTTTGGACTTTTTTATGATAGCCTGACTAGTTTTGACATTTTAAAAGGCCAGGATATAAACCTTTTTTGGAACTTATCAGGACTGTCTTAGAAAATAATTTCATTTTTTTTTTAAGGTGAAACCTTCTGTCAAAAAGAGGTGTCACCATGGGCTCTGCCTGTGCCCCCCTTTTATGCAAACTTAGTTTTGTTAAGTTGGAAAAAGAAGTTCATATTCAATTTCAATTTTTGGAAGTATATAAAATGATATATCACATTTTTAGATGACATCTTTATTGTTTGGGAAGGATCAGAGAACATTATAGAAGAATTTATTGATTACTTAGCACCACCACATTTCTGAAGTTTATGTTTAGTTAAAACAGACTAGGGATTAATTATTTAGATACTAGAATCAAATTACAGAAAGGAAAATTTAAGGCTAGCATTTATAGAAAATCTACCTTCAGTAATTACTATCTGCCTTTTTCAAGTGCATACCCATTTAAACAAAAAAGAGTCTTGCAAAAGGACAGTGTGTCAGAGCTGCAAGGGGAACCTCCAGTTTTGATGATCTACCAGAAGAGATAAAATTTATTTCAGATTTGTTTATTGAAAGAGGATATCCCAGTCAGTTACTAACTAATTTACCAAACCTGGTGAATGTAAACAGCCACACTGGTAAAACTAGATACAAAACATTTTAAATTTAAAAAAAAACAAAGATTGAGCACACTTCCTCAGAATCTGAATCTATTTGTTACTGGCAGCTGCTGTGTGGTTCCTGGTTTTGTGAGTTTATCCCAGTCAAATAGTTTCTGAGGTTTCTCAGGAAATCATCAAGAGATGGGATGAGAGAACATACATGCCACTTCTAGGGGTCACTTGCAAGGAAGTAAGGACAGAATCTATTAATTCTGAAGAAAACTTTCACACAGCAATGATAGTGGAATTTAACCATGTAGTAACAGGTATTAAAAACATTATTTCAAATAATTGGAATATGTTGAGATTTAATCCTGACCCGGTTGGAATTATTGGTGTAGACCCCATATTTGTCTTTAAAACAGGAATGAATTTAAAGAACGTTTTTTAGGAGAATCCTAACAATAAAAAGAAAAAATATGGTGGAGATACAAAAATATGGCAATTGTGCTTATTGTAAATTCATCTTTAAGGGTGAAACCAATAACCTAGAAAATACAGTTCATAGTAAAATTTTCTTTAAAAAAGGAAATTGTTGCAGTAAGGGAATTGTCTATTTAGTAATGTGCAAAAATGCACATGCTTTTATATAAGGAAAACAGAAAGAACCCTGAAGAAGCATATTTATGAATATATTTATAGTATTAGAACTAAGAACCCCAATAACACCTTATTTAAGCACACATTGGTGAAACCTAAACACAATGAATTTTTATTTGGTATATTAGAACAAGTTAATATTGACCCCAGGGGTGATGATTGGGAAAGCACATTTCAATATAAGGAAATACTTTATCAACTCAGACTCAATGCCTTGACTAACCTGGGATTAAATGAGTATGTCTCCATAAAAACAGTTTTGAAGCGTAGGGCCTCAAAAGTGTAGATATGATACCCCACAGCATTTAACGCACCTTGTTTTTCAACTTATATATATAGTGTGATTATTTTAAGGTGTTTTGAACTATTCACTATCAAAATGGATTTCTCACTGCAAGTAGAGCCTGTTTTGTTTTTTCTTGTTTTTATTTATTATCTTTATCTTATTCCTCAATTAACTTTTTAAAAATAGTAGTTGGAATTTTGTTTGGTTATTTATTTAACTCAGTCCACGCATCACGAGTGCCTTAATTAATATATGATGTTTTACTTATTTATTCTTTTTAAAAATCAGCCCACATGTATGTAAACCAGTTTTTAGCTTCTTCTTTGAATGGATTTTTTAGCTTATACAAAAATGTTGAAGTTTTTTTTAAGTCTTAGATTTTACCTATTAGATTTTATTGGATGTGAACTTACATTGAATCTATAGGAAACAGCTTATGAATTTTCTGTCCTCGTGGCAATAGATTTTATTGGGTGTATGTGTCTTCAATGAATCATTTATCTATAATTCAATTATGTTTGAATGTTTGATTGATTGTATTACATAACTGGGCATTCTGTACTTGTAATTCATTCTGATGAAGTCCTGATTGCAATGTGATGAAAGTGCCAAATCTATTATTTGTGTTAATAAAGTATTTTATGCTGTGATTTAGCTTTTACCTCCATTTGTGTGTAGCTCACTATTTGCCTGCCACCTTTTTACTGGTTCTAAGTTTTCGTTCAGATGGTTTTACCTGATTTCTGGTTTACTGATTTTTTTATGAAATGGCACATATCCCAATATGCATGACATTTAATGATGAAGTCCCTAAGCAAATAAATCAGCAATATGAAATACCTAAGAACAGTACTGTCGGAGCAAATTAACTACAAATTAAAAGTCTTGTAAAATAGTCTATTAAACTAATCCAGTTTGACAGATTAAGTATCAAGTTAACTAACTTAGATCAAGATAAATATATAAACTAGAAACAGATTGCTTTGAATTATGTAACATACTTTTAAAATCCTAAAGTTTACCAAGATGTATTTTTATGCCACAAGTCTTCCCGGGTAAAACTGCACAACCAGGGAAACAAATAGAAGCAGTAACTATATAAAATA
Organism: Protopterus annectens; assembly: GCF_019279795.1. NCBI lineage: Eukaryota > Metazoa > Chordata > Ceratodontiformes > Protopteridae > Protopterus > Protopterus annectens. The sequence continues at coordinate 326,060,310 of NC_056745.1, read as the reverse complement.
CCAGCATAAATTCAGATCAGTTAACGTGACCAGTATTGCAAAAATAGTGCTGTAATTAATTTATTACAAAGCATTTAAAGGAGAGGTCAGTAAAAATAAGTTTACTACCTCTCTGTAAGTAATATTACAATAAATGAATCTTGAAAATAAATATCTAAGTAAAATGCCACAGTTTATCATCAGTCAGAAGTAAGAATGGTAATATTACATGAAAAGTAGTCAAAAAAGGCACATATTTATCTCAGTAACCAAACATCATTCTTAATTAAGATGTGATATAAAAAGAAGGCAGTCAAGAAGAATTAGAAAGTATGTATGGAAATAGAATGATGCATAAAAGTATGCAAAGACAGAACAATATGTGACATAGGAAGGTAAAGTATAAAAACAATAAAACAGCAAACATACTTTGACAGACAGCACAGTTTCAATTGACACCATCTGTGGCATTGTGATGTCACAATACACAATGATCTCCTCGTGTGTGTGTGTGTGTGTGTGTGCATGTGTGTGTGTGTGTGTGTGTGTGTGTGTGTGTGTGTGTGTGTGTGTGTGTGTGTGTGTGTGTGTGTCATACAAGTGGTTTATCACTTTACCTATTCACAAGTGGTCAAAAAAAGTAATTCAATCAAATTTCATCTAATGAGATTCTTCTGCACTTTTTACCAGTTATTACTTTGATAATAAGAAAAGTTTATGACTTTTTGATCACTGGTATTAGTTTTCTTAAAGGTTTACAAGTAATATTACAGCTTACGTTATCAGAGTGTTCTGGATTGTGCAAGATGGTGTTGCACTTGCAGTGTTTTTTCCCTTTCTTCTACTGTAGTTTAACCATGGAGTTGTTATATATAAGTTAGGGGGTGCTAAGATGCAGGGGGGCTTGTCCCTGCAGAAAAAAAATAATTTAATTTAATTTTATTTCATGTTATTTATTTATTGTTGAGATATGCTGAATTAGATGAATTGTGTTTAGACATGTCATGTTTGATTAGATGTGTCTAGAAATTCTGTCTTTTAGATCAAATCATATACACACGAGCACACATGCACGAGTGAGTGTACACACAAGTATATGTGTGTGTGTGTGTGTGTGTGTGTGTGTGTGTGTGTTTTATATTTATATATAAATCAGTATTGATTCAAAATATATGTAAAAAGCAGAATTGAATTTGTCAGTGAGAGGAGTAGGCTTGTATAGGGTGATATGAGACAGATTTTACACATGAAGGGCTGATGGAAATATATAAAGCAAGGACAGAGGATAGTAACATGGTAGATGGAATGTAACAGGATGGGAGTCAAACTACTCAAATTAGGAAATGTTATAATACTGTAACAAAATAATATCAAAGCACAAGAACACATGCTTATATAACAATCTGCAGTTGCAGGGAGTGAATCAAATATAAGTGTGTACAAATAGGAAATTGTGGAAACAGATATGGGGATTGTAGAGTCCACTTCACATATGCTACAAAATTTCAGTCTGGTCCTTGCCATGTGAAGTCAACACTTTCAAGAGAAAGAATTCACAGCTATTCAGAGAATGAACAATGGGGTATGCAAGAACATGTAACATGGACAAGAGTGATCAACAAAGATGCCCAAGGGCCTACGTATGGAAACACATGACAACACCATGCCATGCTGACAATGCTGCATGTGCAGGTCTTTTAAAGCTCATACAGCTGTGTCAAAAGGCATTACAATGAGCAGCAATGCAAGAATTGTCACTCTGTACCTGGTGTTACAAAACAAGGTATGTAGGGTCTATGCAGACTGCATGCAACATTAGTGGAATATGTGCCAGTAGATGCAGGAATGGGCAGTACATCACAGATAAGCATGTACATCATATACTAACATACAAGGGAAGGACCACATGTGGGCTAATGGTACCTGGGATGATAGCACAAGAATGGACACAGGATAAACAGAAAAGTAGGCATTGTGAAGTAGCAAGGACAAGATCGTGAGTCATGGGGCAGGGTGGTGAGGCCATCTATACTGGATAGGCACTGTGCTTGAATGACCATGGTGAAAAAGATGGCTATAATGGTAGCATATCTCAACCAACTAAGGACCATTCTAATGCAGACTGTCAGTCACTGGTCAACTTCTGATTCTATGTTCTGTGCTACGTATACAGTTTAGATCAATGCTCGAAAAAGTAAAGTTATGTAAGTAAACTTATTCAGCAGATGTTTTTAAATAATCACTGCTGCAATCACCTTAAACATGGGTTATATCCTATTATATCCTGCCTAGGATAAATGTTTCAGGGCACCTTCCATGCACCCAAACTGTCAGGCGCCTCGAGCTCAAGACAAATTTGGGTGCCTAGGCCTTTACAGATTTCCTGACAACAGAGAGGGAGGTTGAGCCCTGAAAGGACAATGGTAGGAACAACACAAATATGTACACACCCTGGCATAAAAAAAAACACACCAAAATGAGGATGGAGGGAGTGAATGGCTATTTGCAGTGGTGATCATTTGAAATTGCAATGTTATGTTAAGCTTACTTACACAGCTGTACTATGTTCATCACATTGATCACTGCTGCAGTAGCCTTAGCTATATGGGTAGATTACCCTAGCTTACTACATTTGGGAGGTGGAAGGTGAAAAGTCCAGAAGCTCCTGGAGAATGGTCCTAGCAAAGCCTGACATGGACGTAGAGAAGGAATTAAGCTTATAGTGATTTGTAAAAGTAAGTACACAGTACAAAGCAGCAGCTTCTGCAGTACTTACAGAAGTCAACCCTTTCCAAAAATCCATAGATAAAGCCAAAGCCCTGGTAGAGTGGGCCTTGACCCTTGCATTGAATAGATTTCTTGTGGTGAGTATAACAAATGATAATAGCCTTAGACAACCATTTGGAAATAGGCTGTTTTGACACAGGCTGTTCCTTCTTACCTTCACAAAAAATAAAAAAAATTGATCCAAAGATCTGAAAGATTCAGTTCTGTCATAATGGTACCTGAGTTGTTTGTGAACATACAAGGTATGACGTATCCTTTCTCCCTCATTTTTAAGTTCAGTAAAGAAAACAGACAGTTGGATAATTTGGCTTAAAGTAAACTCAGATACCACTTTACACATAAAGGAAGGAATAGTTCTAAAAGAAACCCTGCCTCTGTGGAAAATGACATAGGGTTGACTCACCATGAGAGCTTACAAGTAAGCCACCAGTTTACATGTAGGCCTCTTGTGTGAAACTCCTTTCAAAAACATTTTGACCTGAAACTGCATTGAAAGAGGAGGATCTATGCACTGACATGTTGAAAGGGCTGATAAATGAACCTTGATGGAGGAATAAAAAAGCTATAGGATACTAATTCATACAAATATTGTAAAACCAGCGAACTACTAGCCATGAATGGGGGCTGATTATGTTGTTGTTACCAACTATAAAACCTTTTCCATTTGTTAATATACGATTTTCTAGTAGCAGTCTTTCTTGCCACCATTAGTACCTGCTGCACGTCCTCAGTAAATGGGTGCCTAAAAAGAATAAAGATCCTATCTTCCAGGCAGTCAGCTGAAGATGAAATATATTGGGGTGTATCAAACACCCCTGTTCCTGTGTGAGTAGATCCAGTCTGTGAGGAAACATGCAGCAATTGCCCCTGGTCATTTCCAAAATAAGGGAGAAACCCTGTTGTCAGCGCAAGAAGGGCGTCAACATAATGATCTTAGGGGATTCCTTCTGAATCTTTAGAAGTACTCTGGATATTAGTGGAAAGGGTAGAAAAGGATACAAGAGCATTTCTGTCCAAGGAAAAGAAAAAGCATGTGTCTTCCAGGCCTTCTTGTATAATGTTCTGGAACAGAATCTTGCCAGTTGGTTGTTTAGAGAGGAAACAAAGACGTCTACTTGAGGAACTCCCCACAGATGTATACAATCTTGGAAGACCCCTGATCTAGTTTTCATTTGTGAGGTTTTGCCCTGGTCCTGCTCAGCTTGTCTGTCCAACAGTTTTGCTTTGACAGAATGTAGGATACCTGTGGAGTGAGATTGTACTGTATACCAAGCTAACATGGCTAGTCTGCAAAGAGGGGTATGACCTGGTTCGCCCATGCATGTTGATGCATCAAATGACTGTGGCATTGTCTGTAACAACTTGAAGTTGAAGCGGTCCTGGGGACCAAAAGATGATTCAGAGAGTTCACTGGCTTGATAAGGGCAAGCATCTCTTTGTTATTTATGTGTTTGCGTCTGTCCTTGGTGTCCTACACATCCTGCACTTTTATCCCACCTGAAACTACTACCCAAGCAAAGGCATCTGAGGTGACTGACTGTTTTGGAACAGAGAGGGAGAAGGGGAGACCTAGATTTAAGGATATATGTTGTTTCCACAGAATGATTTTTCTTCTGACAAACCCCAGCACTGGTAGTTGAAAAGACAAAGGGTGTTCCTGCTAGGACCAGAGATACTTCAGATACCACTGTCTTTTTCTCACATGGAGTCTTGGTAGGGGCATCATGAAAATCATAAAAGCCATGATACCCAAAATCCTGCAGTATTCCCTCACAGTGACCAAAGTTTGAGTGGAAAACCACAGAAATAGATCTAAAAATATATGTATTTTTCCTACAGAAGAAAATCTCTTTGAACTGATGCATCTAGTTGACATCCTAGGACCCCAATTTTGTGTGAAAGAGTTAAGAAAGACATTTGAATGTTATTTTGGAAGCTTAGCTTGTATAAGAGATCTCACTCAACAGAAAGAGATTCCTGACACTTTAACAAAGACTGCGGTGATAAGCAATTTGGTTAAATATGGAAACATGGAAATGCTGTAGCCTGCAATGTGCTATAACTGGATCTAGATACTTTGTGAACCCTCTTGGTGCAGTGAATAGTGCAAAAGCTAAGGCACAGAACTGATAATGTAATTCATATGCATAAAACCTTAAGAAACATTTCAAGTCTGCATAATTAGGGATGTGCTGATAAGTATCTTTTAAGTCTAGTGTTACCAGGAAACTTGAAAGAGGAAGAAGTAACAGGTTGTGAAGTAACGTGATTCTGAATTTGGGCACTATCACAAACAGGTTTAGAAAAGAAAGATCCAGAACTGGTGTCCAAGCATTTTCCTTCTTTGTCATTAAGAACATCCTTGTATTAAAACCTATTTCCACCTGGGAAGGATGAAATGGTTCTATCACTCCTTGGGGTAGCATGTGATGAAGAACTGGTGGAACCAAAAGAGTCTGATGTGGAGGATGAGGAATGACCCCTGGAAAGGAGGAATTTCCTCTCACTGGCATCTGTAACCTTGATAAATTATATTCAGAGCTCATTTGTCTGAAACTATCTTTTGTCAATGAGAAGAATGGAGATTTAGACATTCTGAAAGAAGAAAAGGGGCCAGGATGGTGGGGGGGGGGTTACAAGGTCTATTGAATAGTCATTCAGACTTGGATTGTTCTTGATTTGGGGAGTTTTGTGGCTTCTTTTTGTAACCCACTGCCATTTCTTCATAAATATCTGTTTACCTGTATTTTGTTTGTTTTGCTTGTTGCCCAAAATTCAATGAGGAATTAGAGTATCCCTTAAAAAATTTGGAAAAGGAAGGCTGAAAAATCTCAGAGATTCTCTTGATCAGGTTATCCCTTTAATTGCACGTTTTAATAACTTCAGTAACAGAGGGGCCTAAAACTAAATCTCTATTCAAAGGGGAATTTAAAATGTCATTGTTAACATTATTTGGGTGGTTCTGAGAATGCAGTCATGCAAACCTCATCAAAATAGTACTAGTGGTCATAGTCCTAGTAGCAGTAACAACAGAAAAAAAGCACACACTGTAAACAATGAGTAGTGAGTGACCTGTACAGCAGAACACACTAAATTATTTAAGGCAGATCTTTCCTCACAAGAAGAAACTGCAGATAAAACATTCCTCATATTTTCACAACTAGAACAAACTTTAAAATATGAGCCTCCCAATTCAAAACTCTGAAAATCAAAGTTGCAGAAGTATGCACTTTGTTCCCATACTTATTAATAATTTTTTCATTGTTATCAGAAAGAGTAGGATTGGAATTAATTAAGTGGGATCAACAAAAGCTATAAAAGAAAAATGTCTTTCAAACTACATAGATTAGCAGCATTTGATTGAAACCGTGATGCAGATAACATAGAACAAAGGTATTCCTGCATTTAATTCTGTATGTGAGCCTTGGTCAGGAGTAAATGTATATTTGCACTTCCTCTATTCTCATTGGCCTATCTGTATGCAGGTATATTAATGCAGCAAAGTCCACAAGTTCATAAAACAAGCAAAATTATTGTAAAGCCATAGAAAAGGCAGTGGTGTAGACATTTCTTGTACAGCAGGGCCACCAAAGGAAGTAACTTTCAGTAAAGACAATCAAAGAAAAATTGCATAAATATATGAATTCATTCAAAGTCTCAGATTCACATAAACAAAGGGAAACAGTCTAGAATGCTGAAAAAGACCATTGCTCATGGTAATTGCCCAACACAGGTCAGTCAATTACTCTGATGGTGAGAAAATGCAATTCAGAGACAGCTAAGACAACTATGGGAAAGCACTCATTATGAGCTCCTTACAAGTGTCTGATTTGCACACTAGCTCAAACTAATGCAATCAGACCATACTGCACTGGTGTTTTCCCTAGAATCCCATCACAGCTGTACATAAAATGGAGGTATACCAAACAGATCCTCACAATAGCAAAATCACAATTTACATGTGAAAGGAATCTATAAACAGTTTAATGTTGTATAACCTACTACATAACATATATATGTGAACTGGAGTACTCCATTAACTCCGGATGTGAGGTGTCATTGTAATAAAGTGGCGAAATCCCCCAGTAAACACAAGGACACCATAGAGTGTACGTGCACATGAGTCACGGATACTAAACAAATATATAACATGTAATGAATGATAAATCAATGCTAAACAGCAAATAGTGTGCAAATTTAAAAATAAGCAATGCTAAGTGTTGCACACCCCTGCTTAATAGGTGTAAGCAATGTGGAGCCCAGCTAAATCAATTTGCCCATTGGTATACCCCTTTAAGCAATGCCAACCTTAGGTAAGCAGACTTGCCCATAGCTTAGCATTTTTAAAATCATCCAATCATGACAAAGTGCAGGAAATTGGCCCTATTTAAACCCCACAGGTAGTAATACATCTCATAACTAGTTGCAGCATCCTCCTGTAGGCACTATGGCCAGTGTCAGAGAAGGATCGTGCTTCCAAGGGCATTGCTGGGGCATCCAGGAGTCCAATGTCATGGCAGGACTCCTTGTAAAAGACCATGACCAGAGACTACTGCAGGGCCAGTACCAGGGTTCCCAATATAAAGTGGAAGACTGTCTCGCCCGTTACCTCACCAGTGCCACTGGCATCCCTCGAACTGGCGAGCAGGTCAGGCATCACTATGCTGACCTGAAATGGAGGAAGAGGGAGCTCTTGGATCAGTGGATCCAAGAAGCTAGGCAGTCTGGTGATGTCCCAGCTGTGTGTAAGTACTCATCCTACTACCTGTTTAATAATTGCCAGCTCATGTATATTATGGATAGGTATAGCTAAATATTCCTCTTATGTCTTTCACAGAGGCAGGAGAGTGGGCGGTGAATCAGGAAGCCCATGCCTGCAGACTGCAGAGGCTGCGTCATGAGGCAGGTTAGTAACAACCTTGCATGTACTGTCATAAGAAATAAATCTAAAAGTAGTAGAAAGTTAATTTCCAGTATAACACATGTATTGTGTATGGCATGTACTGAATAAACCAGACAATATGACAGGAAGAGTCTCATATAGGTTGTATGTAAATAAAAGGGTAACAGCCTGGCAATAAAGGTCTAACTCCTGGACTGCTTGTGTTTACTCTGGTATCATATGGTAACGTAGTGTTGCATTCTCTTAATAGTACTGTCATATTAAGCACTGTTACCCACACTGTGTTACATAAGTAAAATGTGTAGGAATGTCTGTATATGACTGTTGTAATCACAAGGTCATATTGTAGAACTGAGAGAGACTTAGACAGAAAACAGTGAAAATATAATCAACATAATCCAAATAGCACACTCAAATGAGACGTGAAGTGTTGTATTTTCAACACACACAGCCATGGTTCGAATCCTGGGAGTGGTAGTAAGCTGTATGCAGAATCATACCCAACAACTGTACAGATATTGTCAGAAAGTCCAGATAATTGGCATAATTCTCCTGCCTGTCACCCTGTCCCCCTGGCAAATCAGTGGGATAATCCCAGAAGTTTATGCAGCAAATAATGACATACAACTGATTGTCAGACATTATAACTGCCAGAAATATATCTACAAGAACAAACCTGTCACTCTAGCAACTCACCAAAATGTTATGAGAGTAATTAGCAAAGTATGTCCCATCTCCACCCCCACCCCCATGTTCATGTTCTGAAGCTATGACCAGAGTGTGTACAGTAACAGAGTGAGATGTATGTGCATAATAATAATATGGAATCTGGTAATATGCGTGGCAACATTCAGGTAGTGTCAACAAACATTCCCCACACAGGTCTGTCAGATACAAAAACTGTGCCTAGAAATAAAATATTGAAATCCTGGACTGGTACTCTTTAGTCTGGTGTTGTATGCCATTGTTAGTGTTGCAGTTTCTCTGAATAATAAGGTATTACTCATCACTGTCATCCACACAGTGCTACATAATAAAACTGTCTAGGAAACCCTGTATAAGAGTGTTGTAATTACAAGGTCCAATTGTAAAACCATGGGAGACTTATAGACAGAATTCAGAGAAGAGATACACATCAATATCTATATAGCACACTCAACTATGATGTACACTGTTTTATTTTTAGCAGACACAGCCATGGTTCGAATCCTGGGAGTGGTAGTAAGCTGTATGCAGAATCATACCCCTCAACTGTACAGATTTGTCTTAAATGTCCAGATAATTGGCCCATATCCACTGCCTGTTACCTTGTCCCCTTGGGATATCAGTGTGATTATCTCTGACATTCAGGCAGCATTTAATGACATATAACTGACTGTCAGACCTGTAAATATTCAGAAAGTGTATTAGAAAACAAACCTGCCACTGTAGCAACTCACCAAAGGTTTATGAGGGCAATAGTCAAAATATGTCCCAGTTTCACCTGCATGTTGTCAAGACTTGCCCAGAGTGTGTGCAATAAGAGATGGAGAAGTATGTGCATAACATCAACCTGGAATCTGGGAATATGCATAGAAACAGTCAGGTAGTGTTAACAAACAATGCCTCCACAAGTATACCAGGTAAGAGGTGTATACTGCAGGTAAAACACAGTTCACGTATATAGTTGTCTACAACCATACCACTGTCCAAACTAAGGCCATAGGGTAGTGTAATAATACCAGTAAGTTACAGATTACAGCACTGACTAAGAAAGTAATGAGAACTACAGGGATATACAAGTTGTTAATTGACATCTCCCCCCCACCATATCTGCAACAATAATATAAATACACAAGTCAATGGGTATGTGTACAATTAA
>NC_056745.1:326030780-326045780 GCF_019279795.1 Protopterus annectens | reverse complement strand
TAATATTAATATATATATGTATATATACATATACAACTCATAATATATATCTACACACACATACACACACACACACACACACACACACACACACACACACACATATATATATATATATATATATATATATAGATAGATATACGTGTATGTCTACATATATACAAACACACACATATTTATATAAATACATGTCCCCTATTGTTGAATGACAGTACTGCACAATATGTGTGAGGGAACATCACACATATCAATACACACGTACAGCAATAAGTGGGTGCAAAATGGATGGTTATATCAGGTGTGAACCCCATGTTGGGAACACATTTCCCTTGTTTGTGAAGGTGGGATTGGTAATTTGGGGAAGGATAGTAGGTTTATTTGGGTAGGTGGGTTGGGTTGGAAGACAGACAAGACAGCATACAGTGATGGTATATGACACATGTTGTGGGTTAACACTGTGGATGGGGAGTGTTGTCTGGGATGTGGAAGCCCATGAGCCCCCATATGGAAACAATGGAACTAAGGTCCCCACCCATGGGCAGTCACAACATCATCTTCACGCCCCTGAAGGTGCCTGGGCTGGGGGATGAGCAGGAGGAGCATGCAGACCCTGTGAGTGTGTACTGAGGGCCTCAAGGTGCTCTAGCACATCCACCAATTGTCTGTGGAGCTCCCTATGCACCAGACCCTGGACCTGACTTCGGGTGACAGAATTCTGTCTGTGTGTGCTCCTAGGGGGAGTGAACACCATCCTCTGAGGTGGTTCCACCTGAAGGCAGTGCAGGACCAGGAGATGAGGAGGTCCCAGGGTGGGTCCCCAATGTGATGTGGCCTGGTAACATGGCCAAATGAGGTGGGAGATGTGGCTCTGCTGGCAACTGTTTCCCAAACATGCTATTGTATCACTGTTATAGAACATATGTGGGTAGTAATAGTGCACACATTCCCGGATTATGTCTAACAGCATGCATAGATATCCCCATTAACACAAAACAACAGATGTGCAGCAGTCACATAGCAAACAGAACACATGCATATATGGAACCATAGTAGCCCTTACAATGGCATGCAGGTGACATTGTCCATAACAGGCCACTAATGATAGTGTTAAAACATGGAACATGACTACAAACACTTAGCACAAATTGTTGTACAATATGATATATGTCCCAATGGTAGAACTTATGTAGATATACCCATTGAGTTGTGTGATCAAATTGTTGTTGCAGATATGCTGGGGGGAGACAGAGAATATGTATTAACAACTATGATAACCTTCCAGTATGAGGTCCTCAGACCTGTTTCCTTCTTTATGTCTTTCAGGTAATATGTCCAGGGAAAGCCTGCCCATGTGCACAGCGGAGGAGAATTATGTCATCATCATATACCTGGTGCAGCACTACAATGCCTTGTTTGGGTGTACAGCCCATGGTCTGCAGGAGAGGACCACCATGTGGAATGATCTTGTCCACAGGGTAAACTATGTCAGCCTGCATAACCACAGTTATGAGCAGGTCCGACATCGATGCACTGATCTACTCCGCCATGCCCGTCAACATGCTGCTGCGGTTAGGGGGGGCATCTTGCAATGGAGGGGGTTATGCCATCCAGCCCCCCAACACATGTTGAAGAGCTTCTTGCCATTCTCGGGGTACCTGCCCACCTGCAAACACAACACCTGGTGGAGAGCACAGTGGAGGTGGGTGCTACCCACACAATGGCAGATGAACATGCAGGTAAGGCCACAGGGCACATCAGTAGACCACTGTTGCATATCCATCCACATCTGTGGAGTTAGATCATGCATATGTGAGATGAAATATATATAGTCTTTTGCTGCGTTGTAGTAATAAACAGATGTGCATAATCTGTAGTACTGTGGGTTTCTACTGTTGATGTACTGTAATGCTGCATCCACCTTGTACCAATGCCAGAGGTGTGGCTACTGACATCACATCTCTCACACATTTATGTAGGTCCCTCTGGTATACCTCCAGGGCAGCAGCCTATAGCTGTTGAGTATGGTGCTTGTTCAGCTTTGCCAATACACTGGTCATGTTATGGCCATGGTATATTTCATGCACACATTTAACACACCTACCCATAATGCATGCTGTACATGTTCATGTATTGTTGTTAACTGCACTGCATCACAGTGGTCACCATGATGGTGTATCTGAAGAGTATGTAAGACTCCTGCAAAATAACTAACATCCTGTCATTGTAAGGTGTGTGCCCAGAGATGAACATAATGGGGGGACAAATGGCCTACAGTAGGGACATCTCTGAAACATCACCCTTATACAGTGCTACAACAGTGTATATACCACTATTACAATGGCAACTGTTACAAATCTACACTATGGCATATCACAATACTGCAGTCCACAACCCTTACAACCTGCATTGTGGTCCTAACATTTGCAATGAATGTGTAATATGGAATCCTATGTTAGGACAGCAAATATGGGGAATACATACCTTCACAAACACTGGAAGCATATGTGTGCATTCGCGCCAGATAAAATATAGTGGAAGCAGCTTTTGACTTACTGACAGCATGCATTCTTCATGAATATGGACCTTCCAGCAAGTGCAGGTCCCCAATGTCACACCAATAAATGGTCTGCTGTCCAAGACATTTGGCCATCAAATGTGCCCACTTACCTGCAACAGAGGCAGCCATGGCTTGCACATATCTTACATGCCATGGCATGGATCCCATACCCAACAGGTAGCACCCAGGAGTTGGACATGTAGCCATACCTCACCAATGCATATACCATGGCAAACAGTGCAGACAGTCATGTATGTGGTGAGGATGTATGGGACAGGATTATTGTAGAAAATAAACAGATGGCCATCCAAGACAGATGACATCACATGTTGCAAACCGGTCATGCAGGCTGACTAGTAACATGCCACAACACTGATTGAGTTGCAGGAATGTCTACCAAGTACTAGCTGTGGAGTACCCGTATCAGTAATTGCCTGGACTCTGCATAAGTGTGGCCCAATGGTTAGGGTAATCAGATGGGACAGTTGTACCACAGGAAACATCAGCAAGGCCTCCCTACAGGTAGTGTATTCATAACAGCAAAGGTCCCCAAAAGCCATGTGTTGCAATGTGTACTGCTGTACCAAGACCACGTTGGAAACTTGCAGACAGTATCAATTAAGATACATGTGCTGCACAACCAACAATTCACCCCACCTCAGGCCCACCAACCCCATCTGTACCTTGCCGGTGCCAGAGTACACCTGTATGTTTGTCATTCAGTAGCAGGGACTAGGCTGGTACACATGGTGTTCAGTGTTTGGGACACTGCAAAATGACACACGTGTGTAGGTCATAGTTGTCAAGCATCTGCAAAAAGGCTGAGGGTGGGGAGGGGGTGTCATCATGCCAGGAATAGTGGCTGCTGTAGTACACATAACAATAGGTGCAACAAACCATCATGATAAGAGCATGCACACATATGTACCCACAAATTGTATGCATCTCAATCAGCATCTGCATAACTAACACATTTGTTTGACACTGCATTTGATTGCACAGGTCATATGACACATATCAGGCTTGTGTAATGTTAACATATGCAGTAATGTGGTCCCATGGCATATCAAGGAAGAGGGCATCATATCAATAAGGGTGTGTACACTCCCCATAGCCACAGTAAGGTTTGAAGGTTGGCAGTGTAATTGTATTGTATTGGCCATACATGCACCGCTGATGATGAGATCTGTAAATCAGACATCAGGTATTCACAAATGACAGCTGTCCACATATCATCCTGGGTATGTGTCGGACAAACACATGGGGCTGTGAGTAGCAGAGCAAACATAACTGACACAATAATACACATTCAGCAATGGTGTGCACTCCTGTGAGGTATGGTGCACAGCTCATGCCTGGGTGCCAAACAGGTGCACAGCAATACTGTGTACATGGGTGCAGTGTGTTCCACGGGAAGGGGCATCACCTACTAACACAACCCATGCATTACAGAGATGTATAATGTTGCTAGCAGGGATTGACTGTAGCTGCACTGCATGCTGTTGAATGCCATATGTCATGCATGTTGACAGATGGGTAATGGGAGGTCTGTGTGTAAAATCTTTGTGCAACCTCACCTGTAAGTTTGTGTGCCTGTGTGTGTGGGGGGCATTATTTTGTCTGTAAGTAAAATCTGGTGGAGTGGAGGGGGTTGATATATGTAGGATGCGTGTGTGTGTGTGTGTGTGTGTGTGTGTGTGTGTGTGTGTGTGTGCGTGCGTGTGTGCGTGCGTGTGTATGTGTGTACCATTAAGCAATGACGTACAGGTCTTAAAGTGTGTTTCTTGTTTTCCTCTCACAGGTGATGCAGTGGGTCAGCGTCCCTCCTGCAGTCAATTGATGTTGGTGTCCATACAGACATTGAAAATGATGATAGGTGTGTTGAGGCACAGGCAGGGTTGTCAGAGGCTGAAGCTGCACTATCGTTTGACATCCCACTGTTATCCACCCCATCCCCGCACACAGTCACAATGCCTATACACACCCCATTACCAGTGGCCATAGCAGAGGGACAGTTGGCAGTTGGTGGCATGGGAGAGGACAGTGTGGTAACTATGGCACATGTGTCTGAACACAGCAGCCATAGCCGGATGTCTGGCCGGGTATCACAGAGGCAGATGTACAGGGGTGTTCATTGGAGGGCTGCTGGTCATTGTGCCCCTGGCAGAAATGCCACATCTGGTACCACAAGATGCATGTTTCAGGCTGTCATGGAGGTGCAGGCACATATAAAACAGTACACCAGACAGGCTCTGAGGCTGCAGAGGGCTACTTATTCAGCTGTTACTGACAACATCAGTGATCTTGCAGGTGCCCTCCATTATTTTTCAGAGGTCATGGATAGACAGCTGGGTGAGATGGTAAGACTCCTCGACCGTGGAATGTCCCTGCTTGAGCATGTGGTGGGAGTGGTGCGATGGCCATATGGACATAGGCCAGCAACACCAACAGCTGGAGGTCGATGTGGACATGCAACAACACCAAGCCACTCCCATAGTGGCAGTACGAGTCCCAGCACTGCAGGGGGTCACTGTCCTCACCACGCCGCAGCAGGCCACATGCACATGACCCTGGCCAGTCCCAGGAGGGACCTGGTTCCAGCGGACATATTTCATCATCAATGGAGAGTACCATATCGTGGCTTGTACCTGGCCGTGCCCATGGAACCCCTGGCAGGCACATTTCTCGTGTCTGTGGCCAGAGGCGGTGAACTGCACACCCTGCCAGGTATAGTCGGCAGCTGTCCAATAAACACCTGTATAGGGTAGCCATATGGCAGAACTGTGTGCATGCATACTCACACACAATACAAACACAGCTAGGGCAAACCCATACTTACACACACCACATCACCATGGCCATATCAATAATTAAACACCCTCACTCACACACATGGTGTCAAATGTATGGCTCAGCCTAGGTCCCTAGCAAATCAACAGCACGCCCTGTGCATATGATGATACCTGTGCCACATCCCTGTCATCGATAACATCGATGCAGGGACAGGCTAATATGGTTCTGATGCACATGGTGACTGTACTAAGGTGTACCAATATAATGCTGTGTAACATGTTGTCAGCAGTAAAGTTTAATGCTTACATGTCAGGAAATGTAGCTGTCCAGCCATGATGCATTATATCTGTTATTAACACTCAGTGATTGTGGTCTCCATAATGTAATCCATTTGTGTTGTAGGTGTCTATGTGTCAGCAGGAGGATGGTCTGCTGTTGTATCCTACAAGGGCACTGTGGTGATACCTTGGCTGTGCCATATAAAACGCTCAATGCTTTGGACTCAGTCGGCTCTATCCTATCACCTGGTACTAGGCCTCTGACCTGCCCTCATACTGAAAGCCTTGCAGGGTAAAAAGGACAGCCCCAGCAGTAACCTACCTGAACTATCTCCTCCCCTGTCCCATGGACTTGGAAAACCTGACAAGGTACTAGGCCTCTGACCTGCCCTCATACTGAAAGCCTTGCAGGGTGAAAAGGACAGCCCCAGCGGTAACCTACCTGAACTATCTCCTCCCCTGTCCCACAGACTTGGAAAACCTGACAAGGTTCATACAATACAGTCTTTACTAGTATATATTATAATACTGTGAGCCAAACTGGGTCTATAGCACTGTGCGATACCCATGTTAAATTGACTCTAATTCGACCTCCGCTCCTCCTCAACCTAGTAAACAGCTTAAAGAGCGGCAACACATTTCAGTTTAAAAATAAACGAGCTAAGGCAAACGGCATTCTAACAGCCAAATTTAACCCTAACATAAGCCTTGCCTTAAGAAACTAGATAGAAAGTATCTTGGCTAAAAGGCAATTAATAAAGAAATTTGGCAAAGTGTATCATACACTCAAACTCTGTATACTTACCTAAGGTATTATACTCATCCATTGGAAACTCGTGGTTGGGGCTAAGCCCTGCTGAAGCCCAGCTCTGCTCCTCCTCCAAACCTCCTACAAATGTGAGGTTAGAAATACACCTAGAGAAACCCAGCACTATTCAAATGCTCAATGCTTTGGACTCAGTCGGCTCTATCCTAACACCTGGTATGTACATGAATGTATTAAATTTACCTTGTTCTTACTTTTGATTGATGTTAATAGAGGAAAGTCTGATAACTACCTAACTGAAATGTATGTCGTAGCTGGTCTAATTCATGGAACCTAGTTAGAACTGGCTTGTCTTGGTAGCTAAATTCGTATGGTGAAACGCTGAGATTTGCCGCTAAAATTGTTTGTGTACATATAGCGAACTGTTGAATTGCCTCTATCTCTGTCTAATAACTAGTAGTCGCTAAAGATATCTAGCGCATTCATAATATTAAGTTGTCTGAGCATTTGTAGCCTGATCATGGTGTTTTTAGCAGTTTTCTATGTACTTAAACATCAAGTTGATAACAATGTTACTAAATTTAAAACAGTGTTACTGTCGCCAAGCTAATCACTGAGTCGCCAAGCTAATCACTCTGTAATAATCTATAAACTGTGGCTAAAGAAAACTACCTGTTCTTACAGTGGTATTAGACAAGAGTGTGTTTGATCTGAAGCAGAACAGAAAGCTCCACCTCATTAATTTAGAGTCATATCTGTTGAATATCTTGCTACCTAGGGTGCCTGCCCCACGCATACTCAATTTTCTTGCATTGTTCACCACCAGGTACTAGGCCTCTGACCTGCCCTCGTACTGAAAGCCTTGCAGGGTGAAAAGGACAGCCCCAGCGGTAAACTACCTGAACTATCTCCTCCCCTGTCCCACGGACTTGGAAAACCTGGCAAGGTTCATACAATACAGTCTTTACTAGTATATATTATAATACTGTGAGCCAAACTGGGTCTATAGCACTGTGCGATACCCATGTTAAATTGACTCTAATTCGACCTCCGCTCCTCCTCAACCTAGTAAACAGCTTAAAGAGTGGCAACACATTTCAGTTTAAAAATAAATGAGCTAAGGCAAACGGCATTCTAATAGCCGAATTTAACCCTAACATAAGCCTTGCCTTAAGAAACTAGATAGAAAGTATCTTGGCTAAAAGGTAATTAATAAAAAAATTTGGCAAAGTGTATCATACACTCAAACTCTGTATACTTACCTAAGGTATTATACTCATCCATTGGAAACTCGTGGTTGGGGCTAAGCCCTGCTTCACTCGTCCTCGCTATGCTCGGGCTCGCTTTGCACCCCACCCTGCCCCCGAATCTCACCCACCCCTACTGCTGCTAGATTTAAGCCCATTAAACCACTTGTCTCTCATCCTCATCCTATCTCAGACAACCCTTAATTCTAATCTCCTCCCCTCTCCTTAGCCCCTCCTCTGGTTTCCCAACCCTTACTCTAGCACCAATTCCAACACTAACTATTCAGAATGAGACCAAATATGCTTCTTTCAGCACTACTCCTTACCCTCTACCTCCTCAATATCTATGAATGTCAACCTTGGCTTTTACCACCCTCAAAACCAAACTCTCACAGCTCCTACCCTAAACATAGCTGATCAACCCTTAACTTACCTCAAACCTGTCCTTTCCACCTGTAACATACACCAACTAACTAGATCATAGTCCCCCAAAACCAGATATTATTATAAAATACTTAGTAAAGCCTTGAAAATCGCCATAACTGTCCAACTCTGTCTGATGAGGGATGGTGACATTCACCCTAATCCAGGACCCACCATTCCCACAAACCCTCCACCCAACACTATCAGCAACTTCTGTCCAAATACTAGGTCCAAAAACTTACTCCTGACATGTCATCTAAACATCAGGAGTATTAATAACAAGGTCCATAACCTTCATGCCCTCTTGGCAGTCTACTCATCTGATGTACTTTGTCTCTCAGAAACCTGGTTGAAACCAGGAACTAAAGACAGTGAAGTCATTCCACCAGGGTATAATATACTCCGACTAGACCATGCCACTAAGAAAGGAGGAGGCGTAGCAATCCTGTTTAAAAACACACTAGATATCATACTTATTCCAAAACAGCCCCCTCAGTTCAGTAATGCTGAGGTGATCCTCTGCAAACTGCAGCTTAACAAACTCAAATCCCTATACATCGCCTGCATATACATCCCTCCAGGCGACAACACTAATACCTTAGAAGACTTTCTACAATGGCTTTCATTTAACTACCCCCATGAGACCATGGTGTTAGGAGATGTTAACATAGACTGGAACAGCTGTTCCACTGAATCTCCTACCACCCACATAAATCTTTACAGTTATACCCAACTCATCTCAACACCCACTAGGTTAAACAAGCCCAACAACAAAGGCAGCATCCTAAACTGGATACTTGTCAACAACCACCTAGACCTGTATAAAGTAGGCTCCCTCCCAGATGACCAAAGTGATCATTTACTCACTTACATCATCAAACATAAAGTTCATAATAACCACCAAAGTCTCTATAAAACTATCAGATCCCACAAGAATTTTAACCTCACCACCTTTCAGAATGAACTCAAAGCATATAATTGGGCCATCCTAAAAAACCATCCACTGGATGATGCTGTAGCCTATTTTAACTCCAAATTCCTCACCATCCTAGACTCCCATGCTCATATCCGCACCCTCTGAGCCAAAACCAAGACAGCCCCCTGGCTCACGAAGGCTACAAAAACTCTTGGCAAGAAACAAATCATGGGATAATTGGCGTACCTCTAAAGACCCACTCGACCATATTAAATTCAAACAGTTAAGGAATGATGCCAAGAAAGCCACACTCTTGGACAAAAAAAACTATTACCAACACCTCCAGCACAAACATCAGAATAAACCTCAAATATTCTGGGCAGGCATTAACAAACTGCTCCACCCTGGCCAAACTACCACTCCCACCCCATCAGATTACAATCTAAAATCTCCAGAGGAAACTGCTAATATCTTTAACAACTTCTTTACCAAGACCATCCAGTCACTAGCTAGCCAGCTACCCCCCATCAACCCCTCACAGAATTCCTCATCTATCTCCACCCAAATACCCTTTAACTTCCAGCCTGTATCCACTTCTACCATCAAATCACTACTCACCAAGCTAAAGCCCACAACCCTAGCAGCTGATCTCCTTCCACCAGAATACCTACAGAAAAGTGCAGAGGCCATTGCGTACCCCATTTTGATTATCATAAACCACTCACTATCTGAAACCTATTGCCCCTCTCTCTGGAAGGTCTCCCATGTCATACCCCTTCATAAGGGAAGTAACTCAGTAGACCTCTCTAACTACAGGCCAATAGCCATTCTATCACCACTGGTCAAAATACTGGAGAAATGCGTCCATAACCAATTAACCCATTACCTCACCCAAAATTAACTCCTGGCCAACTCCCAGCACGGCTTTAGGCCTCATCATAGCACCACTTCCGCCCTCCTATCCTTCTCTAATACTATCAACATAAACAGAAACAATAACAAACTAACCTCAGCTCTCTTCCTAGATCTCTCTAAGGCCTTTGACATGGTCAATCACCAGCTACTTATCCTTGCCCTGAAGCACCTGTCACTTAACTATGACCCCATTAAATGGTTCCAATCATATCTGACTGAGAGAAAACAAGCTGTATTATGGAAAAATACTCTATCCACCCAACTACCTATTACTCTGGGAGTCCCCCAAGGGTCCATACTAGGTCCCCTACTCTTCTCTATCTTCATCAACGACCTACCTACTATTACCCCCAAGGCCACTTGCATTCAATATGCAGATGACCCTACACTAATCTGCACAGCGTCCTCCTTAACTGAACTCATGACCCTAACCCAGTATACCTTCACTGAGGTAGAAAAATGGTTTGCTGACTGTCAGCTTCTCTTAAACCCTCAAAAAACCAAACTCCTAATATTTCCCCCAATAGTAAAACCAGCTCACCATTTTTTACTTTAACATCCAACAATGGCACTACTATCTCCCCAGATACTCACACTAAACTCCTCAGGTTCACAGTGGACAATACACTTAAATACGACTCCCATGTTAATCAAACAATCAAATCTGTCAACAAAAAGCTGGTCTCCCTCTATAGGATCAAATCTTTTCTCACCCCATTAGCAAGAACTACCATTGCCTGATCCCACTTACTATCCACCCTACACTATGCTTCCCCTCTTTTCACTAACCTAAATAAAGCTTCTCTCACCAAACTTGCTAGATGCTATCACCAAGTTGCCAGGTTAGCCACAGGTACACCCTATAGGACCCACCATTGTCTAAACCTAACTCAACTCAGATGGCTAGAATGGCCTAGCCTGGTCCAATATAACCAACTCATTATAGCCCACAAGGTTCTATACCAACCTGAATGCACCCCTGCATTAAACGATATCATTAAACCATATAGCAACCTGAGGTCCCTGTGCTCTGCTGACAAGCTGCTGGTGCAAATGTCCAAGAGCAAAAATGTGGCAGGGGACTCGCTATTTTCCAACTCAGTAGGTAAAACCTGGAACTCACTACCTGCCACACTCACTCTCCAACCCTCCCTAACCCTGTTCAAAAAAAGCCTCAAACACCACCTCCAAACACAATGGCAATGTCCCTGTTTAAACCCAGACTAACTACTACCTGCAGTTTGTGGATACTCTGTCTACTCTTATTCTAACTGAGCCTGAACTATTAAAGGACCTAATTCCCAATATGAAATGTTCAATATTTGTTACCTTAAGTAAAGTCAAACCTGTTGTCTGTATGTTAGCACCTTACATATGAATGCATTTATTCAAATGTGTGCTTGTATCCTACTGAACTATGTATATTTACATGTATTTTCAATCTTTCTCTCTATTGTCTTTATGTAACTGTACTTTTTCTGGAGCTTTTCTCCCCGGGCCTCTGCTGAAAATGGACATATATTCAGTCAGACTTTCCCGGTAAACAAATGTAAAATAAATAAATAAATATCCTGGGTACAGATGAACACATCACAGGTCTGTATAACAGTTACTGCACATGCCACATGGTTGATAGGTCTGGGGGTGGTGTATACAGGTGAGTGCATGGTGGCTGCTGTCAGCAGCCCTTCTACAGTGGACAATGGTAAGTGTACTGGGTAGTACACACCACATGTTTTTGTATAACAAACATAGAGGCTTTGGTGCTGATGCAATACACAGAGAATACTGTACACATGGATGTATGTACCTGTGCAAGGAACACATTGTAGCCTATGTAATCCCCCCAAGCCAGAATAGGGACAACAACACATTAGAAAATAAGCAGTCCATTAGTTTAATGTTATTGACGATGGTAATGGCAAGGTATATGTCCCCTTCTCCAATGTAGTGCAATCCTCAACTCATTAAACATAGGTGTGCTGGTGTGGGTGGCACAGCCCTACCCTTTGGAGGGTGAGAGGTGCTTTAGAACTGCAGATAGTGAGATAGACAACTACTTAACCTGTTAACATGAACTGTACATTATTACGGCCAGCTAAGCGGGGATACACTCAACAGTAACTGCAATGATGGTGGTTGTGTCCACAACAACCACTCCCAGCTATATATACCAACCCCAGTATTGCTGCACACCTATACAGTGGGGAGGAGGGCATTTACACATCTACCACTAGTTGTGATGGAATGTATTTCCACAGGATGATACCTGTGAAATGTTGGCATATCCCAGGCAGTTCTCAGACAGATGACCTCTTGGGACATGTATATTCTGTAAATGGAAGTACATTCCTTCACATACACACACACTCTTAGTTGGCAACACTGGGACTAGACCCCTACCTAGGTATGTAGTGCTACTGATATGTGTGTGGCCTTAATTGCACACACCACACAGCTTTTAGGATAAGGTGTGTTCCAGGTTACATGTTATGTGAGGAACATCCACAGGCCTGTACAGTATGGTAATGGGGGATTTACTGGTTGATTATGGACAATACATAGTGTGACATACTGTCATATACACATTGACAAACACATAACAGTCAGACACACATCTGAAAGGCCTGAGGTTATCAGTGCTAACTACCTTGGCAGTGTGTCCATTGTGTTACAGATAAGTTGCACACAGCACATGCATAACTGGGCTGGATAGTGTTATTAGTTACCTGTATGGTTGATGGTGACAGTGGTCCCCATACAATAGAACATAGGGCATGTACTGGGGTTACCATGGTGTAAAGACAGTATACCCAGCACCCACACCCCACAGTGGATATTGCATACACTGAAACCCATAATAACATTCTGACATACCCACAATCACACATCGACCAGCACTGAAATAAAACCCCTTGTCTATCCCAAGAGTGCTACTACAGGGATATGCATCTAATGCACATGCCACAGGCATAGTAGGGTGATGCATTTTAATGCCTCTCCTACAGTCAACAACATCACTATCCCTAATACTGTGTGGCAAAGCATATTGTATTAGGAGAATGTTGCCTCAGAATGCTGTACCCTACAAATATACACACATGCACACATACATGCACTTGCCAGAATTCAATGGTTATCCCATTCCTATCAACCCAGTTGTACAACAGTGTTGTGCTGGTACTGCAAGGCCCAGGTAGCCCTTAGGGAGAAGAGTGCAACAAGGTACATGTAATGACCAGTACAGCAGCAGCAGCCACATCTAACTATGGCAATGGGGGGTCCAGTGGGTGTGAAGGGCCTCAGGGTATTCTCAACTACAGGTCTACAAACACACAGACACTGATATTCTCAGTAATGCACACGTACACATTTGTCCATACTGGCGTCCATCAGTGCAGATGTTCATAGGTGTGTATCAGGCTATTGTCCATGGAGAGATGGGAAGTGTAGGGAAGTGTAGTGGATGTGTGTACAGTGGTATCATGCCACCTGCCATGTGCTAGCAGTTCATCTATCAATAGATACCACAGGGGTGATCCTCAGTGTGAGACTTACATGCATCAGCCAGTCATCCGGTTGCCTCTTGCAGAGAGCCAATGAAGTGCTCCACTTGACATGTATGGAACATGTATTACATGACATGGTCAGTGTCTGTCTTGGAGACCTGTACCCAAGCATGTTGTGTTGAATGTGGTAGAGTAGTTGAGGTATCCATAGCAAATTCAGCAAACCTAGTAACTTCAAAGGACATCTCACTAATTATTCCGACAAGAAAATCCGTAGTAAAACTGTTGCCATTCCAAGCACTGAGAACAGCGGTATCGCTGTGACCAAAAGTACATTTTTTGGAAATGAAGTCGTTTCTATTGAAGACGATCATTTAAAAACTAATAACTTTAGTAATTCTACGGAAAATGACAAAGTTCAGACAATTTCTGACTGTGACAACAATCCTTTGGTGGTTAGTGACAGTAATTTTCCACCCATAGTTGTTGACGGTAAAACCACCAACATTAAAACTGGGTCAAATTCCGGAACTACTTCTTCTTCTTCAACTACTTCTTCTTTTTTTGGCAAGAAAAATCAACTAAATCCAAAGACTGTTTTCACCAGAAGCAGGACTTTCTTGAATTCTCAGTCCTCGGGGGACGAGACGTAATTGAGCAGTCAAATAATTTTAGTATTATCAGTTTGACAAATCATGTTTTTTCCGAACATGATTTGAAAGTTTTGAAGTTAGGTTTTAATTTTGTTCCCAGTTCAAGAGCGAACTATGTCAGAACTGTAGTGGATATTAAAAAATACACTAGGAAACTTAATTTACATTATTTGATGCATAGTGTGTCAGTAGACAACAAAAAAGTTTTTACTAAGCCCTCATGTTACACACCGACTTTACAACACACCATAAGGGTGTTTGAAGAAATATGCATACAAGACATTAGCAAAATGTTAAACTCTAAATCAAATCATTATAGCAACATGACAGACATTGAGAGAACAGCACTTAATAATTTAATCACTATGACTGACAAATTCAGGTTTATGAAAAGTGATAAGGGGGGTAACATAGTAGTCATGGAACAGGAGATTTATAAAGCCAAAATGTTTGATGTTTTGAACAACACAGATGAATATGATGAGGTTACCCTTTCTGATATACATCGTAGTCAACATTCTATACATTCTCATTTATATGAAGCTTTAATGTCTGGTGACATCAGCTTCGAGATGTATGAATTTTGCGTTGTGGAAAAACCTCGGATTGGGATAATGTTCGGGATACCCAAAACCCATAAATCTGTTCAAAATCCACCGTTCAGACCCATAGTGTCCTCTCCGCATTCTGTTACTGAAGGGATTTCCTTAGTTCTAGATGCAGTTTTAGGACCTGTCATTGGTAATGATGACTCCCATACCCGTGACTCCTGGCACTTTCTGCACAAATTTAATATTTATGCATCAGCAAAGTTGTTTGATCCAAACAAACACATTTTTCTTACTGTTGATGTAGTTTCATTGTACACTTGCATACCTCATGAGGACGGCATCGATGCAATACGCAGCTATTTAATCAAGAACAAACCTGATTATAGCAATAA
>NC_056745.1:325988280-326025780 GCF_019279795.1 Protopterus annectens | reverse complement strand
ACCCCTTAGTGCAAGATGTGTGGACCAAGGTTGACAATGTGGATGTTAACAGCCATGTAAATAAGTATATCCCATAAATACTTTAATATAGGTTCATAGGTTCATAGGTAGGTACTAGACTATCTGTCCAAAGGCATTTAGAAGCCTAGCCAGAATGTGTTGACTTTTGCATCCCCTTTAGATTAGTTCCTTGTGTCTCTGCCCAGCAGAGCCAATGAAGTGATCCCCGGGTTAAACTTTCTGTTTCCCATCCACTCGTCAAGGTTTCTCTTGAAGAGCATTAGTGAGGAGCTCTGCCAAATGTAGATTGGAATCTTCTTCCAGAGCATGGGAAGTCTCTGGGACAGGAATCTATTCCCTCGAGCACATCCTTTTTATTGCTGTGGTGAGGTTTAGATCCCTAGAGCGTGTGGCTCGAGGGGATGTGGTTTTCTTTAGTTGGAGCATATCCATCAATTCTGGGTTTGACATGACCTTGTATGTCAGGCATAGATCACCTCTGAGTAGGCGGTATGCAACCAAGTACAGCTGGAGTTTCTTTAGTCGAGCTGCATAGGGCATCTGTTTGAGGCCAGTGATCCTGTTGGTGAGGTACTTCTGTGGTCTTTCCAGCTGTTGCAGGTGTCTTGTAAGGTACATCCCAAATGGGGCATTGTACTCTATGATGGGTCTGATGAGTGATGTGTAGAGGGGCACAATGACCTCTTTTGATCAGGATGCAAACCCTTTTGTGATTAGGTGGGCCACATAGAAGGATTTTCTAACCACTTTGGCAATGTGATTATTAAAGGAGCTATTACTATCTACTTGGGTCCCCAGATCCCTTATGACATCTTCCGTATTTAGGGGGCTACCACCTATGTGGTAGTTTGTGGGTACTTTGTTTTTCCCAAAGGGGATGACTATGCACTTTTTAGCATTTAGCTTGAAGCCATGGTTTAGACACCAGGTATCTGTCTCACTGAGACCCTTTTGGAGGATGTCAGTTTCAGCCGGAGAGTCAGTTATAGCCCCTAGTTTGCAGTTGTCTGTGAACTTGGTCAGCCATAGACCCTGTGTGCTTGCCTGTACCTCTGAGAAGTATATGCCAAACAGGAGGGGTCCTAGGACTGAGCCCTGGGGAACACCACTTGTAGCCAGTTTAGAATCAGACCTAGCTCCTGCAACTCTTACCATGTGGGTTCTGTCCGTGAGCCAGTTGGCAACCCATCTCATGATGTAGAGGTTTATGTTCAGGCTGGTGAGCTTGTCTATAATACCAGGCCTTAGCGAGGTCTAGGTAGGCTGTGTGGACCACTTTTCCCTCGTCTATAGCCTTGGTAACTGTCTCAAAGAAGTCCACCAGGTTTAGGAGGCATGATCTGCCCTTAACAAAGCTGAACTGGTTAGGGTCCTGTGTTTGGAGGTTCTCAATGTCTCTGTTAATAAGATCCATTATGATGCAATCTATAGCCTTGCAGACCAAGCTAGTCAAGTTTATAGGGAAATAGTTTGCAGGGTCTGTTGTGGCTCCACCTTTGTGAAGTGGAATAACCGTTGATGTGCACCACTCTATGGGCACATAGCCTGTGGAGAGGCTGAGTATGAACAATGTGTTTAGGTGAGGGGTTAGTTCATCTTTGAGCTCCTGTAGGACGCAGCCTGGGACACCATCCATTCCCATTGATGCTGTGTTTTTTTGCTTTGGAGAGGGCTGTTTTAACCCGAGTATCTGTGATTTCAGGGGCACTACATTCTTCTGGTATGGTTATGGGCCCTTTTAGGGGTGGGGCGGTGAAGTTTGCACTGAACCTGGTCTGCCAGGATGTTGGTGATATCGGTCGGTTCAGTGTATTTTCTGCCATTCTGACCTAACTCTGAACTGATCTGAGAATTTCACTTAGATTCTTGACATTGCTAAAGAATTCCATGTGGTTATCTTTGGAGTCCTAGGTTATATTTTTTTCTAAGCTAGCCTTGGATGATTTTATTAGGGATTGTAGTTTCTTGCTGATACTGATCAGGGATGTCTTACCTTCTTGGGATTATATTCTTTTCTGTACTAGTTTCCTCCTTCTATTGTATAGCTTGTTTATGGCAGGGGTCCACCAGACTGGTTTCCTTTTCTTGGAGGAGTGAGTCTTGATTTTGCTTGGGATAGCACGATCCATGCACTCTTGTAGGTGCCTGTAGAGTGCATTAGTAAAGGATTTTGCAGCTTGAGCAGCATTATCCTTTATCATGGGGGCGTTGAAACTTTCCATCTCGGTCTTAAGTAACGTGAAGTTTGCTTTTGATAAGTTTTTCACGGTGGTTTCTTTGACCAGGGGTGGTGGCGGAATGTGGATATCCAGAGTGATTAGTTTATGGTCAGATCTAACCAGCGAGAGGTTGACCTCCAGTGTGCAACACAGGTCGCCCATGTTGGTGATGACCAGGTCCAATATGTTGTCACCTCTGGTGGGGGTGTTGAGCAGTTGATCCAGGGTGTTTCAGTTTATAAATTCTAGGAAATGTTGGGCAAGAGAGTTAGTACTTGAGTAGTTCTCCCAGTTAATGTTTGGGTAATTGAAATCACCCAATATCAGGGTGTTCGGTAGGCACTTTATGTTTCCCAGTGTTTCCAGAAATGCAAAATGGGGGTCCTGGGACATGGTGGGTGATCTGTAGCAAGCTACAATTTGAATTGCAGTTCTGCCCATTGTTACTTTCACGTGGATGACCTCTGAAGCATCGTGCTGTGCCACTAACCTGGAAGTGTGGGTATCCTTGATGAATATGGATATGCCCCCACCTTTTGTATTTCGGTCCGGGTTTTGTGGCCGAAATATATGGTATGTGTTGCAGCCTGGTAGTGCTGGGGTGCTCTCTGGAGCCTTAAACCAGGTTTCTGTTACTGCACATATATTGATTTTCTCCATACTGAGGAGTGCCTCTAGTGCATGCATTTTGAGGTTTAGACTTCTGGCATTGAGTAGCATTACCCTCAGTTTTTTGTTACTTGTGCTATTTACGGCGGTGGGTTTGTCTTTTGAGCCTTGCCTAAAAAAGGCACCATGGAGGTGGTAAGAGCCTTGGCCTGTATTCAAAAGCCTAAGGGTGACAGGTGCAAGCCATCTCTAGTGAAGCAGCCTGGCTTGTCGAGCATGTCATCCCAGGCTGACAGACACTGGATCCCCTTTGAATGACACCAGAAGCTTAGCCAATTGTTGAAATTGATAATTTTTCCTTTATACCATGGTATCATTCTTGGTGAGGGCAGGATGCTATTCAAGGTCAGTGTCATATCGGCCTGGGCTACATGATCAAAGAGCTCTTCCATGCCTCTTTTCATGTAGTCCAGGGAGGTACAGCTCAGGTTGTTCACACCAACATGGACAATGACAGAGTCGTATTTGTATTTGTTCTGGAGTGATCCGAGTGCTTGTGTTATGTGACGGATCCTGGCACCTGACAGGCAGCTAACAGTAACCTTCTCCTTGTTCAGCCTAGTGAGTGGGACATCAGTGTGCCTGACTATAGAGTCACCTATTACTAGTGTGTTGGGTATGTTATTTTGCCTTAAGGGCTGTGATTGCATGACACACTAGTTTTGTGAAGAATGTGTTTCATGGAGGTTGCTTGGGTGTCTGCTTTGGAGGTCTCTGTTGCTTTTGCAGATTTTTATTTAGAGCCTCCGAGTATGTTTTCGTGTATTTATGTGTGTTTTTAGCCAGTGCTGATTTCATAGGTCTATGTGAGACTGGTGGTGTGATGCAAGTAATTCCCTTCTTCTCTTGACTGTCTGGTCCAGTCTTAGGTTGAGAGAGCTTAGCCTCCAGTTTGGCTGTATAATTGCATCTATTGCATATATTATTATTATTGGTGGTAGGAAGAGATGGTTTTCTGTGTACATGAGGCAATTGTAACATTGCCTCAAAATGCCCAGATTCACCAGTTGGACTGAAGAGTACACCTGAAACTGCCCTTTGGACATGCCTGGATAGGTACAGTGAACTGTTTTACTGATTGGCTGGTAAGGTCGAATAGAGAGCCTTGTCCTTCTCTACAGTACAGGGAGGTCTAGTGCTAAGGTTTATTAGTGCTTGCTATGAGTTTTGAGCAAGTGCCAGGCTGAGAAGTGAAAGGTTTGAGTGCTTAAGTTGAAAGTTTGTCTAGTTCCAAGGGAAAAATTGAAGAGTAGACTTTGTGGATACATATGCTCACACAGTTTATGCATTCACACACTCCTGTCTATTCTGACACATAATAACCAGTGGAGCAGAGGTCACAAGCCAATATACTACCCACTAGTTAGTGACGTACAACTGTACAGCATCCCACTTGTTTGTCAGAAATACACAACAGTTATGGTGGCTCAGCAGCAGTACATCTGACAAATATCTGGACATAACATCACACTGGGTAAGTACACTGAGTTGCTAGGCATGTCACAAAACACTGTGCAAACTACAGGTAGACTGCCACAACACTGGCCTACATTTCTTATGGGGGAATACACATGTACCTGCAAATATAGCAGGCTCTACAGGCATGTAACAGCATGGAGTAACAGACACCTGTGTGAAAGCACATACCAACAAGCAATGTGAACACAGCCACATATGGTAAGCGTGCTTAATATTACAGTATATGGGCTGTCTGATCAACACCATTCTCATTTGTGCCACTCACACACTAACCCTACAAGTACTAAGCCAATACACATTGTAGTCCGATGCCTGACTGTGGTATGGGACATGTGTGTGTTTTGCCTTACAAACATGTAAGCCAATAGGGTACCATACACTGGAGCAGCATGCAACATCATATACAACAGGACCAAGAACGATGACATCTACCACAGCCTGTACATGGTCCAAGGTACATGTTCGCAATACACACACTTTTGACAATCACCATAAGTACACAGACCTCACTACTGTACACACTACGACAGAATGTCCAGGTTTTGTCCTCAAATATAACCCCTACTGTACATAACATGTCTAGCAGTCTGATATCTCACTGACTTGTTATCAGGTATGATGTCAATAAATAATGGTGTACTGAACATATGCACCTCTTACTGCATGACATATGTACAAAGGTTGACGGAATTGTGGCTGGAGGCACAAACACAAGGCCAATATAGACATGTTGCTGTGATAACCTCATACATTTACTGGTGTAACAGGATTTGTTGTGACATATGTCTTATGAGAGAGATGAAGTCAGTAACTATCATGGCTGTCACCATGTACTGACTGCAATCCTTAGACTATGCTACTGCATTTCTAAAGATAGGTAATCAGTGAGTAACACAGCACATGTAAGACTCCAAACACTGGCCAGTCTGCAGATAGCCCTACAGGTGTGGGTTTCCTCAACCACATAACACTGTCATGACAGGTATTAAATAATGTAGACCAGCCATATCCACACAAATCTTGTTAAACCAACATTACTTTAAATGCAGAAGAGCAAGACTTACATTCTGTAGTCATGTCTGGAACATCCCCCCTCCTGTTTGTTGGCCTGTCTCCACAGTGTATGTTGTAAGAGGTATATCCCAATACCATCTGTGATGCTGTTTGCCAAACACTGACATGAAGTCCTGCTCACAGTGAATGAAAAGGGCCAACACCCACATGATTTTCCTATTTATAGGATTGTGTTTCCATGCAATTGGCTATGGGAATGTTACCACAGCTGTTCCACATGCAATCAGCTAGTGGGGGACTGCAATTCATGCACAGACCATCAGCTGATCATGAGCATCACTTACAAAACACAAGCTGCTGCCTAAGCAAATCAAGTGTACTTCTCCACATCCACCAGAGAGGGAGTGAGAGAGATAGACAGAGACAAAGTAAAAAAGGGAGGGGGTAGGAGAGTAAAAGCTAAGCATATTTGTGTCACACACTTACCAGTACGGGGTTTCAAAACCCTGCCTGACTATTTACTGCTATTACATTTCTATGCAGTTATTGCATGCACACATAGCTTACATGTTGGAGAGCTGTCCAAAGGTATATTTGAAGGTGAGTGACATCAGCAACAGTGATAAAGGAGGGATAAGGTAGGTATAGTACATGGGCCTGTCCACAAGAACAGGTGTCAAGGACAACACAGCCACGCTCTCTCAGGGACTCACACATTATCACAGTTGGCAGGGTCAGGATTAGAATTCCTAACTGACTAGTTTGCTACACTACAGTATTACACAGGTATCACATGCACCACAGAGGTTATCAGGCTGATATATGGGTAAAGGGTATGTCAAGGTGACTGACATCAGAAGGCATGCTTCAGTAGGGCAATGGGAGGTGTAGTGAGTGTGAATGGCTTCCAAATCATTAATCTCCACACACACACACAGACACAGGGTTTCCAGTACTGATATGCATGGGTTCATTGCTTCACAGGTGTGTAGTGGTTGACTGTGCCAGAAGGCTGTACAAGGCTAGGCAAAGGGTATACCTTGGCATCAGGCTATATAACAATGGTCTGCAATGTGGCTCAGGGGTGTAGTCTCTGGATTGGCATACATGGGTGGGTATTGTATTCACCATCCACTCATCTGAGTTACTATTGTGGGTGGCCAGTGCTGTGCAATGCTTGCCATGTATGTGTTCTATATTCCATAACATGGATGGTGCCTGGGATGTGCACATGTCCCACATGCATGTTTTGTGACATGTGGAAGTGTACCTGGTGTGTCTGGGGCATGTTGTGTGGACATATTTTTATCATCTGATGTGGTATTCCTGGCCTCATGTGGTGAGAACTGGCAATGGAACTCAGGTTGACCCTGCACTTACAGTGACAGCATGATACAGGTATTCACTGGTGTTAGTGGCATCTGTCCATACAGGGCATGTGTATAAAGTATGGTATTTCCTTAGTGGGTTACATTTGCTGACTCTACAGTTGTTGCAGGTGTCCAGTGTGGAACATAGCAAAGGACCACTGTATGCAATGCTTTGCCTATTGTAGGGATGGGACAGGGTGCCATGTCCTCTGTAGTCCACTGCAATCACACCATGGTTACTATCTGTGGGCAATATACAGGGAACTACCAACATAGTGGTTGTTGCCTAGCCAAGTGTGTTTGTGTATGAGACATGGGTGGAGAATGTTCTCTGGGTAATCCAAGCATTGCCTATATTGTTCCCCAATCCATAATGTCACATGTAGGGGTATGGATTGTCTATAGTAGCCTCTCTGCTGTTTGACATCTGTTGTCCTTGTAAGGTGGACATTGTGACATATAATAGGCCCACCATATAAGAATTTTGCAAAACTCACTCCACAATGAGTCCTGTTATTTATTACACAATCACAGCTACCTCCACACAGGATACTGATGACAAATACCCCCCCACACACACACACACACATGAGTTTCACAGTTTCCATGTCTGGGATTAAAATTCATACCTAACTTGTACATCACACTACAGCATTATGCAGTTGTAGCATGCACCACAGAGCTTACTGGGCTATTTCCTCCCCAAAGGTGTATTTCAAATTGAATGACAGCAGGCTTGCCAAAACAGGGCAACAAAAATGATTTCACTGTGAATCACCTCAAAAACAATAATCCCTACACAGATGAACAATCACACACACACAGAGTTTCACAGTTGCCATGTCTGGGATTAGAACTCCTACCTAACTAGTACAGCACATTACAGCATTATGCAGTTATAGCATGCACCACAGAGCTTATATAGCTGCCCCTTCCCTAATGGTGCATTTCAAGGTAAATGACATCAGCAGGCTTGCCAAAGAAGGACAATGGAAATTGTAGTGACTGTGAATGGCCTCAAAAGCATTGATCCCTACACAGACAGACAAACACACACACACAGAGTTTCACAGTTTCCATGTCCGGGATTAGAACTCCTACCTAACTAGTACATCAGACTACAGCATTACACAGTTACAGCATGCGCCACAGAGCTTACTGGGCTACTTCTGTTCCAAAGGTGTATTTCAAAGTGAATGATATCAGCAGGCTTGCCAAAGTAGGGCAATGGAAACTGATTTGACTGTGAATGGCCTCAAAAGCAGTGATCCCTACACAGACAAGCAATCACACACACAGACTTTCACAGTTGTCATGTTTGGGATTAGAGCGCGTACCTAACTAGTACATCACACTACAGCATTGTGCAGTTATAGCATGCACCACTGAGCTTACTGGAATTACTTTTTCCCCAAAGGTGTATTTCAAAGTGAATGACATCAGCAGGCTTGCCAAAGTAGGGCAATGGAAAGTGATTTGACTGTGAATGGCCTCAAAAGCACTGATCCCTATACAGACAAACAATCACACACACAGAGTTTCACAGTCGTCATGTCTGGGATTAGAACTTCTACCAAATTAGTACTTTACACTGCAGCATTACACAGTTATAGCATGCACCACAGAGCTTACTGGGTTACTCCTTCCCCACAGGTGTATTTCAAAGTGAATGACATCAGCAGGCTTGCCAAAGTAGGGCAATGGAAAGTGATTTAACTGTGAATGGCCTCAAAAGCAATGATCCCTACACAGACAAATAATCACACACACAAACAGTTTCACAGTTGCCATGTCTGAGATTAGAACTCCTACCTAACTAGTACTTCACACTACAGAATTACCCAGTTAAAATATGTGCCATGGTGCTTATAAGGCTACTGCTTCCCAAAGGTGTATTTCAAGGTGAGTGATATCAGCAGGCTTGCCAAAGTAGGGCAATGGGGAGTGCAGTGTGTGTAAATGGGCCATAAACCATTCATCTGGAAGCACACACCCAACACTCAGTTATACACAGGTTTACATTTAACAGGTATGTGTATACAACTGCTAGATGAATAATGACTTGTACAGTCATGTTACACAGTTATCACAAGCACCACAGACACTATAGTGGTGAGGGATACCAGAGGCAAATGTCTGCAGTGATTGACATTTGCAGATCATGTGATTTTTAACCAGTTGGATGTGTGCTGGGTAGGACAGGCCTCATGATGTTAGGCTTTTTGTCACTGTCTGTCACTCTCTTCCACACATCTATGTATGTGTAAGTTTGGCCTATTATGGTGTGCTGTCCTTAGATATATGTGTGTATTCCTATCTGATGTGTGTGCAAAGCATGACTGGTATGCAATGTGGAGTGTGTGCACAAACATCTGCAAATGTCAGATATGTATAGTCCACTGTTGTTGCCAGACATAAGTGTGGAAGCATGCCAGGTATGACCTTCTGTACTGAATGTGTGAATCCATTCCAGGTAGGTTGTACTCCAGTGCAGGCTTTTGTGTTCTACACCTACAGCTAGCAACCTGTTTCTGCAGGATATCTGTAGATTGGTTGACAATATGGGGTCACAACGGGCAAATGATAGTGGGTTACTGTAGGTAATTGTGTCTTTGCTGCTTCTGCTACATGGTTTTGGTGTTAGCAGAGATATTCAGACATATGTACTGTTTTACACCGTGATGTTTTATGGTATGAACTACTGTCAGGTATACATAATTGCTTGCAGTAATTTCCAGGGGAACACAGTGTGAATGAAGCTGTGTCCAATATTGTGGTCTGCAGCCTACATATTCTTGCACAATCATGCCATTCTGGAGGGGAAGCTGCAGACACTTGCTGATGGGTCTGTGTAAATGGTTCGGCATCTTGGTACAGTGGTGGTTGAGGATCCCATGCTTGTACATCCATCAACATGACAATATGGCCATATCCTGCTGTGACCATACCTCACAGCTGTACAGATTCACACAGGTTGCCCAGAAGCAGGGCTCATATTTCTGGTCATTACCCCTTCACATTGTGGTTTACAAGCAGGTTTGTAGCCACCCATTCCTGTGTTTGCAGGCAGGGATAGTATGTGCACACAGCTGAGTTTCTGACTTCACACACTCCATGGCGTTCATGCTTCTACCCCTACCATTATTCTATGCTCTTCTGAACATTATGCAAACATTATCTGATAAGTTCCCTATAGTTATCACTTCATCCCAGCAGTATTTAGGGGTTGTTCCACAGTTCATGCACTAGGACATGCTACTGGGATTTGTCGACATGGCCTTGCATTTGGGTTCTGTGGACTGTGTTATGTTGTTATTTGGGATTCCATGAGATAACATACATTGGCAGTACCGGTTGAGACACATCCCTTTGACAGAGGACTGTAGGGAATTTGGTAGTGATGCAGGCCATCTGCAGCAGGCCGTTGCATTGTGTCACTCCTACAGTCCCAGGCTGCAAGCCACTATATTCTCCTGGTGTGACAGGCTAGGTGTGCAAGGTATTAATGTCAATAGTTTCTGTCCTTATTGATCCAGTGGTGTGGATGCTGGCAGGGTGCTGCTTACAGCTAGGGACACACCTGCATGGGACACCTCTTCAGCATGCTGCATTCTGTGGCTAGTCCCATACAGAGCTGGGGGTCATATTATACTCATTCCCAACAGCAGGGATAAGACCTGTGAGGTACCTGTGGCTGATGGTGGGGTGAGCTGGGTGCATGTGTGCTATGGAAGATACTTGCAGTTGACTCACAGATGGGTTCAGGCACCTAGGCGGTGAGACATTTCCCTGTGGTACATTTGACTGGGGACACATGGCTGAAAGAGAAATATGGCTGTTTTCAAACTCCCTGTGGCAAGAGAGCCCACAGCTTTAATAACAAAGGCACATGGGGGCAACAATGTCCATGGTCCCCAGAGGAACATGAGACAGCAAGCAATATGGCAGCATCAGCAGCAGGGCTGCCAGAGGGCATGTCAGTGGCAGCAAAAAAAAGTGCAACAATGGGCAGTGCCTTTATTGGAGTGTGTGTGGACCACCCCCCCTTCCTTCACAGTCTGTCATTACCTAAAATGCAAAAAGCACATAAATGTGACTAGTAGAGCCTGCAGGGCTTTCCTCCATGCTGTGCACACTTTATACATGTTGTAGTTATATAAGTATGTACTGTACATGGAGCACAACACTATTACTTCTTCTGCTGCCATGTATTTGGCTATTAATAAAGCCATGAGCATGGCAGTGTGTTTTTTGCCCACACAGGTATTTTGTAACAGCATTTCTCTGGCTCTGAAATACGTGGGGCATTTCACTTATGCTGGCTTGTGCAGGGACATCAGTAGTTTCTCAGTACTTCATACATGTGACTTTTGTGGTCTGCCAGTGTTTGGCTAGACGACATCAGTATTCCATACTACAAACCCAACTAATGTGCTGCTAACCTGTATGTACAATTCCAAAGATGTGTTCATTTGACAGTAACATTTTATACACTCCCTCTCTAGGGTACTTCCACCTGTGTACTGTTTGTATGTCTGGGCCCACATTCATGCCATGTCCATCTTTCAGGTAGTGACAGATATTACATCTGAACAATTAGTATGACTTACTGCTGGAATCTGTCTTGCTGGGATGCATTGTGTTTGGCACTGCAGTTGTGAGAATTTGGCCCTGTCATCAGCAGAAGTGGCTGTTGGCTACCAGGATACAACCCACCATGCCTACATGCTGACCACTCTCACACTATATACAACACATACCAACCTAACACACACAGCCTTGCATATTGTACACATGCTACAATCTATCCTGCTACTTTGGCCGGCTCAGGTAATCTGCGTTCAACTGTTATTATACCTACACATACATGGTACTACATTTGTACATAGGATTGTGGGGAGGGGGCACTTCTGACAACTGTACACATTTGCTATGACTGTACTGGAATTTCAGGTACTCCATTTCATTCTGTATTCTGACCTATCATGCACACTAGAGGCATATCAGTGTACTACATTTCTTAGGTTTTATTGACCTACATTTCAGTTTCAGACTTCTTACCCTTCAGAAGTAACATCCCACTACCTGACCTGTTGTAGTTTGTCTGTGTAAGTCTGGAGGGGGGGCTGTCCTCCATAGCCATCAATCAGAGGCCTTAGCACAGCCTTTATTTGTGTTTGTCTATGCCTGTCCTGCTGGCTGAGACTGTTGTTGGGTATGTGAGCCTCACTGACTTGCATGTGTGTGTCCTATGGACACA
Source organism: Protopterus annectens (assembly GCF_019279795.1). Classification (NCBI taxonomy): domain Eukaryota; kingdom Metazoa; phylum Chordata; order Ceratodontiformes; family Protopteridae; genus Protopterus; species Protopterus annectens. The sequence goes on along the minus strand of NC_056745.1, from coordinate 326,013,748 downwards.
CATTTGGCCCACCACATTTCCTGCAGTAGGTTTTGTCACCTTGTCTAGTACTGGCTACTGTGTTGACATCAGTATTTGTTACAGATCTCATGCTGCCAATATAGATGTCTACTAACTGCTGGCATCCCATTCAGCCACATGATTCCCTTGCATTCTCACATCCATACAATAGATACAAGTAGCAGAACACACTACTCCATTCAGCAATTGATAGGGAGAGTGACACCTTGTTGTTGTGCCAGTATTGAGGATGGTGCTGGAGGGCTGACTATGTCAGATACACATAGTACACTCCCTATACATGGTTAAGCACAGGTAGTGTCATGTTTGGCATCCCTTTTACTGTATGTGTGAGTCAGAGAAAGGTGTCATTCCCTGGGTTCCTACTGTGTCAGTGTATGTACTATGCTTAGCCTCTTTGCCAAGGCCTGGGCATACTGAGCATATCTCCTTCTGCCTACTGCGACAGGCTCAGGTTGTTCCTCCTCTGAGTCACTCTGTGCCTGTGCAGGCCTTGGCAATGGTGGGGGGCTGTGTGGCCCTCCCCCGTGCTGTTCCTACTGCAGCTGTTTCTGCAGGACCATATTGTGTAGCATGGCACATACGATGACAATTTGGGTACATGTAGCTGATGAGTACTGCAAGGCTCCACCGGATATGTCCAGGCACTGAAACTATGACTTGAGCATCCCAAACACACACTCTGTTATGATTCTGGTCTGTGCATGTGCCTCATTATCGAGTTCTTGTTCAGGTGTGTGTGCATTTCTGATGGGTGTCATCAACCACTGCTCCACTGCGCAACCAGCATCCCCCACTAGGTGGCCATATGAGATGCCCCCATTAGCAAATCTCTGGTACAGCTGTGTCATATGCCAGATGTGAGAGTTGTGATAGCTTCCAGGGCTGCCAGCACACACATTCATTATAATGCCCTAGGCATCGCACGCACCTGGCAGTTGATGGAGGGAAAGCCCTTGCAATTTATGTAGACTCTACCCCGCTCACTGTGTGGTGCTTTGATGTGTATGTGTGTGCAGACTTTAGCACCCACTACCTCAGGGTATTCTGCTATTTGGTGGAAGAGATGCATATTGCTGGTCAACGCCTCATGGATGTTGAGGAAATATCTGTGCTTACCGGCATGTGCTGACATGGCATCCAGGAACTGGTGGAGTACCCCAGATGCTGATGCCTTTGAGATCCCCATGATATCCCCAATTGGCTTTTAGAAGGTACCTGTGGCTAGTATTCTTAAGCCTACACATACCTTGGTACCCAGTGGGATGGGTTCCTTCTGTTGGTTCTGTGTGTGAGGCGTGGCCGGCACAGCTCAACAATTTGCTGTAGAAGGTCACTGTCCACCCCATAGTGCTCCACTATCTCCAACTCATGTAGCCCCTGGTAGGTTACCCTGGGTTTGTACACTGTTCTCCTTCTCCTCACTGTGGGTTGGTCGTAAGCATTCTCATCCTCACCACCCTCAGCCTCTTCCACATGTTGATTTATGATAGCGAATACAGCCCCTATCATTTTGTTGCTTTTGTTAGGTAAAATTTCCTCATTTGTGTACACTGGTGATGTAGAGTTTGTGGGAACAAACAGAGGGAAAAGTGTTTGCATAATTTATAGTAGTGTGCTGGGCTGAGCTGCTGCCTCTGTAATTGGCTGATTCTGATACATTTCACCTGTCAGCTATGCTAGTTCTCCTTGATTGCCTTCCTACTGCTGTTTTCCCTTCCCATTGCCTTCCTGTTTAAGCCCCAAGCTGAGCCATGCAAATGCAGTGCTCAGATTTGAACAGAGCTGCTATTTCCTGGTTTACTTTTTTTTTTGGTTTAAAACCCGGTGCGCGGCATGCACACTCATTTAGTCAATGTAAAGTGTGCTTGGCAGCTTCAGACACATCCCCTTCCTTAGCTCTGCTAAGCTAAGGGAAAACTCAAGCCACAGGGCTCCAACAAGCTTACAGTATGCCTGACACACCCCTCTATAATGGTAGCTAGCTCTTAGGCTTGCAACATGGTCTTTCTGCACCTAAGCGGTTGGGTGCAGGCTAGCTATGAGGTGAAATCTGTGATTCAGTATCATTCCCCTCATTTGCATAGGATTGCCTGCTAATGCCTAGTTACAATTCCCACACTGAGCCTTCCCCCTTAGCAACCACTATTCACTGGCCTTGTTGTCTTCTGCCTGCCATTGACTATAATGGCAAAATTGTGATTTTGCAGAAAAAGCTTTTTTCAGGGTTTTTCTTTTATTTTCCAGCTGATCCCATTTGTGTGCCACTGCCCTATGCTTAAATGCCAAAATCGGCCAAAAAAAAAAAGTTTTTTTCCCATCTGTTTTCCATGCCAATGGCCATATATTTGGCCACTGGCATGCTTTGCACGTTATATACACCCTTTATTTGGAGCTGTCATGGCTCTGTTTTGTAGTTTGCAGAAATTTACTCAGTTACTAACCGAGTACATTTCTGCAGGTTACACTAGTCCTGCATGGATGGCTGCCAACTTCCTGGATCACTAATTCACATCATTTGCATGGTTTTCACCTGAAAATGGGGAAATTAGCATACAGGAGCTATGTCCATGCAGGAATAGTGCAGGACTGCTGATGCACATCCCAGGAGCTTGTTCCTGGATTTCTCTGCAGCCATATTGCCTCCAGCAGCTCTTGCACTATTCCTGCAAACTATGCAGAGCTTGCTGAATCCTGGAGAGTGTGTTCCCCTTACTACATTGTTATAATTTTGACATGGAATAAGGACAGTTATATTTTTACCAAATTAATAACTTCTTCCTAAATTTCCATTTCCATATTATATTGGCTCTCATATTATTTTATGTCAATAACAAACTTACTCACTGTTTATAAGAATATTCATAGTTTCTGAGTCCATTTCATGAAAGGCTTTCATAACAATTATTATTAAAATATTATCATGTAAATAAGACAATGGATTCAGCAAGCCCTGCATGGTGTGCAGGAACAGTGCAGGAGCTCCAGGAGGCAATATGTCTGCCATGTGATCCAGGAATAAGCTGCAGGGACATGCACAATCACTCCTGCACTATTCCTGCATGGACACAACTCCTGTATGCAAAGGTGAAAACCATGCAAATGAGGTGAATTTGTGATCCAGGAAGCTGGCAGCTGGCAGTACAGGACTAGTGTAATCTGCAGAAATGTACTCGGTTAGTATCCGAGTATATTTCTGCAAACTACAAAACAGAGCCATGACAGCTCCAAATAAAGGGTGTATAGAACGTGTAAAGCATGCCAATGATCACTGGCATGGAAAATAGTTTCAAAAATAAAAAAAAATAACTTTTAATGTTTAAGCATTAGCCAGTGGTGCACAAATGGGATTGAGCCGAAAATATAAAAAATAACCTGACATAAGCATTCTAACCAAAATCACTATTTTGCCATTATACTCAATGGCAGGCAAAAGACAACATGACCAGTGAATTGTGGTTGCTAAGGGAGGAGGCTCAGTGGGGGACCTGTAACTATGCATTAGTAAGCAATCCTATGCAAATGAGGGGAATGATACTGAATCCCAGATTTCCCCTCAATGCTAGTCAGCACCCAACACTGTGAATGCAGGAATAGCTTGGTTCAAACCTAAGCATTAGCTGACATCATAGGGGGGGTGTCAGGCATGCTGTAAGCAGATTGGAGCCCTGTGACTCTGGTTTGCCATTAGCTTAGCAGAGCTAAGCAAAGGGGTGTGTCTGAGGCTGCCTAGCACTCTTTAGATTGCCTAATGAGGTGTGCGTGCCGCATGCTGGGTTTTAAAGGAAAAAAAAAGGAAACCAGGAAATAGCAGCTCTGTGTACATTTGAGCACTGTGTTTGCATGGTGCACTCCCGGGCTTAAACAGGAAGGCAATGGGAAGGGAAAACAGCAGTAGGATAGTAATCAAGGAGAACTAGCATAGCTGCCAGGTGAAATGTATCAGAATCAGCCAATTACACAGGCAGCAGCCCAGCCCAGGACACTACTATAAACTATGCAAACACCTTTTCCTCTGTTTTTTTTCCACATACTCTACACTACCGGTGTATACAAGTGGGAACGTTTTAACAAACAAAAACAACAAAATGATAGGGGCTGCAGCAGTTATCAAATATCAACATGTAGAAGAGGTTGAGGGTGGTGCGGATGAGAATGCTGTCGACCAACCCACAGTGAGGAGACAGAGAAGACTGTACAGACCCAGGATAACATACCAGGGGCTACATGAGCTGGGGATAGTGGAGCGCTATAGGGTGGACAGGAATCTTCTACTGAAAATTGTTGAGCTGTGCCGGCCACACCTGACACACAGAACTAGCAGAGGAGAACCCATCCCAGTGGATACCAAGGTATGTGTAGGCCTAAGAATACTAGCCACAGGTACCTTCCAAAGACCAACTGGGGATATCATGGGGATCTCACAGGCATCAGCATCTGAGGTACTCCACCAGTTCCTGGATGCCATGTCGGTGAGCATGCATATTGCCCCAACACCCGTGAGGCGTTAGCCAGCAATATGCGTCTCTTCCACCAAATAGCAGAATACCCTGAGGTAGTGGGTGCTACAGACTGCATGCACATATGCATCAAAGCACCACCTGGTGAGTGGGGTAGGGTCTACATTAATCGCAAGGGCTTCCCCTCCATCAACTGCCAGGTTGCGTGTGATGCCCAGGATATTATAATGAATGTGTGTGCTGGATGCCCTGAAAGCTATCATGATTCCCACATCTGGCATCTGACACAGCAGTACCAGAGATTTGTCAATGGGGACATCCCTTACGATCACCTAGTGGGGGATGCTTGATACGCACTGGTGCCATGGCTGATAACACCCATCAGAAATGCACACACACCCGAACAAGAACTCCATAATGAGGCACACGCACAGACCAGAATTATAACAGAGCATGCGTTTGGATGCTCAAGTCATGGTTCCAGTGCCTGTTCACATCCGGTGGAGCCTTGCAGTACTCACCAGCTACATGTACTCAAATTGTCATCATATGTGCCATGCTACACAATATGATCCTGTGGAAACAGCTGCAGCAGGAACAGCATGAGGCAGGGCCACACAACCCCCCACCATTGCCAAGGCCTGCACAGGCACAGAGTGACTCGGAGGAGGAACAACATGAGCCTGCCCCAGTAGGCAGAAGGAGGTGTGCCTAGTATGGCCTGGCCTTGGCAAAGAGGCACCACATAGCACATACACTGACACAGTAGGGACCCAGGTAATGATACCTCTCTGTGACTCGCACATACAGTAAAAGGGATGCCAAACATGACACTATCTGTGCTCAACCACATATAGGGAGTGCACTATGTGCGTCCAACACAGGCAGCCCTCCAGCACCATCCTCAATACTGGCACAGCCACAAGGTTAGTCACTCTTCTTACCAATTGCTGAATGGAGTAGTATGTGTTGTTACTTGTATCTATGGCATGAATGTGAGCATGCAAGAGAAGCGGGTGGCTGAATGGTATGCCAGCAGATAGTAGACACCTATAGTGGCAGCATGAGATCTGTAACAAATACTGGTGTTACCATATTAGCCAGTACTACACATGGTGACAAAACCCACTGTAGAAAATGTGCTGGGCCACATGTGTGTCCATATGATGCACACATACTTGTCAGGGAGGCTCACATACCCAACAACAGTCTCAGCCAGCAGTACAAATGTAGACAAACACAAACAAAGGCTGTGCTAAGGCCTCTGAATCATGGCTATGGGTAACTCCCCCCCAGGCCTATACAGACAGATTACATCAGGTCAGACAGTGGGATGTTAGTTTGGAACGGTAAGAAGTCATAAACTGATATGTAGGTCAATCAAAGCTAAGACCTGTAGTACACTGATATACCTCTATTCAGGATGATAGGTTAGAATACAGAATGAAATGGAGTACCTGACATACCAGTACAGTCATAGCAAATGTGTACAAGTGTCAGGTGTGCCCCCCCAATCCTATGTAGAAATGTAGTAACAGTCAGGTGTGCCCCCCCAAATCCTATGTAGAAATGTAGTAACAGTCTGGTGTGCCCCCTTAATCCTATGTAGAAATTTAGTAACAGTCAGGTGTGCCCCCAATATGATATAGACACGTAGTAACAGTCAGGTGTGCCCCCCAAGCTGATGTAGAAATGTAGTAGCAGTCTGGTGTGTCCCCCCAATCCTTATGTAGACATGTTGTAACAGTCAGGTGTGCCCCCAATACTATGTAGAAATATAGTAAGTCTGGTGTACCCCCAATCTGATTTAGACACATTGTAACAGTCCAGGTGTGCCCCCCAATCCTATGTAGAAATGTAATAACAGTCAGGTATGCCCCCCATGCCTATGTAGACACGTAGCAACAGTCAGATGTGCACCCACCCAATCCTATATAGAAATGTAGTAACAGTCTGGTGTGCCCCCTCCAATCTGATGTAGACATGTAGCAACAGTCAGGTGTGCCCCCCCAACCCTATGTAGAAATTTAGTAATATGTATGTGTAGGTATAATACCAGTGGAGCACAAATTACATGAGGTGGCCAAGGTAGCAGGATAGATTGTAGCATTTGTACAATATGCAGCTGTGCGTGTGTTAGGTTGGTGTGTGTTTCATATTGTGTGAGAGTGGTCAGTATGTCTGCATGGTGAGGTTTGTTCTGGTTGCCATTGCCCAGTACTGCCAATGACAGGGCCAAGTACTCACAACTGTAGTGCCAAACACAATGCTCCCCAGTATAACACATTCTAGCATTAAGCCATTGTAAATGTATGGAGGTAATGAATACCAATTTTGTCTGGCCAAACACTTGCTGACCACAAAAGTCATAGGCATGATGTATTGAAAAACAGCTGATGTCCCTGCACAAGCCAGCATAAGTGGAATGCCCCATGCATATCTGTGAATCAGATGCAAGTAGTGTCCATAGCACGCATGCACCCAGCTCACCTAACCACCACCCACAGGTACCTTGCCAGTCTTATCCCTACTGTTGGTAATGGGTACAATATGACCCCCACCTGTGTATGGCAATAGCAAAAGAATGCAGCATGAGCATGCAGTGCAGGTGTCCCATGCAGATGTGCCTCTAGCTGTAAGCAGCACCCTGCCAGCATCCACACAACTTGATCAATACTGAAAGAAAGTATTGGCATGAACACCTAGCACACCTACCCTGTCACCCCAGGGGAAGATACTGTACTGCAGTCTGGAACTGTAGGACTGACAGAATGCAAAGGCCTGCTACAGCTGGCCTGCATCCCTCCCAAATGGCCTACATGCCTCTTCCAAAGGCCTGTGTCTCACCTGCACTGCCAATGTATGTAATGTCATGGACTCCCAAATAACAACATAACACAGTCCACAGAACCCATATGCAAGGCCATGTGGACAAACCACAGTAACATGTCCACCATGTCCCACTGCATGAACTGTGGACCAACACCAATACACTGCTGTGATGAGGTGATAACTATAGGGAAAGTATCAGAGAATGTTTGCATAATGTATGGAAGAGGATAGAATAATAGGGGTGGGTGGGAGCATGGCCAGCATGGAATGTGCAATGTCCAAAACACAACCGTGTGCACATAGTATCCCTGGCTGCAAACACAAGAATGGGTGGCTACAAACTTGCCTGTAAACCACAATAGGGGTAATGTCCTGACTTATGACCCCTGCCTCTGGGTAACCTGTGTGAATCTGTACAGCTGTGAGGTATTGCCACAGCAAGATAATGCCATACTGTCACATCGATGGATGTACAAGTATGGGATCCTCTGCCATCACTGTACCAAGGTGCTGAACCAGTTACACAGACCCAGCAGCAAATGTCTGCAGTTCCCCCTCCAGAATGGCATTAGTTTGCAGGTGTTTGACCACAATACTGGACACAGCAGCATTCACATTGTGTTCCCCAGGACATCACTGTGTGCACAAATGTCTAGTACTCGATGACATAAAACATCACAGTGTATAACAGTACACATGTTTGAATATCTCTCCTAACACCAGGACCATGTAGCAGAATCAGCACAGACACAATTACCTACAGTACCCACAATCCCTTGCCCAGTTTGACCCCATATTGTCAACTGATCTACAGATATCCTGCAGAAACAATTTGCTAGCTGTAGGTGTAGAATACTAAAGTCTGCACTGGAGTACAATCTACCTGGAATGGATCCACACATTCAATACAGAAGGGCATTCTGGGCATGCTCCCACACGTAGAGAAATGAAGGCAATGTCAGACAACAAAATACTGAAAGGTCATACTGGGGATGCTCGCACACTTAAAGAAATGAAGCCCAAGTCTGGCAACAACAGTGGACCATACATATCTGACAGTTGCAGATGTTAATGCATACATTCCTCAGTATGCACCAGTCATGCTTTGCACATGCATTGGATAGGAATACACACATATATCCAAGGACAACACACTATAATATACAAAAGTACACATATATAGGTGTGTGGAAGAGAGTGACAGTGATAAAGAGCCTTCCATAATGAGGACTGTCCCACTCAGCACACAGCCAAATGGCTACAACCACATGATGTGTAAATGTCACTCACCATAGACATTTGTCTCTGGAATCCCTCAGCATTATAGAATCTGTGATGCTAGTGCTAACTGTACAATATGACTGTGCAAGGCAGTAGTCACCTTGTAGTTGTATACACGTACTTGTAGAATATAAACCTGTGTGTGCCTGAGCGTGGTGTGTCTACCTCTAGATGAATGGGTTATTGCCCATGCATACACACTGGCCTCCCCATTGCCCTACTATGACAAGCCTGCTGATGTCAGACACTTTGAAATACACCTTTCGGGAAGGGCTATCCCAGTAATCTCTGTGACGTGTCCTATAACTGCATAAAGTTTTAGTGTGATAAACTAGCTAGGTAGGAGTTCTAATCCCAAACATACTAACTGTGTGTATGTGTATATTTGCCTGTGTAGGGATCAATGCTTTTAGGCCATTCACAGTCAATACAACCTCCATTGCCCTTCTTTTGCAAGCCTGCTGATGTCATTCATTTTGAAATACACTTTTGGGGAAGGAGTAGTCCAGTAGTCCTCCATGGTGTATCCTATAACAGCATAACACTGTAATGTGATTTTGTAGTTTGGTAGGGGTTCTATTCCCAGACATGGCAAGTGTGGATGTTTGTGTGTGTGTGTTTGTCTGTGTAGGGAGCAATGCTTTTGAGGCCATTCACAGTCACTACAACCTCCCTTGCCCTTTTTTGGCAAGCCTGCTGATGTCATTCACCTTGAAATACATCTTTGCAAAAGGAGTAATCCAGTAATCTCTGTGGTGCATCCTAGAACAGTGTAATGCTGTAGTGTGATATAGTAGTTTGGTAGGGGTTCTATTCCCAGACATGGCAACTGTGTGTGCATGTGTGTATTTGTCTGTGTAGGGAGCATTGCTTTTTAGGCTAGTCACACTCACTACAATTTTAAATGCCCTACTTTGGCATGCCTGCTGATGTCATTCACCTTGAAATACACCTTTGGGGAAAGTGTAGCCCAATAATCTCCATGGCGCACCCTATAATTGCATAATGCTGTAGTGTGATAAACTAGTTAGGTAGGAGTTCTAATCCCAGACGTGGCAAGTCTGTGTTTGTCATTCGTATCCTGTGTGGAGGTGGTTGGGAGTGTGTAACAACTGGACTCATTGTGGAGCGGGTTTTGCAAATTTATTATATGGTGGGCCTATAATATGTCACAATGTCCACCTTACAAGGATAACAGATGTCAAATAGCCGAGAGGCTGGGGTGCCAATCCATATACCTACATGTGACATCAAGGCCTGGTGAAAAAATTAAGCAACCCTTGTATTACTCAGAGAACTCTCTCAACCCATGTCTCATACACAAAACACATTGCTAAGGCAACAACCACTTTGCTGGTAGTACCCTGCATATTTCCACAGATAGTAACCATGGTGTAATTTCAGTGGACTACAGAGGGCATGGCACCCTGTCCCATCACTACAATAGGCACATAATTGCAGACAGTGAGCCTTCACTATGTTCCCCACTGGACACCTGCAACAACTGTGGTGGCATCAAATGTGACCCACAAAAAACATACCATGCCTTAAACACGTACCCTGTATAGACAGATGCCACTGACACCAGGAAATACCTGTATCATGCTATCAATATAGGTGCAGGGTCAACCTGGTGTCCATTATCAGTTCCCACCACATGACACCAGGATTGGCACATCTGATGATAATCTGTGTAGATAACATGAGCCAGACATCCCAGATACAGTTCTACATGCCACTGAAAATGCATGTGGGGCATGTGCACATCCCAGACACTGTCCATGTCATGGACTGTAGAACACATACATGGCAAGCATTGCACAGCACTGGCCACACACAATAGTAACCCAGGTGACTGGATGGTGAATACAATGCCCACCTGTGTGGGCCAATCCAGACACTACACCCCTGAGCCACACTGCAGACCATTGCCATGTGGCCCTATGCCAAGGTATACCCTTCACCTAGCCTTCTACAGCCTTCTGGCACAGTCAACCACTACACACCTGTGAAGCAAAGCACCCGTGCATGTCAGTACTGGCACCCTGTGTCTGTGTGTGTGAAGTATGATGCTTTCGGCTACATTCACACTCACTACACCTCCAATTTGCTTACAGAAGCATGTTGTCTGATGTCAGACACCTTCACATACCTTTTGCCAATATATCATCCAGATAACCCCTGTGGTGTATGTGATACCTGCACATTACTGTATTGTGGCAAACTAGCTAGTTAGGAAGTCTATTCCTGACCCTGCCAACTGTGTTAATGTGTGTGAGTCCCTGAGAGAGTGTAGCTGTATTGACATTGACACCTGTTCATGTGGACAGGCACTCCTACTACACCTACCTTATTGCTCCTATATCACTGTTGCAGATGTTACTCACCATCAGATATACCTTTGGACAACTACTTAACATGTAAGCTATGTGGTGCATGCAATAACTGCATAGACATGTGATAGCAATACATAGTCAGTCAGGAGTTTGAAACCCTGTACTGGTACGTGTGTGACACAACCATGCTTAGGTTTTACTGTCCCACCCCCTCCCTGATTTACTTTGTCTCTGTCTGTCTCTTTCAATCCCTCCCTCTCTGGTGGATGTGGAGAAGTACACCTGCTTTGCTTAGGCAGCAGCTTGTGTTTTGTAAGTGATGTTCATGATCAGCTGATAACCTTTGCATGAACTGCAGTCCCCTCTAGCTGATTGCATGTGGAACAGCTGTGGTAACATTCCCATAGCCAATTGCATGGAAACACACTCCAATATCTTGGAACATCATGTGGGTCTTGAGCTTTTTCATTCACTGTGAGCAGGACCTCAATTTGGTGTTTGGTGTTTGGCAAACAGCATCACAGATGATATTGGGATTTACCTCTAACAACATACACTGTGGAAACAGGCCAACAGATAGGATGAAGATATGCCAGACATGACTACAGAATGTAAGTGTTGCTGTTCTGCATTTGGAGTAATGTCGGTTTAACAGGGTGTGTGTAGATATGGCTGGTCAAAATGATTTAATACATGTCATGACAGAGTTATGTGTTTGAGGAAACTCTCACCTGTAGGGCTATCTCCAGACTGGGCAGTGCGTGGAGACTTATGTTTCTTGTGTTACTCACAAAACACCTATCTTAGAAGTGCAGAAGCATAGTCTGGGGATTGCAGTCAGTACATGGTGACAGCCATGAGAGTTACTGACTTCATCTCCCTCATGGGACATATGTCACAACAAACCCTGGTACGGCAGTAAATGTATGAGGTTATCACAGCAACATACCAATATTGGTCCAGTGTTTGTGGCTCCAGCCACAAGTCTGTCAATCTTTGTACATATGTCATGCAGTAAGAGATGCATATGTTCTGTACACCATTATTTATTGACATCATACCTGATAACAAGCCAGTCAGATATCAGACTGCTAGACATGGTTTTTATAGTAGGGGTTATTTCTGAGGACATAACCTGGACATTCTGCAGTTGTGTGTACAGTACTGTGGTCTGTGTACTTATAGTGATTGTTGACAGTATGTGTATTGTGGATAAGTACCTTGGGCTGTGCACAGACTGTGGTAGATGTCATTGTTCTTAGTCCTGTTCTATCTGATGTTACATGCTCCTCCAGTGTATGGTACCCTATCGTCCCACATGTCTGTAGGGCCAGACACACACTTGTCCCATACCACAGACAGGCATCGGACCACACTGTCATCACCCAGTGTATGTAGGGTTAGAGTGTGAGTGGCACATATGAGGATGGTGTTTATCAGACAGTCCATATAATGTCATATTAAGTTTGCGTACCATATGTGGCTGTATAGACATTAGTTGCGGGTATGCGCTTTCTCACAGGTGTCTGTTACTCTGTGCTGTGACATGCATGTAGAGCCTGCTATATTTGCAGGCACATGTGTATTAGCCCATATAAAATGTAGTCCAGTGATGTGGAAGTCTGCCTGTAGTTTGCACAGTGCTTTGTGACATGCCTAGCAGCTTAGTGTAATTACCCAGTGTGCTGTTATGTCCAGTTATTTGCAAGACATACTGCTGCGAGGCCACCATAACTGTTGTGTATGTCTGACAAAGCTGTGGGATTCTGCACAGATGTATGTCACTAACTACTGGGTAGTATGTGGCCATGTGACCTCTGCACCACCAGGTATTATATGTCAGGACAGGCTGGTGTGTGTGAATGTATAAACTGTGTAGAATATGTAGTCCAGTATTTACATGATATACCCATGTACATGGATGTTAACGTCCACATTGTGAGGCGTGGTCCACATGTCTCACATGAAGGGGATCTGTGTACACCTCTGGACTGACCACAGAGTTCCAGACTGTCCACATATATTTGGTCATATCTGTGCTGTAGTGGATCATTACTGTGCTAGCAGTGGTACTGTATTATGATGTCCTTAGGATGTCTGTCAGTAGCCATTGGCGTACATGTCAAAAGCAGATGTGACCTCCCACACACAACATGTCTGTTAAGACAACCCCTGTTACAGCAGCAACAGTCTACATATATACCTGCAATACATACATGACATCCCCTTGCAATAAGAGGTTGGGACTATTGGTGCTGAGGTAGGACTCCACTCCATGTTCTGGACATATGGTATATATATATATATATATATATATATATATATATATATATATATATATATATATATATATATATATATATATATACACATATATACACATGCATATACATATATGGATATATATATATATATATATATATATTATATATATATATATATATATATATATATATATATATATACATATACAGATATATAGATATATATGCACGTATAGTTATGGATATCTACATATATATCGACATAAATAGGTATATTTGATTAGATATGTATGCACATATAGTTATAGATATCTGCATATATATCAACATGAATCTGTGCACATAGGCTGCCCTCCAGCACCATCCTCAGTACTGGCATACCCACAAGGTAAGTCACTCTCCTTACCAATTGCTGAATGGAGTAGTATGTGTTGCTACCTGTATCTATGGTATGGATGTGAGCATGCAAGGGAATCAGGTGGCTGAATGGGATGCCAGCAGACAGTAGACACCTATAGTGACAGCATGGGATCTGTAGCAAATACTGGTGTCACCATAGTAGCCAGTGCTACACATGGTGACAAAACCCACTGTAGGAAATGTGGTGGGCCACATGTGTGTCCATATGACACACACATGCCAGTCAGGGAGGTTCACATACACAACAGCCTCAGCCAACATGACAGGTATAGACAAACACAAACAAAGTCTGTGCTAAGGTCTCTGAATGATGCCTATAGGTAACCTCCCCCCAGGCCTACACAGAAAGACTACATCAGGTCAGGCAGTAGGATGTTAGTTCTGAAGGGTGGGAAGTCAGAAACATATATGTAGGTCATTCAAACCTAATACCAGTAGTACACTGATATGCCTCTAGTTAGCTTGATAGGTTAGAAAACAGAATGAAATGGAGTACCGGACATACCAGTGCAGTCATAGCAAATGTGTGCAAGTGTGAGTTGTGCCCCCAATCCTATGTAGAAATGTAGAAACAGTCAGGTGTGCCCTCCCCAATCCTGTGTAGACATGTAGAAACAGTCAGGTGTGCCCCCCCAATCCTATGTAGACATGTAGTAACAATCAGGTGTGCCCCCCGAATCCTATGTAGAAATGTAGTAATGGTCAGGTGTGCCCCCCAAATCCTACGTAGAAATGTAGTAGCAGTCAGGTGTGCCCCCTCAATCTGATGTAGACATGTAAGTAACATGTATGTGTATGTATAATACCAGTGGAGCACAGATGACCAGAGGTGGCCAAGGTAGCAGGGTAGATTGTAGCATTTGTACAATATGCAGGTATGTGTGTGTTAGGTTGGTGTGTGTTTCATATTGTGTGAGAGTGGTCAGTATGTATGCATGTTGAGGTTTGACCTGGTGGCCATTGCCCACTACTGCTGATGACAGGGCCAAGTCCTCACAACTGCAGTGCCAAAGACAATTCCCCCAGTATAACAAATGCTAGCAGTAACCCAATGTAAATGTATGGTGGTAATATGTGTCACCATCTGAAAGATGGACATGGCATGACTGTTGGTCTAGATATACTAGCAGTACACAGGGAAATGTACCCCAGACATACAGTATATAATGTGTAACCCTGAAATGGACACACCCTTGGAATTGTACATACAGGTATGCATCACATTATCTGGGCTTGTTGTAGGGAATACCGATGTCGTCTGGCCGAACACTTGCAGATCACTAATGTGATAGGACTGATGTATTGGGAAACAGCTGATGTCCCTGCACAAGCCAGCATAACTGGAATGCCCCATGCATATCTGTGAGTCAGATGTAAATAGTGTCCATAGCACACATGCACCCAGCTCACCCAAACACCACCCACAGGTACCTCTCTGGTCGTATCCCTGCTGTTAGGAATGGGTACAATATGACCTACACCTGTGTATGGCAATAGCAAAAGAATGCAGCATGTAGTGCAGGTGTCCCATGCAGGTGTGTCTCTAGCTGTAAGTATCACCCTGCCAGCATTCACACCACCTGATCAATACTGATAGAAAGTATTGGCATGAAAACCTAGCACACCTACCCTGTCACCCCAGGGGAATATACTGTATGGCAGTCTGGGACTGTAGAATTGACAGAATGCAACGGCCTGCTACAGCTGGCCTGCATCACCACCAAATGGCCTACAGGCCTCTGCCAAAGGCCTGTGTTTCATCTTTACTGCCAATGTATGTTATGTCATGGACACCCAAATAACAACATACACTCCACATAAACCATATGCAAGGCCTTGTGGACACACCACAGTAACATGTCCACCATGTCCCACTGCATGAACTGTGGACCAATACCAAAACACAGCTGTGATGAGGTAATAACTTTAGGGAAAGTGTCAGAGAATGTATGCATAATGTATGGAAGAGGATAGAATAATAGAGGGGGGTGGGAGCATGGGCAGCATGGAATGTGCAAGGTCTGACACACAGCCATGTGCACATACTATCCCTGGCTGCAAACACAAAACTGGATGGTTACAAACCTGCCCATACACCACAATAGGTGTAATGTCCTGACTTATGACCCCTGCCACTGGGTAACCTGTGTGACTCTATATGGCTGTGAGGTATTGCCACAGCAAGATAAGGCCATACTGTCATGTCGATGGATGTGCAAGTATGGGATGCTCTGCCAGCACTATACCAAGGTGCTGAACTGGATACACAGACCCAGCAGCAAGTGTCTGCAGCTCCCCCTCCAGAATGGCATAACTTTCCACGAATATGTAGGCATTTGCCCACAATACTGGACACAGCTGCATTCACCCTGTATTCCCCTGGACATCACTGTGAGCAAGAATGTCCACCTGACAGTACTCGAGGACATAAAACATTACAGTATATAACAGTACACATCTGAATATTTCTGCTAACACCAGTACCATGTAGCAGAATTACCTACAGTACACACTATCACTTGCACAGTTTGACCCCATATTGCCAACTGATCTACAGATATCCTGGGGAAACAGTTTGCTACCTGTAGGTGTAGAACACAAAGGTCTGCATTGGAGTGCAAACTACCTGGAATGGATCCACACATTCAATACAGAAGGGCATAGTGGGCATGCTCACACACTTAAATAAAGCCCATGTCTGCCAACAACAGTGGACCATACATATCTGACAGTTGCAGATGTTAGTGTATACACTCCTTAGCATGCACCAGTCATGCTTTGCACACAAATTGGATAGGAATACAGACATATATCCAAGGACAACACACTATAATATGCCAAAAGTAGACAAACATAGATGTGTGGAAGAGTGTGTAAATGACAAAGAGCCTTCCATCACGAGGCCTATTCCACCCAGCACACAGCCAAATGGCTATAACCACATGATGTGTAAATGTCACTCACTGTAGAAATTAGCCATTGGTATCCATCAGCATTACAGAATCTGTGGTGCAGGTGCTAGCTGTGCAACATGACTATAGAAGGTAGTAGTCATCTAGCAGTTATATAATGTACCTGCGGAATATAAACCTGCGTGTGCCTGCGTGTGGTGTGTCTACCTCTAGATGAATGGGTTACAGCCCATGCACACACACTGCCCTCCCCATAGCCCTACTATGACAATCCTGCTGATGTCATCCACTTTAAAATATACCTCTGGGAAAGGAGTAGCCAAACAATCTCTGTGGCACATCCTATAACTGTGTAATGCTGTAGTGTGATAAACTAGCTAGATAGGAGTTCTAATCCCAGACATGGCAACTATTTGTTTGTGTGTCCCCCTGTGTGTAGGGAGCAATGCTTTTCAGGCTAGTCACACTCACTACAATTCAAATGCCCTGCTTTGGCAAGGCTGCTGATGTCATTCACTGTGAAATACACCTTTGGGAAAGAAGTAGCCCAGTAATCTCTGTGGTGTGTCCTATAACAGTGTAATGCTGTAGTGTGATATCGTACATTGGTAGAGGTTCTATTCTCACACATGGCAAGTGTGGATGTGTGTGTGTTTTTTGTCCATATAGGGAGCAATGCTTTTTAGGCTAGTCACACTCACTACAATTCAAGTGCCCTACTTTGGCAAAGCTTCTGATGTCATTCACTGTGAAATACACCTTTGGGAGCAAAGCAGCACAGTAATCACTCTATTGCATCCTGTAACCATGTAATGCTATAGTGTGATACAGTACTTTGGTAGGGGTTCCATTCTCACACATGGCAAGTGTGGATGTTTGTGTGTGTGTTTCTTTGTCTGTGTGTAGGGTGCAATGCTTTTGAGGCCATCCACAGTCACTACAACCTCCAATGACCTTCTTTGGCAAGTCTGCTGATGTCATACCCAGTGAAATACACCTTTGGGGAAAGAATACTCTAGTAATCTCTGAGCACATCCTATAACTGTGTAATGCTGTAGTGTAATAAACTGGTTAGGTAGGAGTTCTAATCTCAGACATGGCAAGTGTGTGCATCTGTGTTTGTCTTTCGTATCCTGTGTGGAGGTAGCTGTTTGTGTGTAACAACTGGGCTCATTGTGGAGTGGGTTTTGCAAATTTCTTATATGGTAGCCCTATTATATGTCACAATGTCCACCTTACAAGGATAACAGATGTGAAATAGCCAAGAGGTTGGGGTGGCAATCCATACCCCTACATGTGACATCAAGGCATGGTGAACAAAGTTAGCAACCCTTGTATTACACAGAGAACACTCTCAGCCCATGTCTCATCCACAAACACACTTGCCTAAGCAACAACTGCTATGTTGGTAGAACGCTGCATATTGCACACATAATCTGGTGTTTGGCAAACAACATCACAGATGGACTGGGGATTTATCTCTAACAACATATACTGTGGAAACAGCCCAACACACAGGAGGAGTATGTGCCTGACATGACTACAGAATGTAAGTGTTGCTATTCTGCATTTGGAGTAATGTCGGTTTAACAGGGTGTGTGTGGATATGGCTGGTCTACATGTTTTAATACCTGTCATGACAGTGCTATGTTTTTGAGGAAACCCCCATCTGTAGGGCCATCTCCAGACTAGGCAGTGTGTGGTGCCATTTGTTTCTTGTTTTACTCACAGAGCACCTATCTGAGAACTGCAGAAGCATAGTGTGAGGATTGCAGTCAGTACATGGTGACAGCTATGAAAGTTACTGATTTCATATACCTCATAGGACATATGTCACAACAAACCCTGTTACAACAGTAAATGTATGAGGTTATCACAGCAACATGTCAATATTGGCCCTGTGTTTGTGCCTCCAGCCACAACTCTGTCAACCTTTGTACATATGTCATGCAGTAAGAGGTGCATATGTTCTGTACACCATTATTTATTGACATCATATCTGATAACAAGCCAGTGAAATATCAGACTGCTACACGTTATGTATAGTAGGGGTTATATTTGAGGACATAACCTGGGCATTCTGTGGTTGTATGTACAGTACTGAGGTCTGTGTACTTATGGTGATTGTAGACAGTGTGTGTATTGTGAATATGTACCTTGGCCTGTGTACAGACTGTGATAGATGTCATTGTTTTTGGTCCTGTTCTAACTGATGTTACATTCTGCACATTATGATAAAATAGCATATGTGATGCAACAGTCATATTAATAACAAGTACTACACAATTGTGGAAGTAAATACAATTGTTCAATACTAATCAATATGTGTATTGACAGATATATTGGAAAAACAACAGCTGTCTTCACAGCGGTCATGGTGTAGAGGTTAAGTGTTGTGACTATAGTGTACAGGGTACTGGGTTCAAGACATGCAAGGGCTATTCATTTTGTTGTTGGGCTGAACAAGGGCTGTCAGATATAGAGTGGTTAAGGGAGTGTTGAGCAGCTTTAAGCATGTTTACGTGGGTTTGCGTGAAGTTAAAGCAGTGCTAAGCTACGGGTAAACGTACGGGTGCTTACACAGTGTAGGCTTCACTTACCAGTGCACAAATCAGCTTAGTTGTTATATTGCAGCAATGTTGATACCTGCTAAGTATGGCTTAGCCCTGGTAACCAGTTCACATCACTCAGTCTGATAACATAGCAGGGTAATGACATCTGTAATAAGTGTAATGCCATGTGCAATACATCCGCCTATGTGCTGTCATTACAGTAGCTAGGGGTGAGAGTGTCATGTCTGGGGCACAGACATATATGAGGCCTGTACAGCACTGTTATCCATGTTAATGTGTTAAATACAGGGGTAGTAGCCCATGGTACATGCTATCACACTGGCATGTAGTGTATCATGGCGGTACTACTGTTGACAGTGCTTACCCAGGCAAGAGTAGAGTGCTAAATGTAGTACTGACAACAGGCACACCTGCAGGCATAGCTGGACTCTGAGGCCTCCCTGTTCTATACCTGGTGTGTGAGCTGTGTCACAGTATATAACCCCTACTGGATAATGATCCGACATGTGGAATGTAATTGTAGACTACCATCTGTACAGCACATGTTAGTGAGGGCTTTTGACATGTAGTTATGGCATACATATTGTTGTCAAACGTCTATCTGTCAACACATTCATCCTACTGCATAGTTTCTTGCCAAATTGATGACTGTTAGTCCCTGTACAGATGTGCAGATGACAGAAATCCAGCTGGGATATGTACAGGCAACCTAAGCTTGATTGACACTGACATGTCTGCCCAGCTATGTAAGAACTGGCACATATACGAGACAACACCCTGCATGCACCACATGCCACGGGTACCTCCACTACACTACCACAGTCAATAGAACATGCTTGGTTGCAGGTCTCCATCACAGACATTAACAATGTATTGTAATGCATGTTGCATACATGTCAACTTGATCACCTTAGTGGCCATGTGCAGGAGGCACCCAGAGGATTGGCTGATGCATGTCACTCTCACCCTGAGGGTCAACACAGTAGTTTCTGTTGATAGATTGCCTGCTGTCACATGGCAGGTGGCAGGATACCACTGTACAGACATCCCCTACACAACCCATCTCTCCATGACCACCTACAGTGATGCACCCCAGTACTGACACATGTATGTGTGCATTACTGAGTATAGCAATGTCTGTGTGTTAGCACACCTGTACTTGGGAATTCCATGAGGGCCTTCACAACCACCACAACACCCATTGCCATAGTCAGTTGTGGCTGCTGCTGTATGGGACATTACATGTACCCTGTTATGCTCCTCTCCATACTGGCTACACAAGCCTTTCAGTACCAGCACAACAGTGTTGTACAAATGGGTTTATAGGCATGGGATACCCATTGAGTTCTGGCAAGTGTGTGTATGTGTGCATGTCCATATATCTGTAGGGTACAGCATTCTGAAGCCACATACTCCTATTACAATACCCATTGCCACACAGTAGTACAGATAGTGTTGTTGCTGCCCATAGGTGAGGCATGACAATGCAACACCCTACTATGCCTGTGGCATGTGCATTAGATGCATATCCCTGTAGAACCACTGTCGGGATATACAATGAGTTGTATCACAGTCATGGGCAATGTGTGATGGTGGGTATGTCAGAGTGTCATCATGGGTTTCAGGGAGTGCAATACCCACTGGGGGATGTGAGTGCTGTGTACACTGGTATTACACTGAGGTACACCTGGTATATGTCCCATTTACCACTTTATGGTTACCACTGTCACCATCAACCATAGAGGTAACTGATACCACAATCCAGGCCAGTTAAGCAAGAGCTGTGTGCAGCCTACCTGTAACACAGTGGACAGACAGTCAAGGTAGTTAGCAGCGATAGACCCAGGTCTCTCAGAAGTGTGTCTGCCTGTTATGTGTCTGTTAATGTATATATGAAGGTATGTCACACTATGTATTGTCCATATACACCCATTATATCCCCCATTAGCATACTGTACATGTCTGGGGATGTTCTGCATATAACATGTAACCTGGAGCAAATGTCACCCTAAATGCTGTGTGGTATGTGCAATGAAAGCCACACACTTCAGTAGCACTACATACCTAAGTAGGGGTCTAGTCCCAGTGTTGCGAAGTAAGAGTGTGCGTGTATGTGGATGGGTCTACATCAGGTTGCAGATTATACACATCTCAGCCGGTCACCTGTCCATGTGGCACAGGCAATAGCTGTTATACAAACCTGTGAGATGTGTTCAACTGTATCCCAGATATGTCACAGCCATGGTGTCACCACAGTGCCATTCCCCATTGTGGAATATAACTGCAGACCACCCTCGTGCTGACACATGTACACCTACAACACAAATGGATAACCTTATAGAGACAACAATCAACCAGTGTTACTAACAGCTATAATGCATCATTGCTGGATGGCTACACTACCTGACATATATGCATTAAACTTTACTCCTGACAACATGTTACACTGCAGTACTTTGGTACACTGTAGTACAGTCACCGTGTGCATCAGAACCATATTAGTCTGTCCCTGCATCGATGTTATGGATGACAGGGATGTGGCACCGGTATCATCATATGCACAGGGTGTGTTGGTTTGCCAGAGACCGAGGGTGGGCCATACATGTGACACCATGTGTGTGGGTGAGGGGTATAATGAGGTGAATTGGGTGTGGTTTTGTGGTGTGTGTAGGTATGGGGTTGCCCTAGGTGTGTTTGTATAGAGTGTCGGTATGCATGCACACAGTTCTGCCATGTGGCTGCCCTACACAGATGTTTATGGATAGCTGCAAACTATATCTGGTAGGGTGTGCAGTTCACTGCCTCCGGCTATGGACACGTGGACTGTGCCTGCCAGGGATTCCATGGGCACATCCAGGTACAGGCCTCGGTGTGCTACGCTCCCCTGATGATGACAGATGTCCGCTGGAACCAGGTCCCTCCTGGGACTGGCCAGGACCATGTGCTCATGGCCTGTTGCGGTGTGGACAGTGCCCCCATTGTGCTGGGGATGGTACTGCCACTACAGGAGCCCCTTGGTGTCCTAGCACATCCACATTGACTGCCAGCTGTTGGCATTGCTGGCCTATGTCCACTCGGCCCTCTGTAGCCTCAGGCCCTGTCATGTTCCATACGTGTCTGCACCACCATGACAGCCTGAAACATTTGCCTGCTGGTACCAGTAGTGTCACATCTGCCAGGGGCATGATTTCTAGCAGCCCTACCATGATTACCCTGGGACATCTGTCTATGTGGTGCCCTGCCGGACATCTGGCTATGCCTGCTGTGACCAGCCACAGTAGGCATGGTTACTACACTCTCCTTTGCACTGCTACCAAATTCAAGTTGTCCCTCTGCTATGGCCATTGGTATGGGGTATGTATAGATACTGAAATTGTGTGCGGGGTTGGGGTGGCTAAAAGGGGGATATCAAATGATGGCACTGTTTCAGCCCTTGAAAACCCCACCTGTGCCTCAACAGTACTATCATCATCTTCGGTGTCTTACTTCTTGCCAGGCAGATCAGATTGCATGGAGGAGGGACCCCGACTCACCTTGCCACCTCTGGGGGAAAACAATTAACACACTGTAAGACCTGTACAGCATACAGCATCGGATAACAGTACACACATATACACACACAAACACACACACACACACACACACACACACACACACACACACACACACACACACACACACACACACCACCTTAATACCTACCTGTCTGTGACTTTACAGACAGTCCCACATATATTCCCATGCATTCTCCATCCTGCATCAAACTTGGTAACATACACTCATTAATACCACTCATTAACGTATCATTCCTCTAAATGCCTAGACAAGCGATCACAACACAAGACCTGTTACTCCATTACCTCCCTGACCTGAGTGGAGTGGTTTTACATGGCCTCACCGCTGTCATTCAGTGTTCACCCTGTGTATGTCTGGACATCATGAGCATGGCCTCTACATATGAGGGGCTACTATGTTTACTCCATAATATCACGCACTGGAGTGTCATGTGTATGTATTGCTCAGTACATGCCAGATATGCTGCTCAATCAGCCTATCATGTGACAACTGTAATATATGGATACACTCCCTGGTATTGTCTAGAAATTCCCCAATGCATCTGCAGTGCTACATACGTGGGTTGTCAGTCACCTCTGCTGAATGTGATATTAAGGGTATACCTGGTGTCTACCTTCCCTCTCAATGCCTGTTCCATGCTACAGAACTTATTATACTATCAGCTGTCCTGTGATTACATACATGACAAGTATTCCTGGTGTTTCATGTGTCAGTCCATGTCCATGTACTACATGATCCCAAAGGGAAGTACTGCTGTATGAACAACCCCACAATCACACATGTGCATACATGAACACCCACACAAACACACACATCCTACATGCATTGACCTCCCTCTACTTCACCAGAGTAACCCTACAGACAAACTAACCACCCACTGAGACACACACACACACACACACACACACACACACACACATGCAGGTGAGGTTGCACAATGATAGTACACACAGTCCTCCTATTATCCATCTGTCAACATGCATAACATATGGTACACAACAGCATGCAATGCAGCTATAGACAATCCATGCTAGCAACAGTATACATGTGTGTGATGCATGTGCTGTGTTACTAGGTGATGTCCCTTCCCCTGGATACCACTGCACTCATGTACACAGTATTGCTGTGCACCTGTTCTGCACCCTGCCATGTACTGTGCACCACACTTCACAGGTGTACAACCCATTGCTGAATGTGTAGTAGTGTGTCAGTTATGTCAGCTTTAATGCTCACAGCCTATATGTTTTTCAGCAACACATACCTGGGATGATATGTGGACAGATGTCAACATCAGCGGACCATGTATGACCAATCCAATACTATTACACTGATGACTGGCAGAGCATACCATGGCTATGGGGAGTGTACACACCCTTATTGATATGACGCACCCTTCCTTGATCTGCCATGGGACCACATCACCACATATATTAACAGTACATGAGCCCGATATGTGACATATGTCCTGTACATTCGCATGCAGTGTCTACAGAATGTATTAGGTGTGCAGATGCTGACCGCGATGCATACATGCCGTATGTGCATATTAGTGCACACCCTTATCATGATGGTTTGTTGAACCTATTGTTATGTGTACTACAGCAGTCACTACTCATGGCAGGGGTATACTAGTATGGGCCATCTGCATTTGCCAGTGTATGTTCAGTCTGCCCTACACATGTCCCCCTAATCTGCATGATTGCAAGGTCTACTCATGTACACATCCCTTGGTGTTCACACACTGCCGTCACTTTTGCTGTGGGGGTAGGGTTACATCTGCCACAGTTCCTGAACCTGACTTTGTGCATATACAGCCATTCTTAGCATCCTTAAGATCCCTGCTGCAGTGCACTGGTGTGTCATGCTGACACCCCCCCACCTTCAGCCTTTTTGCAGATGCTTGACAAATAAGGCCTACACGTGTGTCAGTTTGCAGTGTCCCGTACACTGAACACCACATGTTACAGCCTAGTTCTAGCTGATAATGTGGACCACAGTAATACGCTATGCCATAGCGTAACTCTGCAATAGTTGCCATTGTACTATCGGTATATACACTGGTGTTGCACTGTATATGGGTGATGTTTCAAACATGTCCCTACTGTAGGCCATGTCTCCCACCATTATGTTACTCCCTGTGGACACATTCTGCAATGACAGGATGTTAGTTATCTTGCAGGTGTCTGACATACCCTTCCAATACCCCATCATGGTCACCACTGTGATGCCATGCATTTAACAGCAACAATACGTACACATGCTCAGCATGCATTCTGGGTAGGTGTGTTGGATGTGTGCATGGAATATATCATAGCTATTACATGCCTGGTGTATTGGCAAGCATTAACATAAACTATACTCACCAGCTACAGGCTGCTGGCATGGCGGTATACCGGAGGGACCTACATAAGAGGGTGAAAGATGCAAAGTCAGTGGCCAGACCTGTGGCATTGCTGCAGGATTGGGTGCAGCATTACAATACATCAACAGTACATGGCCACAATACTACCATGTATGCACATCTGTTTATCACTATTATGCAGCAACAAACTATATCTATGACATGTCAGATATGCATGATCTACCTGCACAGATGTGGATGTATATGCAACAGTGGTCTACTGATGTGCCCTGTGGCCTTACCTGCACGCTCCTCAGCTGGTGTGTGGGTAGCACCCACTTCCACAATGGTGTCTGGCAGTTGTTGGCTATGCGGACGAGCAGATGCCATGAGGCTGGCTAGGAGCTTCTCAACACATGTCAGGGGGGATGGATGCCCCCCCCCCTGTTGCA
>NC_056745.1:325903280-325983280 GCF_019279795.1 Protopterus annectens | reverse complement strand
GGCACAGTGTTCGTATCTGACGGACCTGTGGGAGAAATGTTTGTTAGCACTACCTGAATGTTGCCACACAAAGTACCAGATTTCACATTACTATTATGCACTTACATCTCACTCTGTTACTGTACACACTCTGGTCACAGCTTGACAACATGGGGGTGTAGATGGGACATACTTGGCTTATTACTCTCATAACCGTTTGAGGAGTTGCTAGTGTGACAGGTTTGTTTTTATAGATGTGTGACAATCAGTTGTATTTCCTGTCTGCTGCCTAATCATTTGGGATCACCCCACTGATTTCCCAGGGGGACAGGGTGACAGGCAGCAGATATGGGCCAATATACTGGACATTCTGGACATATTTGTACAGTTGTGGGGTATGTGTCTGTATGGAGCCTACTTCCACTCCCAGAATTCAGACCATGGCTGTGTCTGCTAACACTAAAACACTGTCCATCACAGTTGTGTGTGCTATATGGATATTGCTGTATATCTCTTATCTGATCTCTGTGTATAATTCTCCTGTGGTTTTACATTCTGACCTTGTATTATATCACTCTTATACAGGATTTCCTCGACAGTTATATTATGTAGCAGAGTGTGGGTGACAGTGATGAGTAATACCTTATTACTCAAAGCAACTGCAACACTAGCAATGCCATACAATACCAAAGTAAACAGTACCAGTACAGGGTGTCACTCTTTTATTTCTGGTCACAGTGTTTGTATCTGATGGACCTGTGGGAGAAATGTTTGTTAGCACTACCTGAATGTTGTCACACAAAGTACCAGTTTTTCATTAGTATTATGCACTTACATATCACTCTGTTAATGTACACACTCTGGTCACAGCTTGACAACATTGGGGTGTAGATGGGACATACTTCGCTTATTACTCTCATAACAGTTTGGGGAGTTGCTAGAGTGACAGACTTGTTCTTATAGATGTGTTGCAATCAGTTGTATTTCTTGTTTGCAGCCTATATGTCTGGGATCATCCCACTGATTTCTCAGGGGTACACAGTGACAGGCAGCAGATATAGGCCAATTTACTGGACATTCTGGACATATCTGTACAGTTGTGGTGTATGATTCTGTATGCAGACTACTACCACTCCCAGGATTTGAACCATGGCTGTTTGTGCTAAAAGAACAACCGTTCACGTCTCAGTTGTGTGTGCTATTTGGATTTTGTTGTCGGTCTTTTCACTGTTTTTTCTGTCTATGTCTCTCTCATTTGTAGTAGCTGACCTCTGGGGATTACACCAGTCATATACAGACATTCCTACACATTTTTTATTTATGTTGCACAGTGTGGGTAACAGTGCTTAATACAACAGTACTATTAAGTGATTGCAAATCTACATTACCATATGATACCAGAGTAAACACATGCAGTACAGCAGTTAGACCTTCATTGTCAGGCTATTATGCTTTTATTTACATACAACCTATGTGAGATACTTCCTGCCATATTCTCTGGTGTATGCAGTACTTGCCTTAAACAACACAGGTTTTATACAGGCAATTCACTTACTAATGCTGTTAGATTTATTTCCTATGACAGCACATGCAAGAGTATTACTAACCTACCTCACATTGCAACCTCTCCAAACGACAGCCATGGGCCTCCTGGTTCACAGCCTGCTCACTTGCCACTGTGAAGGACATAAGAGGAATATTTAGCCATACCTATCCATAATATACTTGAGCTGGCAATTATTAAACAGGTAGTGGAGTGATACTTACACACTACTGGGACCTTCCCTGTCCTTCTAGCCTCTTGGATCCACTGATCCAAGAGATCCCCCTTTCACCACTTCAGGTTGGCATAGTGATGCCTGACCTGCTCACCAGTTCTGGGTATGCCAGTGGCACTGGTGAGGTCATGGGCGAAATGGTCCCAGGCTTCCACTTTATATTGGGAACCCTGGTACTAGCCCTGCAGCAGTCTCTGCTCATGGTCTTTGACAAGAAGTACTACCATGACTCTGGACTCCTGGATGCCCCAGAGCTGCACCCAAAAGTGCACTCCCTCTCCCATTCAAGACATGGTACCTGCAAGGGGAAGCTACAACCAGTTATGAGATGTATTCCCACTTATTGGGTTTAAATAGGGCCAATTTCCCACACTTTGCCATGATTGGATGGTTTTGAAAAGGCTAAGATATGAGCAAACCTGCTTACCTAAGGTTGGCATTGTTTTAAAGGGGTATACCACTGGGCAAATTGAGTTAGCTGGCCTACACATTGCTTACATCTACAAAGCTAGCCTGTGCAATGCTTAGCATTGCTTAATATTTACTTTGCATTATATTTGCTTTTTGGCATTGATTTATTATTCATTATATGTGATATATATGTCTGGTATCTATGATTCATGTGTACGTACACTGTATAGGGTCCTTGTGTTTATTAGGGGACTTCAACATTTTATTACAATTACACCTCACATCTGGGCTTACTGCAGTACTCCAGTTCACATATTTATGTTATGTAGTAGGTTATAGAACATATGACTGTATATAGATTCTTTTCACATGTTCAGTTTGATTTTACTATAGTGAGGCTTTGCTAGGTGATACCTCAGTCTTATGTACTGCTGTGATGGCTTAGTGGTCAACTACTGTGTCTATAGTGTACAGGGTCCTGGTTTCAAGACCTGCAAAGGCTGTTTATTTTGTTTTTGGCCAGAACAGCGGCTGTTGCATACAGAGTGATTAAGGCACTTTTAAGCAGTTGTAAGCAGGTTTGTGTGGGATTGCATGAGGGTAAGCAATGCTAACCTCTGGTTAAATATGCTTGCAGAGAGTTAGCTCCAACATTGCTTAACCTGTGTGTGCATTGCTTACCCCCACACAAACGGGCTTAAACCCACTTACTAGTGCTTACATATCTTACTGCCACTTACTACTGCTTAATAGTCCTTACACTTGCTTACTAGTGCTTACTCCTGCTTACCACTGCACTAATTTAGATAGTAATGACTAATGGCTTTTGGGAAGGTGGGAGATTTGAAAGCTGTATGGAATTATCATTCATTACACATTTTAACTTCCATTTGTATCCCTGATTCCTGTGTACATATACTGTATGGGGCACTTGTGATTATCTGTGGACTTGGCAACATTATGACACTGACACCTCACACCTGCATTTAATGTAGTACTCCAGTTCACAAATATATGTTATTTAGTAGGTTATGCAACTAAAAATATTAGTCAGAAAGTGATTTGACATGGAAAATGGAATGTGCTGCAGTGGGACTTGTACCGGGAATGACTACTCGTAAGGCGAATGCTCTTCCCACTACACTGTTGCTATACTGCTTCATTTGCATATATCTTGCTTTTTATACTCTTCTGCCATTTAAGCTGCATTAACTGTAGCTAAGGGAAGGGCAATCCCATGCACCTACGGTTAAATTTAATCTGTTTCATAAAGAAATAAAGTGTCTTTATATTTTTTGTGTTAACTATTGCTCTTGTATATGTGGGGGGATGTCGCTGGGGGTATGCGTACACCTATGAGCGGTCTTGCTCATTCGTTTAGGACTTTCTGCTGTTCTTCATTGCAGGGGTATGTATATTCTGAGACCTCTGCTCCCAGATATGCCCCCTGCACTCTTACACGCTCTGTGTAAGATTAAGAGCTCAGGTAGTGCGCCTTCATTAATATGCATGGTGCATTGCCGTCCTGCTCCTAAACGGCCACTTCTGTGCAGGACTAAGCTAGTCCTACACAGAAGAATAGTAAATCTGAGGGACTGCTTTTTTAGAGACTTTGGTAAATCTAGTCAGATATCATTGGGGTATTTTGGAAAGGAGTAAATATCTTAAAATAAAAGCAAATGAGTTTCCTGTGTTTTCTTATTCAAGAAGTAAAAGCATTAAAGATTTTGTAGTGCATGAAAGGTTTCAGTTACCCATGAATAATATGAGTACAGATACAAGGCACTTTCCCTTGTGGTAAGTGCAGTTGTTGCCAATATACTTTACAGAGTTTTGAAAAAATAAATGAAAAAACTTTTTTGTAATGACAGATTTTCCTGTAATAGTGCAAGAATAGTATATGAGTTAAGGTGTATATAGGAGAGAGCAAAAGAAGTTTCCGGGAGAGATTAAAAGAACATATGAGAGATATAAGAAAAGGCAGGGAAGAAAATCCTGTGGCATTACATTTTAAAGAGTGTCAAAATGGGAATATATAAGGTTTGAAAGCCACAGTTTTAGGGCAAGTGCAACAAATTTATAAATTAGATGTAAAAAAGAAATTATGGAAAATGGAGTTCATTTTAATTTTAAAATTCAATACTTTAATTCCAAAAGGGTTGAATGGGGAGCATCATTGGAAGTATTTCCTTTAATACAAAAATTAGTGTAATATGTTTAATTGATTAATTGCTTTTAATTATAGTATTTAAGGCTGAGAGTGAAGAGAAGGGGCATACTCTGTAAAGGCTGAATAGCCAAGGTGCTAGACAAGCATTTTAGTGTATTGCTGAGAAGCTATTTTGGTGTGCTGCTTGGAGTTTCTACAACAAAATAATATTTTTTATCGTTTGATGCAGTGTCTGTTTTGTGAACTTTAAGAGGATATTTTATTGTATGTACTAGAAATTTCAAAGTACATGCTTTGGAGCAGCGACTGTAATTTTATTTGGACTATTATATTTTATTAAATCGTGAAAAGGTAATCACTGGCGTATTTTTTTCTGTGGTAAATTTGCATTTGAGTGGTGGTGGTGAAGTTATTGAATAGGAAAGTAGTTGGCCTTTCACACAGATCCTGCAATCAAGAATATTAAATATCTGCATCAAATAGTAGTATGACTGCACTACCAATTTTAGTGAGACTTTTCTGTCAGCTTGGAATAGGAGATGTGATGATAAATGTGTGTAAGGCTTTAAATGCAGGTAAATATGTGAATATGTGTCATACCTGATGTCCCTTTAAGACTTTAAATACCCATAATGCTTTGTATCTGGTGTGCCATTGGAGAGAAGCTGTTGAGATGTTAATTGCCTTTTACCCTATTGCCATTTTATGATTTATTAAATCTGCAACCTAACTTTGTATCTAGGTTTAATTCTTTATTAGCAGTACAGAATAGCATAATTGGATGACTAAGGGTATATGTTGTGACAAAATGTTCAAAAAATATTTTTCAAGTATTCATGTTCCTGTTATAAACAGCCAAGAAGAGTCTAGAAAAAATGTTAGGGGCTGCTTCTGCCATCATTAATATTGTTGTTTAACAGGCTTTAATTCAAGGTGCTGCTGCTGTTGCTGCCAGACCTCAGCCAAGAAGATAGTTGCTCAGAACCCATATGACATATTAAGGAGACCATGATACAGAAATTGTAGAATGATACAGAGTGGACAGGGAAATAATTGGGGAAATATGCAAGCCATGCCACCCTCATCTGACACCCCAGAAAAATCATGGAGAACCCATCACAGTGGAAACAAGGGTATGTGTAGCATTACAAATATTAACTACAGATCCCACAGGGGATATATTAGGAGTGTCACAGGTTTCAGCTTCTAGAATCTTACGTCACTTTCTAAAAGCAATGCTACAACATACAAGGGATCATATCTGGTTTCCACATACTCCAGAGGAATGAGAAAAAGAAAAACAGCTATGCAACAGTTTTATGCCATAACACACTTTCCTGAGGTTTGGGGGGGCATAAACTGTTCACACATAGAAATAAAAGACCCACAAGGTGAACTGGGAAGGAAGCACATCAACAGAAAAGGATTCTACTTCATTAACTGTCGGTTGTCTGTAATGCCAAAGGGATCATCTACAATGTGTGTACACCTAACTCTGGTATTTTCCACGACTTAACATATTGCTACAATGTGTGTGCAGCTAACCATGGCACTTTCCATGGCTCACACATATGGCACATCTGTGACCTGTACACAACGCTTGCTAGGGGTGACTTTCCACCATGACATCTAGTGGGGAATGCAGGTTATGCACTAGAACCTCTGTGGTCTATGCACAAGGTTTGCAAGAGGTGACTTTCCACAAGGGTATCTTCTGGGGGATGCAGGTCATGCACTATTATTACCTTGGCTCATGACACCCATAAGAGATCCACCCAACCACACTGAGCAAGGATAGAATGATGTCCATGCTCAAACTAAGAATATAATAAAACATGTATTTGGCTTGTTTAAGTCAAGGTTCCATTGTCTAGACACATGAGGAAGTGCCCTGTAGTATGACCTGCCCACCTTTGACAAAAATACTCACAGTCTGTGCCATGTTGCAGAATATAATTCTTCTCAGGAAACAGCTTCAACAAGGATACCAAGGCTCTGGACCACAGACAGGGCTAAAAACAACAGCAGATACAGATGAAGAGTCTGAGGAAGAACCACCAGCTGCAGATGATGCTGGCAGGCATAAGCGAGCACGATATGTCATGGCTCTGGCTAAGTGGCAAAGGACAGCACAAGCATTTACCACCTAACTGAAAAACTAAGATTCTAAGCAAATGCAAATATTAAAACTGATGCCTGCCAACATCATCGATATTTAATTAACCATGTAATAGTTGTGTCAGACAGAGTCAACCCCCAAGGGCACATCGTGTAGTTGCAGTACTATCCAACGTAAGTGTTGAACATGTAAAACATTCTCTGTGATTATTTTCATATGCAAATATTTTTTTGTCAATAAGATGAAACATGTCTCAGCTCTACAGTAATGTCAGCAGTAAGTCATGAATTAATTTTGCAATATGCATCTATGATTGTGCCCAATACTGTGCATTGTGCATGACATTTGACCAATGTAGATAAACCAGCAGTGAGCAGGTCAGTGTCAGCTGTCATTTGCAAAAGTTTAAGAGCAAGCAACAATTTATAACTTGTAAGACTGAATTACTAAGAACAGTACAGCCAATACTATTACTGCCAACAATTACATAATTAGTACTTTATAAGTGAACAGGAAAAATAAACATTAATGAAACACTAAGCAAGCATTAGCCATACATTCTGTTCATCTGGCATATGCAACCCAAAGTCTCATAGAAATGTACAAAGGGCAGGGTACAGTCATCATTACTTCCAGATGGTGTGAGAGGGGGGTAGGGACCGGCAAGCCTGAGACCAAAGAATTGATTTTGAGTGAGTAAGAAATGAATTTTTCAGAAAGTATACAACTTTCAGGTCCAGTAACAAAAGATTGCTATCAGTCAGTGCGCATGTGTGTGTGTGTGTCCAAGTGTGCATGTGTATGTGTGGTGGTATGGGCAAGATGATGCATGAACAAAATCAAATCACCTGTGCTGGCACTATGTCCTTGCATCTCAGACAAGTGAGGGCCGTGCATGGTAGAGTAGTCAGTTCACCGTTAACCCCAACCATGTGAACTACCTCTGCCAAGAGTTGCACTGCCTCAACCACTGATGGAGCAGTGTAAGTCATACCACTATAGCAGTAGGATCTTGCACAGCCACGTAGTTTAACACCTAACAGTGTGGCACCTCTCCAGCCACATGGATGCTGAACATTTCAAAGATGTTTCATTGCAGATGCAGCCTGATCCAGTGTGTCATTTATCCTGTTGAAGGAGTCACCCACGCAGTTAATGCAGTCTCAAATGGCTGTGCCTCGTCATCAGCTGAGGATACCAATATTCTGACATCAAGTGGTAGGAGTGCCAGTGTCAGGGTCACCTATGATAACAAGTCATTAACACAACAGAGACAGTAATGGAATAAAGTCTGATCAAACTTATGTTATGAAAAACATAATTTAACCAGCACTAGATGCAAAAGTAATTTAAAAACGACTTTAATATATATATATATATATATATATATATATATATATATATATATATATATATATATATCTACATTATGTACAGTAGTAACAAAAAATTAAATACCACAAACCGCACTAAGTGCTGAGAAGGTAAAAATGGTGGTCTATACAATTCCAAGGGCACCCTTGCAGTGAAAGAATGAGCATTGAGAAGTGTTACTTGCTAAGAAAGGGCTTGCAAGTGTGAATGAATAGTGTTACTACAGGAATAATTACATTTTTTGTAGTCCTGCTACTTTGATGTACATTTACTGAGAGTGCATGTCGGGGAGAATAGAGTTAACAAAAAGTTAGGGAATTACATTGACTGACTTATGAGAGAAACCATTCATAACATTTGTATTACTAAACTCTTATGTTCTAGTTGTGCTTCTGAGTAACGCATTATTGTCTCTGTTATATATGAAGTACATAGTTAAATAACAAAAGCACATATCAAAGTCAATGCAAATGACAATGCATTTATGTCATACTACAATAAAAAAACACATAAAAGGTGAATAACATTACAAAAGAAAGATCAACGAAAAACTGTATTATTGAAACACTTTTTGCTATTGTTTCAGGAATTATAAGCTTAACTGTTGCATATATACCATTCATCTACACATCTACTGGTAATTTTCAAAAGACAATTGTAAGAAAAGGCTTATATATTATCTTTAGTATAAAGGTATACAATGTGACTTCCTCACTGTAGGTAAGCTACTTTCTCTTATTCCTAAATCTGTCTGTTGTTTGTGGGAAGTAGTGAAAATAGTCTGCAATGTATCATGTTCACACCATGGTATCAAGGTTCACATCTAAAAGTGGTGGTGTTTGAGTGACATAAGTAATGTGCATATTTTCAACTAATAAGATAGCCAAAGTTGAGAGAGTACCACAAAGAGGTAGTATATTTTTTACATCATCCTTTGCATGCTGTTTGGCATTGATCAGAAGGGGATGGCTGCAGTTACTAGCAGTGAATGCTGGCTCATTTCCCAAGTCAAAACATTACAATTATAATTTGGTTTGCTTTCAGTAGAACAAATAAGCTTGGTACTGGTATGCTGCTGTCAGCACTCTGGAAGGTACTGAGTAAGGAAAATGCATGTCATCTACCTATCTCTATGGCACAGTCTATAAATGCACTGAATTTTGAGAAAGAAAACAGGTAACACAGTGTTAAGTCCAGTTTGCATATAATTTTAATAAGTGGTTCAGAATAACTGCTGGCATACATTTTTGTCTGTGAATGCATTGTCAGATATTCAGCTTTTCTCACTAATACTAACAACATGGGTTATGCATGTGGTGAATATGGGATTTTGTTGATTGTGATAACACAAATGCATGATGTGGAACACTGTATTACATATGATGCATTGCATCAACATATCTCTCAAATAGTAATTCCGGCAGACAGGAATTTCCCTTGACATGATAATATGAGCTGCTGTCTGTTTCCTTTCACTTCACTTGGCATTATCTGAAGTCCTGATAATGTGTGAGAAAAATTCAAGTTCTGATGTGGAAAGGAGGTATGAAAAGGACGAATGTCCCAGTTTAATGCACTATATGCTGTGGTCATTGCTAAATTGTGTGATATACCCTTTGATTGTTTTCATTTCCCATTCAATTTTTAATTTTTTTTTTTGCCTTTTGTCTTTTGCATTTGTGCACCCCTTGGCAGTGTACAAACCACAGCTCAGAGTGAAAGCAAAAATGAAAGATTTCAATTTAGGTTGCTTCTTTACTGCAAATGAGTCTGGTGCTGGTAGAAGACCATCAGCACTCTGTACGGTACTGAGTGAAGAAAATTCACCTGCCAGCTAAAGATCTCAGTCACAGATACATTGAGTAAAGGTCAAAATCAACAGTGCTGGTGGCTTCATATCTTTAGTAATGACAATTTTACTTATGGTGTCAAAGTACTGACACTCATTTTGGGATATGAATTTAATACCCTACGTCTGTGTGATAAATGTTAAATATGTTACCTATAGTACTTGTGAATTGCTGTTAGCAATGTTTTTTTGTAGAAAACTAAACTATTCTTCTTTTGAATAACATTTGCTGCACATGATGTCAAATTAACAGTTTCTAAAAGTTGTGAGAACAGAAGTTTATTAACATGAATGTTGACATATCTAGAATATATTACAGATTACTTACCCATATAGCCTCATTATTAATTATGACTACGATACATTTTTCTTTCAAAGAATGTCATCAAGACTTTTATGTGGTATGTCACAAATAAGAAGATGTAATTTTCTGCATGTCCCCTTTCTGAAAAATTTAAATTACCCGAATTCCTGATAATGTGTAACACAAAAGCAAGTTCTGATATGACAAGCCAATGTTCAAAATATTATTGATAGGTTGGTGCATTTTTTTATTTCAAATTCATACCTGTGTTTATTTTTTTCCTTTTGTATTTGCTCACTGCTGTGTGCAATGATATTTCACATCTAAAGGCAAAAATGAAAAATGCAATTTGGGTTGCCTTCAGTAGCACAAAGAAGCCTGGTGCTATTGCACCACTGTCAGTACTCTAGATAGTAATGAGTGAAGAAAATGCACCTGCAAGCTAGCAATCTCTGTGGCACAAGGTGTAGGTGCAGTGAACTTAGAGAAAAGGACAGGTAATGCAAGGTTCAAATCCTGTTTGTGTGTATATATATATATATATATATATATATATATATATATATATATGTATATATATATATATATATATATACACATATATAGGAATACATGCATTTAATCGAACATTAGTTGTCCAACATACTAAATGTCGAAGGCAGTGATCTAGGTTTGCACAATGTCAAATTTCCAAATGCCGAATCCATGAACACCGAATACCAGCCAGGCAAATATCCCCCGCTTCTTGACCCATGGTAGTGCTCGATTTGGTGGTTGAGTGGTCAGAAATGTCAAATTTGGTGTTATGCTCGACATTGCGACTGTTCGCCAGTGTGAGATTCGACATTTAGGTTCGGAAAAAGTAACATTCGGAGTTGGTGTCTTCGACTAAATGCATGTATTCCATATATATATATATATATATATATATATATATATATATATATATATATATATATATATTTTACTGATGGGGTCAGAATGACATTAGTCACCATCTTTTTTAGGATTGCAACATTCTATACATATGAATATCATTATCATTAATGCTTGCTATGTAATTCCCATATCATGTCTGTACATTATGTTAACCACAACAATGAAGAGGATAGCTAATTAGAATTCTCTTGCATAGGTATGGTGCACACATTACCCTTATATTGATTATTATGACTCATCACATATCTTAAGAATTTGTTTAGAACAGTATGTCATATGAAGTATGTATGGAACGTATATGTATTACTAAGGTCATGCAACTCTATCCCTCTGAATTTTATTTACAAACATAAATACTGCCTTTTACATTGAACTCCAGGATCATGAGTAGTTCAAGTCATACACATACAGACATCTTTTAAGTATATCGCCATTCATTTTCAAAGTAGTTATCTCCCATGACCATGTAAAAATGAAGATCTTCCGTGGCACTGACAGTTTATCCTTCTTTTTCTCTTGAGTTCATTTCCAAGGTGGTCCTACTAAACTTGTGAAGTGTGTAACTCCCAAGAGCCTGATTATATCACAAGTAAAACCATTTTACATCCAATAACAATGTTTGTAAGATACCCTATAAAACATGTCAGAGTTTAACACATACAACGCACATGGCCAGAAATGGCCCATCAAAAAAATCCTTAATTTTTTTGTCCCCAGAATTTGCACGGAGCTTGGTATCATACACCATTGCTTTGTGAGAGTAAATGCCATTTTGTGTTCTGTCGGAGTTTATATTGGTGTGCTTAGATAATGCTCAAGGTCTGTACATTGCTTTTTTTATACTGTAAAGACTTAATTCCATAAGTATGTTTAAGTGTTATTAAATGCATTTTCTATGACTCTTTTGTGTCAGTTACATATTTTATTAACATGCCATTGTCCTGCTGCTGTATGAGTCTTCTTACTCCCTTTTGGGAACACTTTGTTGCAGATATCCTGACAGAATATGTCCCCCCACCTTATTCTCCCTCTCATTTACTGTTCTATTTTCTTACATCTTATACTCTCCTGCTTGTATTTTTTACTTCTATTTCAGTATTTAGCACCTTTGTATTCCAAATTCCTGTATTAGTTCAATCTTTCTATCTCATGTACATTTATCTGTCCATTCTCTACTATTCTCGTACTAGTCTCCACTCTATACCTAATATTTCCCTACTTCCCTATTTCTCTCCCTTCTTTGCACTTACATGTCCTTCCCTCCCACTTCTCTAATCTGTTACTGTATTGCATTTCAGTCCATGTATTTTTAAGATTGTTTGTCTTGTTTCAAAGTTTATATAAGATGAATCGTATTCTCCTTGTTTGTTTGCTTAAATTTGTAATTCATTTAACAAATTCAATTTTTGCATTTGGAACTTTTATCCTCTGGTCTCTGCTGAAAAAGGGCATCTTCCCAGCCAGACTAACCCTTTTAACAAATGGCAAATAAATAAATAAATAAAATAATTATCATGACAAACCTAATAGTAACGCAACACAAACGTGTACAAATGGCCCACAAGCAAAAATCTTCCTGTGTCTCTATCCCTGTCTCCCAATCTCTCTTCCCTATTTATTGTCCTCAGCTTTTGCATGGAGCTTGCTTTATGCATCAATGCTGTCTGACGTTAAATGGCATTTCACGTCTTATGGCAAAA
The DNA here is from genome assembly GCF_019279795.1 of Protopterus annectens. Classification (NCBI taxonomy): domain Eukaryota; kingdom Metazoa; phylum Chordata; order Ceratodontiformes; family Protopteridae; genus Protopterus; species Protopterus annectens. The sequence continues at coordinate 325,970,657 of NC_056745.1, read as the reverse complement.
GCTGAAGACTTTAAATGTGACTGCACCAGCATGGTTCACAACACTCAAATGTGCTTACTTTGCTGCAATATAGAAATACAGACTGATAGTACTATTGTGAGACACTTACTATAACATATTTATTAGGCTGCTGGATGTGATATACACCTTATGGGATGTTACAATTGACATCAGTGTGATGAAACCTGAAGCTTACATTTTTCCATTGCTTAAATCAATTGCTGTTGTCCCTTCAAATGTGTGATTTTTGACTTTCATAAAGTATGACCTCCTATGTGGTAAGTCAAGATAATCTTTTTCTCTTTAATTTTATACTGTCAAGGGTTTGAATCTACACAAGTCATACAATTAGGTAACATTTTCAGTTTAAATTGTGTGTTTAAGTGTGTTCTGCATGTTATTAACCCAACACTGTCCTCCTTATGTCGTTATCATATTTCCACTGTCCTTCCCCTTCCTCATTCATAGTGGAAACACTTTATTTTACATGGTTTACATTCATATGGTCGAGTGCATATTGCTCAACCATACATTTTACTGACTTTTCTCTGTGAATCCTGTAATGGCGAAAGGTTGAAATGTTGTAAAAACACAGAATTCAACATTTCCAACTGCTCTACACCCTAAAACAAGTGCTAACATGGGTCAAAAAGGGGATGGAATTTTGCAATTTGCAACACTTACAATTACATTTTTGAGCTGTTGCCGCATTCCTTTCAACCATACCCGCTCGACCATATGCATGTACACTATTTTACACAGCAATTCCTCTGTAATACACACATTTTCAAAGGATTTTCACATTTATGCATCTCAGTGTCTGTTGTATTCATCACAAAATTTGTGAATGTCTGACTAATCACTGAGGAATGGAGTCACTAAGTAATCTCATATATTTCATTTGCAGATGTTGCGTGAACACATCATTCTGTAAAGTTATATACAATGTTGTGGAACTTTTTTAGATATACATTATCAGTAGTATTCAGCAGTGCACTGTCATATTTTTTACCTGTGTGGTTGTATTTGCACTGCACATTGTCCATCCATGAGACAATACAAGTGAGAAAATACATAAATGATTATTCTGTGCATACAGTCATCCCGAGATGAACACGTGTAAATGCTTGGTTGTGAATCCATTGTTTCACAACAGTGATTGTCATCAAAGCATTATTCTGTGAAACAGGTACGTCACTCACATTAACACAATTTACATGATTGACAGGATAGATATATTATTTGAACAGTATGTAATTGCTTGGTATCAGCACATAGCTGCTTCTTATGCATGTCAAGACACAGGCCATTTCACAAAAATCTGTGAAGCATAGCAGGTTCTGTGCAAAAAAAATGATGTGATAATCCTTACAAATATACATTTTTACACATTTAAAGCCGGACTTCTTCTTTAGCATGTGCAGTTTATATCATGTTCTCTAGATTGTGTAACAGGATAGGGAGGTGGTCCAAACAAAATAGTAGTGAACTTGTGTGTGTGGCTCTAGTGTCAGGTAAGTATAGCTTCAACAGCTAATGCACTTTGTCCATTCCCACTCAGGACAAACATTTATATTGAGAGGGCTCCACCCAAACTTTTAACACAAACATCTTCTCTGGAACACACTGCTGATGAGATTATCCTGACAAAAGTGCACTTTGTCTCTGTAGAAGTCAGACTTCTGCTGCGGTGCATACTGTTGATACTGTGCTCTCTTGATTGTGTAGCTAGATAGGTAGGAGGTTCTAATCCAGCATTGCTTAAATAGTGTGACTGTGTGCACTGTCATGTACAATTGGCTCCATCATAACACCTGTTATGTACATTTCCTTTTAGGAGACATACCTTCACTGGAAGATGGCTACCCTATAAATTTCTAGCATCCCCAGGCAAAATGTAGTTTTGGAAATACGCTGATTAGATAATGATTTAAAAAATGCATTATCTCATAGCTGTAATGTAACTTCTCTGGTGGCACTGGTTGTTGATACTGTATTCTCTAGACTGCGTAACTAGATAGGTAAGTGGATTGAATCTAGCAGTGACTGAGTAATGTGAGTGTGTGTGTTTCTCTCTCGTGCTGTGTAGAAAAGGCTTCAAAGACATATAGGAGGTGTCACTGTACAGTGTTATGGGGCTCTTACACCACTTTCCTTCCTTTTCAGCAGAACCATAACCCTATTAAACAATAGTGATGTCATCCATTAAACTGTACAGTGTCACAGTTTTAAAACAACATCTGTTGTGGTACTCGCAATTCATGCAACATTCTCTAGCTTGTGATCTTAGTTAGTTGGTTCTAATCCAGCCATTACTCCTTAGACTCAGCTATGTCACTATGACTGAAAATATACATGAAGGTAATAATATTGTCACCCACTTTTCTGCTGTCTACACGTATAGTTGGTGATTCCTCTTATAAGAATTTCTTTCCATTTTCACAGACAAATGCTTTGTTTAACAATGACGATGCCCGTTGATAACATTTGTCATTTCTAATATTAGTATTAAGCCTTCTTCTGTGGCATATGGAATTGAGACAATGTTCAGTATGTTGTTGCTTTGAGAAGCCACAGGTTTGAATCCCTGATTATCTATACATTGTGCATGCTTGGGATTGTACTGTCACAGTAATGGCTACATTATGCATCATGAGTGTTTGGGTATACGTAACATCACACAATATTACGTGACAATGACACAGATCACACCACTCTTTTAACTAAATTACAGGCACACATGTCTTGTAGCAATAAGATGATGTAATACCTTCAAATATGCATTATATCACAACTGTAGCAATGCTCCTGTGGTGCTTTCAATCTTTACAATGTTGTGTAGCTTCTGTGGTCACATAGGTAGATGTTCAAAACCTGCAGTGAGCAATTATAATCATTTTATGCCATCCACCACTGTTGTCATGTGTATGATCACAGTGGAAGAGACATCCCTATCCCTTTTACCTCAAACAACTGGTTCGCACCACAATCATATGATGAAATGCCTTCAGATAGGTAGAGTCTCACAGGTGTGTACCGGATGGAGGGATGATAAAATCAGCAAACAAAGGAGAGTAGTATTGCTGGAAATGAATTCATCCTCATGTCTTGGTGAATAGCTTCATAATGAGGACTCTGTTTTTACAAAATCTCACCAACACGACACTGATATATATATAGACTGTATTTTATATAGCCTATATCATAGATAGAAATGGGTTAAAATTAAAAAGACAGCTGGGTGCACAAGTCCAAGAACAAAAAGTGCCCGATCCTGTTAGGTGCAGTGGGACCAGAACTGGAAAAAAATGACAGTGTAGAATCCTCAAGGCATGTGAGCATTCCACAATGGGGTTACACCAGGATCGGGGGGAGGATGACCACCCTGTTGAGGAAAAAATAGCAGTCCACAAAAATCACAAAAACTGACAGGCCAAAAAAGAGCCAAAAAGATGATAGCGTGGACTCTTGAGGATAAGAAAGAAATTATGTATTGTTACTATTATGCAAGCAGCCTAGAATTTCAGGTTAGAAGATATTCAAAAAGATTAAGAGAGAAATTATAGGAAAGAAAAATATTTGCAAAAGAAAAACTGTCAGAAGCTTCAAATGCAAATTTGTAGGCATTAATACAACAGATTCATGAAAAGCATTATATAGACCAAGAAACCTTGGGCTGTTAGGGAAAATAAGTAACAGAGGAAGTGTGAAACAAATAAAGAACAAAACCTAGATATTTTTGAAAGGTACAAAAAAGAAATATGTGCGAGGGAAAGAAAGAGAGGTACGATATGGTGTAATATTTATGCAAAGGAGAAAGCCAAACTAAGCAATACAAAAAAGCAGCTTCAAAGATATTTGAAGAGAAATACATGCAAAGGCACCCGGATATGGAACATTTCACAATACAAAAAATAATATCAGAAAGGGGGATCATAGAAGAGAAGATTAGCAAAGTAGAAATTAAATAAACAGAAGCTGAAGTTATGGAATATCTGTGAAGTGAAGGATTTAGAGTAGAAAATCTAATGCAGGTTATGTCACAGCATGATGGAAAAATAAATCCTTAAAGTAAGGAGAAACAAGTGGAACAAGAGACATCTGAAGAAGAAATATGGACATGGGAAAGAAAAAGAGATATAACATAGTGCTATACTTATGCAAAGGAGAAAGCAAAACTAATCAATACAAAAAAACAACATGAAAAATATTTGTTGAAAAATACAGACAAAGGCATTGAGATATGGAAAAGTTTCTTCTTCTTCTGGCTTTTCCCGGTTAGGGGTCACCACAGCAGATCACCTGTCCACTCATGATTGGCACTGGAGTTTTACGGTGTCGAGTTACCAGCCCGGCACCCAACCTTCCACAGAAGGCACACACACACATGCCTAGGGCCAATTTAGAGTGTCCAATCCACCTACAGCATGTCTTTGGAATGTGGGAAGAAACTGGAGCACCCAGAGGAAACCCACACGACCACAGGGATGACATGCAGACCCCGCACAGAAGGCACCCCAGCTGTGAATCAAACCAGAGAACCTCTTGCTGTGAGGCAGCAACACTAACCGCTGCACCATTGTGGCCAATACAAAAAATAAGAAAACAAATGGGGAAAGTAGAAAAAGAGGATTAGTAATGGAAGAGTTAAAGAAATAGAAACTGAAGTTTTGGACTACCTGCAAAGCAAAGAATTTAGTGTAGAAAAAACAATTATGTTAACCTCATAGTATGATGGAACAGTGAGTCCCCAAATTAAGGAGAAACAAGTAGAATGGGAAGCATCTGATAAGTAACCACATGAAGATACTCAGGAACCTTCAGTAGGAAACCAGTATATAAGTTAATTTGGAGTTGTATAGCAAGGGAAGGAACAGGAAACGGTGGCAACTCTGATGCAGTCAATTGTGGAGTGATAGGCCAGTGAGTTCCCATATGAAACAGCAAAGGATAATGCAGGATGTAGCTGAAGGGAATATGTCACAGAAAGATGTTCTGGAACTTTCCACAGAATCTCCGTAGGAAATGGAGAATAGAGAAAGTGACCTCAGTTTAGAAGAAAAAGATCTAAAGGAAGAGTTGCTTGATTTAATAGAGATGGACAGATGTATTGAAATCAAGGAATAAAGTAGATTACATAAAGTCAATAAGACCCAAAATGATAGACATCTAATAAAACAAATAAACACAGTAATCAAGACTATTAACAGAAATTCATGTGATATATATTTAACATTTGTTGACCAGGAAATTCCTACTAGGACAGAGTCTATTTTCAACAGATGTCTGGGGAAAAATGCTCAAGATGCATGCCTTTGGATTGTGGGAGGAAACCAGAGTACCCAGCGGAAACCCACGTGAACAAAGGGAAAACATGCAAACTCCACACAGAAGGCACCTCAACCGAGAATCGAACCAGAGAACTTCTTGCTATAAGAGTAACAACGTTAACTGCTGCACCACTGTGCCACCCCGTGATACAACAGTGATATAACAGAAGTAAATAGGACATATTAATGCATAGCAAAATTAATAACAGATAAAGTATTACCACAAAAATACATGGAAATTAGGGAAATGAATGAAAGAAATCCAATGCCATCAAGGAAGTATCAAATAGAGAAAAGTATAAAGCAGTTAAGACAAGAAATGTCACTGTTAGAAGAGTATAGAACAGGGAACAGACCAACAAAATTATTAGAAAGATAGATGTGATAAAAGCAACGTGCAGTATTAGAACAGCCCAGGATCTCTCATATACTTTTGCAAATAATAAACTAAAGATATCAGCACAGGCAGATAAAATTAGAAGATATGAAGATAAATATAAAGGAAAAACACAAAATAAGCAATTCACTGATGACCCAAAAAACATTTATAGAAAACTGGAAAGCAAAGTAAAAACAATAAAGAAACACCACCAAAAAAGAAGAAATAGACACCATTTAGAGAATTATCTGTGAAGACCCTGTGGAACATAATAAAGATGCTAAATGGAGAGAAGTAAAAGAAACAGAAAGAAGTTCAAATGTGCAGGATATGAAATGGGATGAAGTAACAGCCAGAGAATTTTAAACAAAATTAAGAAAAGCTCCTAAATGAAAAATCCCAGCCTAGTTGCAGTACCTAACTTCTAGCTAAAAGTATTGACATAGTTACACAAAGATTTAGCCCTGAGTAAGGCCTACGTCTATGTACACCCCGAACAAACACCAAGAAAAATGATATTCCTCCTTAAGAGTGATCTTGCAAGCTATCCTAAAAACTGTAGACCAATAACTTGCCTTCCGACAATGTATAAACTATATACAGGAGTTACGGCTGACAGAGTTTATAATCATTTAGAAGAAAACTCAATCATGGAAACAGAACAAAAGAAAGCAAACCAAGGATCATTTGTTGATGAATAAAGTCACAATGGAGAATTGTAAAAATGGAAAGAATCGAAGTATGTCATGGCTAGATTACAAAAAAGCATTTAACACCATCCCACATTCATGGATACAGAGGTATAAGATATACTCTACATTGGCATTACTGTGACCAAGAAATAGTGGCACATCACTTTGTGGCTAAGCCATGATAAAGGACAGATTATTATCCCAGGAATAAAAATTCAAAGAGGGATATTCCTGGGTGACTCTTTGTCACCAGTGCTCTTTTGTCTTGTCCATAACCCATTAAACTGTCTACTTAATAGATTAGGTCATGGTTACAATTTAGCTACCAGACAACAACAACAATGTATAAAGACTTCTAATCTTCTATTTGAGAATGATTTAAAACTGTATAGTTCATCAGACGAGGAACTGAAAGCACAAGTGGTCAAAACTTTCTCAGATGATATAAAAATGTCATCTGGTCTTGATAAATATGCAAAAGTAACATTCAAAGCTAGAAAGCTGCAGTACCAAGAGAATATTAGTCTAGGTCAGGAATGTGATATAAAGGAACTTGAGCAGGAGGAAGTATATAAATATTTGGGAATTTATGAAGGAATGACAATAAAACATGAGCAAATGTGAACAAAACTCAGTAAAGAATATTTTAGAAGACTAAAATTAATACTGAAAACCTCCCTGACATCTAGGAACAAAGTCCAAGCTACAAACCAATTTGCTCTTCCTGTAATAACTTACTGTTTTGGGGTGATTGACTGGCCACAAAAGATATTGAATCACTTGCACAGGAAAACACGAAAAATGCCCCATTCTTATAAAATGATATATGATATATAAAAATCAGTGTATACCAAGATTACATATTCCCCGTTCTGAGGAAGTATGGGCCTCCTAGAAATTGATTACATGTATTGATCTGCAGTCGTACAATTGCATACATATCCACCTGACCTCATCAGATCAAAACATAGTAAAAGTTTTGAAACATGCAGAAAACAAATATAAGACAACTTCCCTGTTTAGTTTAGCAGAAGCATATTGGTGTCAAGTGGGAATAGAAACCAAACCAGAAGTAGACAAATATCAGGCAGCAACTGAATGTGCTTAAAACAAAATAAAGAATATAAGGAGAAGGATTGTCCAGACAAGTGACAAGTGGAGTACCTCAGGGTTCAGTCCTGGGACCGCTCTTGTTTGGCATCTACTTCTCTGAAGTACAAGCCAACACTAAGGGACTCTGGATAACAAAGTTTGCAGATGACTGCAAACTGGGAGCCATTATTGAATCCCCAAATAATGTGGATACTCTACAAAAGGGCCTTACAGAAACAGATGCTTGGTGCCAGAGCCATGGGCTCAAGCTCAATGCCAAGAAATGTATAGTTATCCCCTTTGGGAAAAAACATGTATCCGTGAATTACCATATAGGTGGCAGTACACTAAACACCAAAAGTTTGATAAGAGACTTAGGGACACAGGTGGACAGTGGTCTCACCTTCGATAACCACATCACCACAACAGTCAGGAAATCCTTCTATGTGGCACACCTCATCACTAAGGGCTTTTCATCCAGAAAAAAGGAGGTCATTGTCCCACTGTACTCATCCCTCATTAGACCCATTATAGAATAGAATGCCCCGTTTGGTATGTACCTCTCAAGACATCTGCAACAACTGGAAAGGCCACAGAAATACCTCACTAAAAGAATCACAGGCCTAAAGCAGATGCCCTACTCTGACCGCCTTAAAAAACTCCAGTTATACTCTGTCGCCTATCGTCTACTCAGAGGCGATATTTGCTTAACATACAAGGCCATGTCAAACCCAAAGCTGTTGGACATGCTACACTTAAAGAAATCCCAATCCCTCAGAGCCACACTCTCCAGGGATCTAAACCTTGTCATCACAATAAACAAAACATGCTGGAGGGATAGATTCCTGACCCAGAGACTCCCCAGACTCTGGAATAGATTGCCCATACATGTCAAGCAGAGTGCCTCTTTGGTCCTCTTCAAAAGGAACCTTGACGATTGGATGGGAGAAAGGAAATTCACCCCGGGGATCACGTCAGTCGCACTGCTAGACAGGGGTCCAGGGAAGTAAATAGTGTGGGAAGAAATAGCCAGGGAACTGTTATGGCTAGGCTTGTATAGACCCTAGGGCTGATAGCTTAGTACCAACCTATGAACTTATGAACCTATGAAAAGGCAAGACATGTGGAAAAGGCATAAGTATAGTTACAAGTACAGAAAACTCCTGGAACAACCTCATGTCGATCAGGATCTGATGTAGGAATGGTTAAGGAAAGGTGAATTTAAACCAGAAGATGAAAGGTTAATATTAGCGGCCCATATACATTGGTTTGCAAAGTCCATTGAACATGTGGGAGAAACAGACAAATGCAGGTTCTGTAAAACAGAACTAGAAACAGTCGTACATATTGTTGCTGGGTATGATCCATTAATGGCAGAGGGTTTGTATAATGAAAGGCATAATAATGTGACAAGACTGTTGCATTGGGGATTGGACAAACATTACAGTATTGAATTAGCCAAGAAGCATCGGAAACATGAGCCACAAAGCATTACAGAGAATGATGAAGTTTATATCACATTGCCAACAGTTCAAAAGATAGGTATAAAAAAAACAGAACAGCAGTCCATGAAAAGAAGACAAAAGTGGCATTGATCATTGAAATTGCTATGCCCAGTGATTACAGTTTCTTGCATACAGGGAGGGAGAGAGACACACAGTCATAAAATACCAGAATTTGCAGGTAGAAATAAGGGCAATGTAGAAGAAGGACACCCAGATAGTTCCAATAGAAGAAGTAGGAACAATGGGTCTTATTTAGATATGTTACTGATGCATGTACCTCCATATGAATTGCAGTAGGAGTCATTTCTAAGTACATTGTGGGTGCTACAAAAAGCACTTTTGGCTAATATCAAACAATGAAACAATACTAATTTCATAACGTTTAATCATACTTTGACTTAGGAATGAAGTCAATTCCATCATAGCATTAGAAACCTAAAAGACTTGGAAAATTTAAACAGAGTATATTAGGACTTCCACTGCTGCATGTGTGATTAAACCACACTTCATTAGCCTGTGGACTTGCATAGGTGGCAGTTCAATTATAAAGAAAGACAACATTATGTGAGCGTATTTACGTGAGACCACCACCATCACATCATGTTATTTGTAACCATTTTCATGTTGGACAATCACATTTTAACATCTGAGAATTTCATGCCAGTGAAAAAAATGTTTTTTCTGGGATTCTTGTGTTCTTAGTGTTCCTGTGGCCCATTCAGTTAGTACTGATTTGTATAGCATATCTATACAGCTAGGCTACGGTTTGAATCTGGGACTGTGTGTGTGAAAAACAATGTGGATGGACAAAACTGGCTTGTCCAAGCAACACTGATATAGGACTGTCCACGGCCAATAAGGACATTAACATAGCTACCTCCCTTTCCTGACTCTGACAAATTATTATTGAATAAATTAACATCAAAAGCCCTTGCTTACTTTACTCTTTGATTGCTGTTATTTGTGACTAGCTCCAGTACTATCGCCTGTGTCAGATGCAAACAATACACAGCTCTGTAGTGTGAGTAGAATGATTGGTAGGAGGTTTGGATCTGTTAAAATCTGTCTGGCAGGTAATTGTGTCAGACAGGAGTGATTAGGCAAAGAAAGTAGTTATAGTACAGTCAGAGGGACCCGATTTTAAGGTCTCACACTCCAAGTTAGGGGATTCATACACTTTACAATGAGAAAAAAAAACAGTAAAACAACAAAGTAGCAAACTTCCACAATGAAACTGACACTTACTAGGTAGTTAGTTCTTAGGAGTAAGTGACTACTTCATCAGATACATCTGTTGAAGTCTTGTCACATATTAAGTTGAAAGTGCTTATTCTTTTAAATTTGTTGCAACTAAAACCTTCTGAGAAGTACAAGGTTTGTCAGCATCCTGTTTGCGAAAGAACTAACTCCTAGTAACCTTGCAGTTTTGTTGTGGACATTACAATGGGAGATTGATGTAGTCCCTTCAAGGATGTTCTTCATAACAAAACCAATATGCCTGTTTCTGAGAGTCAGTGGATGAGACACATCTGTCTGTGATCTGATCTGGCATGTGTTCAAGTCTGTCAAGATGCAAATGCTGAGTAGGTCAGTGATTGCTCACAGACGTTACTTATTTTCCAAAAAATAATAATGCTCTGTATTGCATGTATTTATACAAACGTATGTATTATTGAAATTATTTTTTCCCACTTTAGAGCTTTTTAGAACATGAGGGCTTCCATAATACTTCTTAGTGTGTAGCATGCTGCAAAATCATCAGAAAGTGTGATTGAGCCTATGTTATGACATTTTCTCGTGTGCTTGTGTTGTTGAATTTATAGCACTTTGTTTAAATTCCTTGTGAGCATGCCTGGTATAATGATGTAGTAGTTGTGTATCATGTAGCAATGCAAACTTTAATTACAGAATGTCATGAGATCTTTATTTTCATTTATTTATTTTTTAAACACACCTTTATTAAATTATCACTTGTGCCTTCTAGGGTTGGAAGGGTGGTCTAATGATTAAGGTGTTTGCCTTAGAAACACAAAATACAGGGTTTGAATCTCACAGCGGATAATTGGCTAGGCTTAAAATGTCTCGCAAGGGCAGTTAGCCTAGTGCTAACCTATAAAAAATAAATATACAAAGGCAATTTTGCATTTATACAAAAGTAATCAAACTGAATTAACAAACATTATACTTCACATATATTGCTATGCATCATATAACCTGGCAACATTGCATACATTATTCAATTCCTGCCCCCCTTTTTTAAACAAGAAACATCTTTATTAAACTATCACTTACAACATAAACAAGCATACATTTATATAAATGAAAACAAACTACACTGACGCAGTCTTAGTTGCAAACATTTTACATCACAAACCATACTGGCACACTCCCAGTTGCAAACATTATACATCACTTATACTCTACCCAATACATATTAATGTTTCAACTGGGTATGTTGTATGTTACTGTACTGTCCTGCAGTTCTTAATATTGTTGTTCACAATGCTCACTTCAGGAAATATATAGATTAATTACAATATACTGCATTCAAATCTCTACTTTTCTGATGATAGTCAAGGCCTACAAAAACTAAGGCACTGTTGGTGACTCCCCACTGGGTGAGAAAAGTAAATCAATATTTTTTTGTCTGTGAGTTGCTTAAACTGATAGAGGTACTTTCTGTTTTCTCTTTACTCCATTTTGTTTTCTGTTTTAAGAAATCTGCTTGGCCTAGAGTTTTTGTTATATGTGGCAGATAGACACTTGAATAAGAATCAAGGCCTACAACAACTACAAACAATGTTGGTGGTTCTCTACTGGTTATTTATCCCACAAACCCTGCTATTCCTTGATCTGTTTTTTATTATTGGCGATTTTAAGCTACCCACCCTTACTGTAACTTAAGCTTCATAAGCTCCTCCCATTCTACACTGCTGTTTATATCTTGAATTACTTGTCTTTTCTTGTGCTTACTTGAAAAAAGGGTGCATTTTGCCTCTCATTGATTGTATTTACTTGCTCTGAATTCATTATCTAGCTAGCTGTTGAATAAAGTGGTGTATTTTTATATTGTACCAGGCTCTTTTCTGTGTTTTTACATCAAGAGGACAGTGGAATTTCAATCTAGTTGCAGTGGGTGGTTGCTTGGTCTGTATAGGATGGGGAAACCACACTATAGATTACTGCATGCAGTTTTTTATAGCCTGGAGGGCTTATTGATCAGCTCATCCTGCTTTTAGTGCATTTATAAATTCTGCACAATTAATTGTCTCTTGGCTCATTTCTACAAAGCAAAGTACTTTTATTGAATAATCACACTTTTATAAATTATTTACAGTACACTGCTATTATTTATTATTTTTTATTTTATTTGACATTTGTTTACCGGGGTAGTCTGACTGGGTCTACAGAACCTGTTTTCAGCAGAGGCCAGGGGAGAAAAGCTCCACATACAGTACAATACAAATACAATATAATCCACTACAATAAAAATTACATTAGAAACACTACAAAAAAAGTTGAAAGAAAAAATTGCTACAAAATGTTGCAATATATTACTACACATATAGACAATTCTATACAGTTAAAACACTACAGACAATAATAGTCACTCTCACCGTATATGATGTAGACAGTGTCCAAAAAATAGTACGTAGGTAGTGCAATGTGTGACATTGACTGTAACAGTACAAGCAAAATAGAATGTTAGTTTCAGTTAGGAAAATAGCAGCCAGAAAGTTAGTGATGCAGATAGATAGTGAGAGAGTTAAGAAGAATAGAAGCAATAAAGCCTGAGCAGTAGCTTAAGGATATGGTATAGAAACAGAGAAGGAGTTAGAAGAGCCTTAGGATCTTGCAGTCTGTGAGGGATTGAAATGTGACAGAAGAGGAAGACCTGAGCATTAGGCAGGCTTTATGCAGGAGCAGAGCCATGTATTTTTGAGATGATCTTTTAAAGAGGCTTTGAAATGGGTTAGGCCAGGCATAGACCTGGTAGCTAGAGGTAGTTAATTCCAAAGTATAGAGACAGAGTATGAATACAGAGAGTGATCAGGTTTTCTTGTGGGTTTTGAGATAGCTAAGAGATTTTTGTTTTCTGATCATAGGAATCGATTTGGTGTGTAAGGTGTGACTATATTGGCTAGTGCAGGGCAGGCAGTGGGCTTGAAAATAAGGTTGTGCAAGGTGGATAGCTGAATAAAGGCAAGTTGGTTGGGGAGTTCAAGACAGTTTAATTCTAGGAGTGGATTATAATGGTGTGTGTGATATTTAGAGTTTGTGGCAAACTTTGCAACTTTGTTGTAGCATTGTTCCAACTTGCTTAGGATAGAATTTTGTAAGTTAGCTAAGATATGGGGTACCATAAAGAAGGAAGGGAAGTAAAAATGCTTTTGCAATGGTAGTTTTGATTGCTGCAGTAAAGAAATGTTTGTTTCTATAAAGAGTCCCAGTTTTTGATGAGTTTTCTTTATATTTTGCTGTATATGGAGGTCAAATGAAAGTTTATTGTCAATGATAACAACTAGACGTTTGGTTTCCTGCACTATTTCTATGACAGTGTTGTCAGATACAAGGATGTTGAAATAATCAATGACAGGGGAGGTGTTTTTGGGATGAAAAAGTACTAGTTTTGTCTTCTTTGGATTAGGAAAGAGTTGTGCATTTCTTAGCCAGGATTCGACTGCAGTAAAGGACTGTTGAGTTTTTGAAAGTAGTTTTGGTAATGATTGAGTGGTGCAGATTATGGTGGAATCATCAGTGTATTGAATGAGAGTCCCAGGGTGAGAGACACTGTGAAGGTTGTTTGTAAAAATGTTGAAGAGTAGGGGTCCTAGGATGGAGCTTTGGGGGACCCCAGTGGGGTTGTGGAGAAAGGGTGAAAGTTTGTTAGACCATTTCACTGCTTGTTTACGATCCTTGAGGTAGCTCTGAAACCATTTTACTGTGTTATGTGAGAAGCCTAAGTTAGACAGTGTGTTCAAAAGTAAGGGGTGAGACACTATGTCAAAGCCCTTGGAGAGATCAAGGAATACTGAGGCTGTATAACATCCTGCATCTCTGGCCTTGTTCATGGTGTCTGTAAAAGATAATAGGACTGTAGCTATGTTGTGGCTAGGTCAGAAACCATGTTGGGTTTTGGTTAAAAGATTGTTTTGCAATAGATATTGCATTACTTGCTGATGGATACCTCTCTCGAGAATTTTGGATATGGGTGACAAAATGGATATAGGATGAAAATCGGATGGATCAAAAGAGTTGCCTCCTTTGTGGATGGGGATGATGTGAGATTGTTTCCATATGGTAGGTACTTCTGAGTCAGATAAAGACCTATTTATAAGGATACTGATTGGGTAGGTGACTGCATTAGCAGCCAGTTTGAGGTAGTATGGGGGATGATTGTCAGCTGAGGTAAAGCAGGGTTTTAATTTTGTAGCAGTTTCTTAATGGTGTCAATGGGTATATGCTGAAATGAGAATGGTGTTTGTATGACATTTTGTTATGTAGGGGGGTTAGTAATGACAGGATTAGAAGTAGCTGATAGCCTGGGGTTTGTGTCTGAATAGGTTGAAGAGTGGGGGGGGGGTTCAAGAATTAGGGGTGTTAGTTAATAGTTCTGAAATTGATTTTATGAAGTGCTTGTTAAAGTTTTCGGCTATTTGTGATGGAGGGGTATCTGGTGATAGGGTGTGCTCTCCATTTCTTCCAGGGTTAAGTAGAGATGATATGGAGTGCCAAAATTTACTGAGGTTGATTTTATCCTGGAGTTGAAGCTGGGAATAATATGACTTATTATCTCTGTTGATTAGTTTTGTCACTTTGTTACATTTACCACCATAAACAATCAGTGAGGTAGGATGTTTATAGATACAAAGACAAGGTGTCTGACCTGTAAACACTTGTCTCAAGTCACAACATCTAGTTTTATAGTTATGGGCTTTTAAATGTCTTTCCAGGGATATATTAAACTGATAAGTGTGAAATATGCTGAAGTGGTAATGTAGCTTCACCTTCAGCAGTAAAAGGCCTGTGAGAGTGGGGATGGGGATATCCTTCCAGCAGATTCAACACTACAAAACAATACACACTAGACTTAAATTAAGTTATTAGTTTGAGTTATGGAGATAGTCTTACATAGATTTTACTTGTTATTTTATCCTTGTGAAACTTTTGCCAACTGCAGGTGAAATTCAGCTGTGCAGGTTCTTTAGGTAGTGCGATATGGTAAGTCTGACTGCTACTTCTGCTGCAGAAAGAATATGTACTTGTTTCACTGGGAGAGATAGAAAGAGAGAAAGTTAAGGATTTCTTGATGGTTGAAGTAGTTAGGTACAGTACTATTTGTCTATACTCATCCACCTTTAGTAATGTTTGGCAAACAAGAGTAGTGCACTATATTTCACAGTTGTGCATTTCAACTTTCTAGCCTTTAAACAGGACAATAAGCTTACATAAGTTTACAGGAAATATTTGTAGGTATGCAAGTTTGGGATTACTAAAAACAAAAAATGATGGCTTCCACAATATAGAAGAACAAAAAGTAAACTAAACTAAACTAACAAGAGATATGTGTATGCATGCAAGTGTGGGGTTACCGAGATGTAGTTTTACAGATGTTAGAAGGACAGGTAGAAAACATATCTGTTAGTTCCCACTCTTTGCTGCACAACATACAATCTGTAAATCTGGTATTTAAGCACTTAGAAATGGCAGCCAGCTAGAGTGTGCAACATATATGACAAAAAGGAAGCAACTCTAGTGAATGACAAAACACTTTACAAACAGAAACTCTCATATATTAACAATACAAACAAACTTTTGATGGCTTCACAGAATTATACTGTATAACATCCAGCCAGTAGACACTTGCTAATATAACTGCTTCACATTAACATCAGAAAGGCAAACTTTGCTGCTATTACTGCATCCTAGAGTAAAAGTCAGTAGACAATATGGTAATATATTTACTACACATTAACAGCAAAAGGCACAACACCTAGCCAGAATTAAACACAATGAAATCTTAGTTATAGGTTCATAGGTTCATACTAGGCTATCTGCCCTAGGGCATTTATAAGCCTAGCCAGAGTGTGTTTGGCTTTCGCCACCCATTTTAAATGAATTTTGCTATGCCCTTTTTCGAGGTTAGTATACTGTGCCTCTGTCTAACAGTGACACAGAAGTGATACCCGGGGTAAACCTATAATCTCCCATCCACTCATCAAGATTCCTCTTGAAGAGAGTCAATGAGGGACTCTGCCTAACCTGGACTAGGATTTTATTCCAGAGTGAAGGGAGCCTCTGGGTTATGAATCTGTCCCTCCAGCATGTCCTATTTATTTCAGTGCTGAGGTTCAAGTCTCTCGAGCGCGCAGCTCGATAGGATTTGTATTTTCAGAGGTGCAGCATGTCCATTAATTCTGGTTTGGACATGGCTTTATACGTCAGGCACAGATTGCCTCTGAGCAGGCAGTATGCCACTGAGTAGAGCTGGAGTTTCTTTAACCGTGCAGCATATCGCATTTGTTTGAGCCCTTTGATCCTCTTGATGAGGTACTTTTGGGGTCTTTCTAGTTGCTGCAGGTGTCTGGTAAGGTACATCCCAAAAGGGGCATTGTACTCAATTATGGGCCTGATGAGGGATGAGTAAAGAGGCACGATGACCTCCCCTGATCTAGATGTGAATCCCTTCATAATTAGGTGGGCTATATAAAATGTTTTTCTAACCACTTTGGCCACGTGGTTTTCAAATGAGAGATTGCTATAAACTTGTGTCCCCAGGTCCCTAATTACTTCTTCCATACTTAATGGATTACCACATATGTGGTAATTTGTGGGCACTTTGTTTTTGCCAAAGGGGATGACTATACACTTTTTGGCGTTTAGCTTGAGGCCATGGCTCTGACACCAGTTGTCTGTTTCTATGAGGCCCTTTTGTAGGATGTTTGTGTCGGCTGGAAAGTCGATTATGGCACCTAGTTTGCAGTCATCTGCGAACTTGATCAGCCACAGTCCTTCCTTGTTGGCCTGTACCTCCGAGAAATATATACCGAACAAGAGAGGTCCCAGGACTGAGCCTTGTGGGATGCCACTTGTAACTGGTTTGGAGTCTGACATGGCTCCATCAATTCTAACCATGTGGGTTCTGTCCTTGAGCCAGTTTACAACCCATCTAGTGACATAGGGGTTTATATTTAAGCTGGTGAGCTTATCTATATTGCCCGAGTGGGGTAGTGTATTGAAGGCTTTTGCGAGGTCCAGGTAGGCTGTGTGGACCACCTTCCCCTCGTCAATGGCCTTGGTGACTGTTTTAAAGAAATTGACCAGGTTTAAGAGGCAGGATCTGCCCTTAACAAAGCCGAACTGGGTAGGATCCAGTGTCTGTAGGTCCACAATATCTTTATTTATGAGGTCCATGATGATCCTTTCCATAGCTTTGCAGACCAAGCTAGTCAGGCTTATGGGGCGATAGTTTCCAGGATCCGTTGAGGCACCACCTTTGTGGAGAGGGACCACTGTTGCTGTATGCCACTCTTTGGGTACATATCCTGTAGTAAGGCTGAGATTGAACAGTAGTTTTATGTTTGGGTTTAGCTCTTCTTGGAGTTCATGTAGGATGCAGCCCGGCCACCGTCTGGTCCCATTGATGCTGTGGTTTTTGGTTTGGAGAGGGCGGCTCTTACCTGAGCATCTGAGATGTCAGGGGGCAGCACTCTGCTGGGATAGATATTTGCCCTTTTGTTGGGGGGGGAGAAGTTTGCGCTGAACCTGTCAGCTAGGATGTTGGCAATGTCTGTGGGTTTGGTGTATTTTTTGTCATTTTGGACTAATTCTGAGCATATCTGGGAATTCCCACCCAGGTTCCTAACATAACTAAAGAAAGCCTTGTGATTATCCTTAGTGTCCTGTGCAATTTTTCTCTCGAAGCTGGCCTTAGACGATTTTATGAGTGCCCATAGTTTTTTGCTAATACTGATCAGAGATACCTTCCCTTTTTGGGATTTTGCTCTATCATGTAGTAGCTTCCTCCTTTTATTGTATAGTTTGTTTATGGCTGGGGTCCACCAGACAGGACCACTGCCTTTGGAGGATTGGATCTTGGTTTTATTTGGGATTGCATGATCCATGCATTCCTGAAGGTGCTCATAGAATGCGTTTATAAAGGATTCTGTGGTCTGGGCCGTATTTTCCACAGGCCAGGGGGCTTTGAAGGATTCCACCTTGGTTTTGAGGAGTGTGAAATTTGCTTTAGAGAAGTTTTTCACTGTGGTTTTCTGGGCAGGGGGTGGGGTCAGGATGTGAATATCCAGTGAGATTAGTTTATGGTCTGATCTTACCAGTGAGGGATACACTTCTGGTCTGGAGCATAGAGCCCCCATGTTGGAGATGATCAGGTCCAGTATGCTTTCCCCTCTTGTGGGAGTGGTAACACATTGTTCCATAGCATTTGAGTTTATAAATTCTAGGAACCTTTGGGCTAGGGTGTTGGAGCTAGAGTAATGCTCCCAGTCTATGTTTGGGTAGTTGAAGTCACCCAATATAATGGTGTTTGGAGAGACCTTCATATTTTTCAGTATTCTCAGGAAGGCCGAGTGGGGTTCCTGGGTTTGGGAGGGTGGTCTGTAGCATGCTATAAACTGGAAGGCAGTTTTACCCACTGTTAGTTGCACATGGATAGTCTCTGATGCTTTGTACTGTGCCACCAACCTGGAGGTGTGGGTATCTTTGACGAATATTGATACTCCCCCTCCTTTTGTGGTTCGGTCCAAGTTTTGGGGCCGAAAAGCTTAGTATGAGGTATAACTTGGCAGTGCTGGGGTGCTCTCAGGAGCCTTGAACCAGGTTTCTGTTACTGCACAGATATCGATGTTCTCCATGCTAAGGAGAGTTTCGAGTGCTTGCATCTTGAGGTTTAAACTTCTGGCGTTGAGTAGCATTACTCTTAGTTTCTTATCCTATGGAGGTGGGTTTGTCTTTTGAGCCTTGCCTAAAAAAGGCACTATGGGGGTGGCAAGAGCCTTTGCCAATATCCGAAAGCCCAGGGGAGACAGGTGCAAGCCGTCCCAAGCGATGCATCGTGGCTTGTTGAGCATGTCATCCCAGGCTGACAGGCATTGGAACCCCTTTGAATGACACCAATACTTAAACCAATTGTTGAAATTGATCATCTTGTCTTCATATTGTGGCATCATTCTTGGTGAGGGTAAGATGCTACGCAAGGTCAGGGTCATACTGGTCTGGGATACATGCTCAGAGAGCTCCTCTATGTCTCTTTTCATGTAGTCCAGGGAGGTACGTCTCAGGTCATTCACACCAGCATGGACAATGACTGAGTCATATTTGTACTTGCCTTGGAGTGACCTGAGTGCTTGTGTTATGTGGTGGATCCTAGCGCCCGACAGGCAGCTCACTGTGACCTTCTCCTTGTTCAGCCTGGTGAGCAGGACGTCAGTGTGCCTGACGATAGAGTCACCTATTACAAGTGTATCAGGTGTGTTGTGTAGCCTTAATAGCTGTGACTGTTCAGCACACTGGCTTTGTGAGCTATGTGTTGCATGTGTTTTGTTTTGGGGTAGCGGTTGCTTGGGTGTCTGCTTTGGAGGTCTCTGCTGCTTAGGCAGATTTTTATTAAGAGCCCCCGAGTATGTTTTTGTGTGTTTATGTGTTTGCTTTGCTGTTGTGGTAGGTCTATGTGAGACTGGAATTGTAGTGACTGTGGTTTCCTTCTCCTCCTGACTGGTTACGCCAGTAGTGAGTTGAGAGAGCTTAGCCTCCAGTTTGGCTATATGGTTGCATCTCTCACATGTGTTGGAATTTGTTGGGAGGAGGAGAATGTTGTCTGTGTACATGAGGCAGTTGTAACATTGCCTCAAGATTCCCAGATTCACCAGCTGGACCGGAGAGGAGATTGACAATTGACCTTTGGACATGCTAGAATAGTATTGGGAATTTCTTTATAATTGAAAAAAAGGGCCAATGGGGAACAAGGTACTCAAGGGGAGTTTGTGAGGGTGTAGTATTTTTAATTTTTTAGTGCTGACTTATATAATTGCTTTAGTGAGCAAGTGCCAGGCTTTAGAGTAGGAATAGGGTGTTTATTATGAGAACTAGATCAGTTCTAAGGGAAAAAGTGAAGAGCAGACTTTGTGGAGCCGAGAATGGTTTAAACCCAATTAAGCAGAGCTGCCCGATGCTGCGCTATGCGCAAAATCGCGCAAAGCCGTGCCGAAGCGGGTTTTATACAGGGGACTTGAAAGAGCTAGAAATTGGCCCAAAACGGTCAATAGACTACCAGATTCTTGTGCTGGGAACACTCCTCCAGGGATAGATAGGCTGCTCTAAGCTCCCCACTGCCACTGGTGAACAAAGAAGTCTCCCTTTATCCAAGAAAGGAAATGGGCAACACAGGAACTTTCCAAAAGTCCAGAATACAGCAAAGCCTTTATTTGGACTACTCTAGGTCAAGAAAGATGGGAAACAAGGATATTTTTTTTGTTTTTTTTTTTGCAACAAACAGCAGGAACATGCAATAAATATGTAACACAGGCTAGCACACTTGAGTGTGTAGCCTCAACAGGTAAATGCAACAAACAGGACAAACTTTAAAAGTGCAGGTGCAAAAACAACTTTAAACAGTTTAAAACAGTTCAAGAAGCAGAAATACTTGCAGTTTAGCTAGATCGGACAGTCGCCCAGGTAGTAGCAGGAAAAAAAACACTTTTATCAGGTTAGCAGTCGCTCTTTCAGCCTCTCTGCTGCTAGCACCACTCTGCAGGACCACGAGGAGCTTGGCTGAGTAGTAACAAGTGCAAAAAAAGTCACAAATGAAAGTTTTTAAACAGTTAAAGATTTGTAAAGATACAGAATGCTTTTAACTGCAAACAAATCAGTTACTTGTGCAGATTAGTTAATAGCAATAAAATACACTCAAAGACTAAAAAGCAGGCAATAAAAGTGCTATATATTAATTGTTAGAAACAATAATCTGTATAAATAATTGAAAAAAAAACAGGATACTTATATATCTCAGCTAACAGTTGTGGTCAACAACTCTCATCCACTCTGCTCAGTGTGTATAGACAGAAACCCTATCAAAGTTAGGGCTTAAATACCAGAAGAACAACTTTTTTTTACAAAAACACAAAAGAACCAGCCCCCACTAGCCAGCAGACAATTAACACAATCTAGCCAAGTTAAAAAAAGGCTTCAGCTATCTTTCAAGTACAAGTTTGACCCAAAATGAATCAAACCATAATGATTCATCCAATGTACCTTTATGTAGAGCGAATCAGCTGAATGGAGAGAAACACTTAGGACATGGGGTAGTGAAATGACTCTGAAGTTGGAGCCACAAAAGCAAATGTAGTGAGAGAACAAGCTGAGATGCAGAGAGGAGCATTCAGTTCCTTGAGTGGAAAGCAGTCCCTCCCCAGATGGTTTACCACCATAAACAATCAGTGAGGTAGGATGTTCATGGATACAAAGACAAGGTGTCTGAACTCTAAATACTTGTCTTGAGTCACAGCATATAATTTTATAGTTATGGGCTTTTAAATGCCTTTCCAGGGATATATTACACTGATAAGAGTGAAATATGCTGAAGTGTTAATGTAGTTTCACCTGCAGCAGAAAAAGGCCTATGAGTGTGGGGGTGGGGATATCCTTCCAGCAGATTCAACACTACAAAACAATACACACTAGACTTAAATTAAGTTATTAGTTTGAGTTATGGAGATAGCCTTACATAGATTTTACTTGTTTATTTGTTCCTTGTGAAACTTTTGCCAACTGCAAGGGAAATTCAGCTGTGCAAGTTCTTTACATAGTGGGCTATTATTGTCTGAATACTGCTTCTGCAGAAACTACAGCAGCTGGATGGAGAGAAACACTTGGGACATGGGTTCTTGAATTAGTTATTGCCTTTCCTTAAGTTTACAATTTTTTGCATTAGCATTTTACTCCATACACTCTTTTACTGTGCTTTTGCATTTGGAGGACTGTGATTATTCATCTAGCGGCAGTAGGTGCTTACCTGGTGTATCTGAGTTGGGAAACACACAAAAAGGCTCTATGTGTAGTCATTTTATTGGCCAGTGGGCTCAGTAGTCAGTTTTCTGTATTTCCAGTGCTGGTATAAATTTGGAACATTTGCACAGAGCTGCTCACTTTGCCAGTGCCCTGTACAGATGCAAATACCCAGAATCATTGTTTATTTTCATTATACTGTGAAAGTTTACTGTATTGTTTTATTATACTTCCTTAAAGTTTAAAGTTGCATTTTCAAATTGCTGTTGTTCTGCACTGAAATACAGTGTATGCAGCTAGTGTTTCTTAGTTTGCATTAGACATCTGTTTGGGGTTCCTTAACACTTAGGCTCCAAACCCATCATTTTATATTAAGAGGGTCAAACTCTGCACTCTTGTGGAAGGAGAGGCCTTTTTCACCTATCTGAGATGGGAATTGCTGGTGGAAAGCTCATTTTGTGTTCACCTGATTGTCCTTAGTACATAGTATAATATTAGCTTTTTTTCTGATCATATATAAGCCTCACATTTCCAAGAAGATGCGTTTGTGCAACAATGGTTACTGGTGCCTTGTATGCATGCAATGGAAATTGAAATTTCCCTATAAAATCCACCTCTGAACTTTACCTCAGTCCCACATTACTCATGGGGCAACTAGTTTGTATAGTGAGCAGCATCTATGCATTTAATTAGGAATATTTAGGTCTACCTTACCTTATTATAACACCCAGGACTATTGCTGCTCAGAGAGCATCTGGTTTGGTGCTGGGCAACATCGCTGGTGAGGTTAGCTTCAGATTCCACCAAGTAAGCACCCTTCCTTTATCTGACTACAAACATCCTCCACTCCTATCCTTTACAACCATGGATGGGCACCTTCCTGCTATCTCTGCATCCATCTTGGTGGACATGGGCATCCTAAGGCAATATAACAATTGTCTTATGTACACCGACAACCACTTAATACTCAAACAGACAAATACAGTATGTGAGATATGTAGTTACATTGACACTGGAGTCTAGACTCTCACAAACAGACACAAAAAACAATCAGGTTGTCAGCGACTCACACCCATTACTCACTGCACCTATAAAGGACCACACACATAAACTCACATATGCAGAGGTGTTCACATATACCGTGCCCAAACCTCAAAGGCCTCTCAAGCACAGTCTTCAGAAACTCTGCATGCACACTAACAAGAAAATTTCCATCACAACACATAAAGCCACATATCATTGTATCACAGCTACCAAGCCCATAAGGCAAAACACTTCACAACCCAATATTGTGGTCATATGAGACTCCATTGTTAGATGCATTGATGTCTCTATTCCCAGGTTGGATAAGGAGAAGGTTAGAGTTAATTGCCTGTCAGGGGACAGGATTCACCAGATCATGCAAGCAGCCAGATTACTTATCTCTAAGTACCAGTATGACTCAGTTATAGTCCATGTGGGCATGAATGGCCTGAGACATATCTCCTTGGACTGTATGAAGAGAGACATGACTGAGCTCTCAGAATATGTGTCACAGGCAGGTATGAGCCTAGCATTGAGCAGCATCCTATCATCTCCAAGGATGATGCCACAATACTAGCAGGTACAAGCCTAGCACTGAGCAGCATCCTACCATCTCCAAGGATGATGTCACAATACCATCAGGTATGCGCCTGGCACTGAGCAGCATCCTACGATCTCTAAGGATAATGCCACAATACCAGCAGAAAATGATCAACTTTAACAATTGGCTTAGCTACTGGTGTTATTTCAAAGGGATCCAATACTTGCCAGCCTGAGAGGACATGGCTGACAGGCCACGCTGCTTTACCAAGTGTGGTCTTCACCTGTCACCTCTGTGCTTTTGGATATTGGCCAAAAGATTATCCACCCCTATAGTGCCTCTTTTAGGCATTGCCAAACAGACAAACCTTCCAACATAACAAAAGCCACTCAGGACAAGCTAAGGGTGTTACTACTCAGTACTAGGAGTCTCAACAACAAACTGCACTCGTTGGAAGCTCTCCTCACCCTGTGGAATGCTGACATCTGTGCAGTTACTGAAACATGGTTCAAAACCACAGAGAGTACTCCGGCAATGCATGGCTATAGAACCTTTTGCACATTCTGACCACCCTCTGAATATGAAACATCAAAAGCAGAGTTGATCTATCTACATAAAGGATAAGCACACCTCGAGGCTGGTCAAACAATATGACATGCTTGAGCTACTCTATATCCAACTAACCATGGTGAAAATCCATTACCATATTCTTTCTAGCTACAGGTCTCCCACTGTGAACCAGGAAACCTATACATCATACCTGAAGTTACTAGAATCACTCATCATTCAGCCCAATACCATACACACGGGTGATTTTAACTACCCCCCTCCATTAACTGGGAGGCAAACATGACCACTAACATGCAGGCCCAAAGATTTCTTGACCTTGTAAATTCAAATGCCCTGGAGCAGCTAGTCTGCACTCCCACTAGGAGAACAAATACCCTAGATCTAGTGCTCACAAATATGAGACAGTGCTGTACTGACACCCCCTCCCCGACATTGTTAGGTCCTTAATAGTAAGATCAGATCACAAAGCAGTCTCCCTTGAAATAAAAATAAAAATAGTCCCTCCACCTAACCCCAAAAAATGTAAGTACTTCTCTGAGGCAAATTACCCCCTATTAAGGGACAGCATCGATAGTTTCCAAGCTCCCCCAGATCCAGAAAACACAGAAACCTATGCAGAGACAGACACAACAGCTTTGTATGACCATATAAACAACTGCATAGAAACATCAGTACCAGATCAAAATAAACCCAGGTCAAACCACAAAAATTTCCCTCTCTGTTAGACCACTGGTATTAATAGGTTATAGAACAAAAGAAAGAAAATCTGTTGAGAAGAGGGAATTTGCACAACAGAGCAAAATGTCCCTCATTAGTCTAAACAAGAAAAGTCAGGGTCCAGCCTTAGCCTTTCTCATATAATCATTTTTAAGTAATCATTTTTTGCAACTTTATTTGTCTCTGATTAGTCATTCGTGCTGCTTTATTCCTGCTGCTATTTGACTAACTGTGAGCCCATTTGAATCAGAATATTCCACTTGTTTGTCCCACGATGGGCCTAGGTCTCCTACTCTAAAAGTACGAGAACACTCCCCAAGTTAAGGCTTTCATAATTTATATGGAAATTTGGCCACAGGCCATCCAATTAGGAGGTTCTCAATTATAATATTAATATGAACAGACTCTACAAATGCAGGAATGCAGCAAGTGCACACAGACATCCTTCTAGAGGCACCATCTAGCACAGTATATCCGTGAGCCCTTTCTCGAGACAGTTTTTCACAATATTTTCATACCAGGCCGGTAGCACAGTACATTATTTTTCCCTTCATGAAACATGTCTCCACAACAGTGCCAAGCTAGAGTAATGCAGTCTAACCTAAGGCAGCTTCATTCTTATAACAAGAACATTGTTCCGTAGCAGACATGACCACAGACCCCCTACACACCATCAATAACCCTTAACAGGTGATCTAGATAGCTACAGCTTTGTTTGGGGTTTTAAAGCAGCTATAACTGTAGATAATGGCATAAGCTGAAAAAAGAACCTAAGCCTGATGAAAAACTGAATAGTCTGACCACACAAATCCTGATCCATCCCCATTATCCTTGGAGACGGGGACGAAGCGCATCCCCAATAATGAAAAAAAATGATACTAGGGCAGACATTTGGTTAGTTTTCTGATCCAAAAAGAGAGAAAAATCCTTTCTCCCCACTGTGGCCACCCTCTACCATAATTTATTAGTCCTGCATATCTGGATATTCACTCAGTGATGGCAGCATCACCTTTTAAAATATTAGGACAATCCAGGACAAGATTAATGGGCATAACCCTCTTATTTTCATTTTAAAAATGCGATGGCTGAATGTGGGTTGGATCAATTAATGGCAATATGGCAAGGGAAAGATTTTTCCAAGTCACTTGCAGATTTATTGGTGTTTTACTCTAGCAAGCTAAAAACATTTTAGATAGTGAGACCCACCGGGGCTGACTTCCTAAAAAACCTTAATGGGCAGTCTAATTACCAACAGCTCTGTGACCATTCTTAAGCTACTTTAACCATTGGGATAGGTATAAGCTGGAAAAGAACCTAACTTGGCAAAAATCTGAATGATATTAAATAGTTAGATCTCACAAATACTGACCCATTCCCGGTCACTTTGATAATGAATACAAGCGCACCCCAAACAATAAAAAAAAAAACCAATCAGAAAATAGGACATTTATTTGATTTTGAGATGAAGAAAGATTGATACCGTAGTTTCCCTAAGACTACACTCCATCGCCATCTATTAGCCCTACATAGTTATGTTTTTCACTCTAATGGCAGCCATACTTTTAAATATTAGGATGATCCAGGGCAAACTAAATAGACAAACCCCTCTTATTTTCTCCTTTAAAAAATGGGATAACTTATTTAAAACTTTTTAAAACTATTTATCACAAAGATGTGTAATACTATGGAATATTTCATTGGAATAAAACAGCTAATTAGCATATGTCGGATTGATTTAAAGGCCACGTGGCATGGGAAATTCATACCCAAGCCATTTTCAGATTTGGTGCTGCTCCACTCTAACAGGCAAAGAACTTTCTAACTAGTGTGACCCACCAGGGCTGGCATCCTGAATAACCAAAAAAGATAAAGTCACTGCACACCCACAACCTTTGGTATGCTGCCCTAGACAGGGTAATGGCAGTGTGTGATGTGGCAACCCCATCACAGTTCAGTATTCAAACCACATGGCTGAGCAACTTTTGAAACAAACACAAGATTGGAGAATTCTCCTGAACAACTTCTCTTTTTTTCACCGCCTGATTAGCACTGAGGGTAGAGGACTTTCCAGAGTCTAGTCTCATAAGACATTGGTAAATAAAGGGTATAATGAACTCTGGAAAAACCTCACAAAATACCAACATAAGGTCGAAGAAAATAAACTACCCATTCAAACAAAGAATGCTTTTATTTTATTTTTTTGAATATCTTTACATATTTTTGATTATTTCTCTCTAAATTTTATTTGATCATCTTTAAAGAAGGTAGATCTGAAAAAGAAAAGTAAAAAGCATGGCAAATCTTTGCTGATCTCTGCTGTAGAAATGCAAAAAAAATGTAGAGAACTATCCAACCAAGTTTTACAAAACAGTGGTGTGTTACATGAATGGAAAAAGCATCTTTTAACCTGTTAATTATAAGACTGGCTGTGAGTTTAGTGAAATTTTAATGTAAGGAGAACAAAGGTTTTTTGTTTATTGATTTAAATAAACTACATGTTGGATTAATGATAAACACCAACACCCAAATACACAGGGTGAAGCCCACCATGACATCATAGGTACAACATAGGTTCATAGGCTCATAGGTGTGTACTAGGCTAATGGCCCTGGAGCCTTTACAAGCCTATCCCAAAAAATTTTCCCAGGCACCGTGCCACCCAGTGTTAGTTCACAGTGGCCTTATCCAGTAGGGCAACTGGAATGATTATTGGAGTGAACTTTCTGTTACCCAGTAAACTAAAACACTCCCTCACATGTCTCCTATGATGGAATAGGAAGCACTTATCCTGTATCCACCCTCAAAAATCCTAATAGAAATCTCTGACCATTTAATTCTGTACTTAGTCAACTTAGCAGCGCTCATCTGCCAAATATAGGATCTTCCATTCATCGAGTATACTGAGTAATGGTCTTTATTTCAACAAATTTAAGGTCTGACATTAAAGTTAGAGACTGAGCTAAGACAAAAACAGGTATCCAGAGCACAGTACCACACTACCAGCTAGTCAGATTAAACCCAGGAACACTGAAAAAAGGAGGCACCGATGACTACAGAAGGCTCTGTCTCCCTCAGGAGACCCTACATCACAAGAGCACCGACCACAAGGCAAGTTTTTTCCACTTTAGATCATTAGTCTAAACAAGCAAATCTGGGAACTATTCATGTCTTCATGTCTCTGAAAACAGACTTTGAGGTAAAAATAGCTTCCAAAGCTAAGGATAACCATAAGGCATTTTTCAGTTATGTCTGCAATCTTAAGTGGAACACCCAACAATGTGTGGAATTAGTTGTAGATGCTGTTACCTGTACTCAGCCAAAAGATGTAGCAAATCTGCTGGCCAACAAATTCAGCACAAATTTCACTTCCCCATCACCCCCAGTTCTCCCCAAAGAAATATCGTACACCACTCCACCATCAATTATCACCAAAGAAAAGGTTGCCACTGTCATCTTTAAAACTTAAAACGCAGCATGAATGGGGCTTGGTAATATATCATGTCACCTCTTAAACAGATTAAATCAAGACCTATCAGGCCCGCTAGGATCTCTATTTAGCCACAGCTTCCAGACTGACTTTTGTCCTGATAGAGTGAAGGACAGCAACAGTCATACCTCTGCATAAAGCAGGACCATCTTCTGACCCGGGAAATTATAGACCAATAAGTGTGACTAGTCTTATAGTTAAGGTCATAGAAAAAATAATCAAGGAATTATAAATAATGACACAGGAAACCTCCAAACACTGGACCTGACCCAATTTGGCTTTGTCATGGGGAGATCATACCTACCAAATCTGGTGGATTTCTTTGAGAAAGTCACTAAGGAAATAGATGAGGGTAAAACAGTGCATGCCACCTACCTTGACCTGGCCAAGACATTTGACACAATTCCCCACTCAGGTATTATAAATAAACTCACAAAACTAGGCATAAGTCCCTATGTCACCAGATAGATAGCCAATTGGCTCACAGACAGGACACATGTGGTTAAAGTGGGTGAATCCAGATCCACCAAGAGGCCATTTGCGAGTGGTATGCCAGGGGCTCAGTTCTGGGACCACTCCTGTTCGTAGTATACTTCTCTGAAGTTAAGGCTAATGTGGAAGGCCTCTGGATGACAAAGTTTGCCAATGATTGAAAGCTGAGGGAAATCATTGAATCCCCCAACAATGTAGCTATCCTTCAGGATGGTCTAGATCAGACAAATGATTGGTGCCAGAACCATTACGTAAAATGAAATGTGAAAAAATGCATTATTACAACATCAATAGTACACCCCTAACAGTAGACTCAGAGGTGAGAGATCTAGGTACACAGATAGATAGTAGCCTGAACTTTGACTGCCATGTATCCACATTGGTGATGAAGTCCTGATATTTGGCACAATGTATAAGTAAAGTTATGGCATCCAGATCCAAGGAAATTA
The DNA here is from genome assembly GCF_019279795.1 of Protopterus annectens. Lineage (NCBI taxonomy): Eukaryota > Metazoa > Chordata > Ceratodontiformes > Protopteridae > Protopterus > Protopterus annectens. Next base: position 325,941,357 of record NC_056745.1, on the reverse strand, counting down.
TAGTCCTGCTGTACTCAGCCCTCATTAGACCAATAATTGAGTACAATGTGTTATTTGGGGTACGGGACATTTTGACCCCGGACAGTTCAACCCTGGATGGTTTGACCCCACTGAAATGACAAAGCAAGAAAAAAATAAGCCACAGATATTTTGACATAAAAAGAAAATGTCAAAGATTGCCTCAAAAAAAAAAAAAAAAAACAAGAAAAAAGAAGTCATGAGGATATATAACTGTTTAAAACAGTTGCATTTGAAATACATGTAATAATATTATTAATGTTAATTTAAAATAATATTAATCTTTACAATGTTAAATAATATTGATTTTAAAGTTAAATTAAAAACTATTATTAATTAAATTAATTATATTTGCAAATTAAATAAAATGTTAAATAAATTAACATTTACATATAAAAAAGTTAAATAATATATTAAATTCCAGTGAAAAAAATCATGATTGATATGTTAAGCAACTAAATTCATTTATAAAGCTTTAAAAACTTATTTTTATATAATTGGGGTCAAATAGTCCTGGGTCAAATCATTGGGGTCAAACTATCCACTAGCTACTTCCATAGACAATAAATGTAAATTCATACATGAAAGTGTATACAATTGCATTGGGGTTGAATTGTCCATGGTCGAACCATCCGTGGACAAATAGTCCTGCTTCTGCTATTTGGCATGTACTTGACTAGGCACTTACAGCAGCTGGAGCAACCTCAGAGGTTCCTTACAAAGAAAATTCAGGGTGTAGACAACATGTCCTATCTGGGTAGACAAAAGGCCCTATCCATTTACTCTGTTTCCTGCCAACTATCAAGAGGACCTATGCCTGACCTGCAAGGCACTCAGAAATCCAGCCCTGATAGAGCTGCTACACATCCACAAGTCAAATAGCACAAGAGTCACCCAATCTAGGGATATAAACTTAGTCAGCGACTCACACAAAACATGCTGGAGAGACAGATATGTGTCTCAGAGATTGCCCCTTCTTTGGAACAGGCTTGCTATTCACATTAAGCAAAACCCTTCCCTGGCTCTCTTCAAATGCAGTTTGGATCAATGGATGGGGATTTGCAAATTCACAGCTGGGTAGTGCCTATGTCCCTTATGGACAGGGGCAGTCTGTAAGATACTAAAATACATACAACTGGAGCCAAGCTTGTCATTCTGCTGAAAATATATTACTGGTGCACCAGTAATACATTTTCAACAGAACAACCAGCTTGGCTCCATTTATATGTATTTTGGTAGTGGGGTTGGTGTGGATTTATTGTGTTTGAGCAGTCTGTAAGATACTCATTGCATAGGCACAAATCCATGCCATCCTCTTGACCTTGGGAGACATATATTGGATAAAACCTGGTTATATTGGCCAGGCTTTAAAGGCTCTTAAGATGTTAGCCTAGCAATCTCCTATGAACTTATGAACCTATGGAATCTGTATTTTAAAACACTTATGCAAGTATTCCGTGGTGGCGCAGCGGTAGCATTGTTGCCTCACAACAAGAGGTTCTCCCGTTTGATTCTCAGCTGGAGTGCGGGGAGTGCCTTCTGTGTGAAGTCTGCATGTCCTTCCCACAGTTTGGTGGGAGTTTGAAAGACATGTGTAAATGGGCATGCCTTTGTTGAAGGTTGAACATTGAGCTGGCACCTCAGCGTTTGTGAAAATCTACTGCCAATCATTAGCAGACCGGAGTTCTGCTGTGGCGACCCCTAACCGGGAAAAGCTGAAAGACAACAACATGTAAGTATGTGAGATGTGGCACTTATACTTGGAAGATACACATCATATCATTGCTTACATTAACACAAATGCATCATAATCACAAATAATTGTAGACTGATAGTTGCTATTTTTGCCTATTAACTAATGTTTTAATGGCATACAGATGGCATATACTCTTATTTTGCCCATGTCTTGTGTGGGCTGCCTATACAGTTGTAATATACACAGAAATAAGGTTTGCTACCAAAATTCTGTTAATCTCTTCTTCAAGTAATGACTTACTCAAACAAAATGAATGACAATTATACCAGCATTTCCACACAGCAATGACAGTGGAAATGTTGATAATGTAAAAATTGATATTATCGAAATTACCCAACGTAACTTGATGTCTGTAGATGTCTTGCACATGTTTTGCAGGGGAGCAAGCGTGCACCCCCCCATGTCGGGGGGGGCGCAACTCTGAGGTTGCACTACAGTGAGGAAAAGGGCAATTTTTCTCAATCCCCACTGTAGTGTGATCCAATTGCAAACAATGATGCTCAAAACCACAAAATTTAAGCTGCATCTCAATGTTCCAGAGGCTACATAATTTCAACTTAGAATATTCAAATTTTGCACCTGTACCCTCGACCATCTGAATGACACTAAACTAATTTTCAAACATTTGATAGTAAACCCAGAAACAGATGTTATGCATGTTGATATATTATGATATTCTGAAACACAACCTTTTTTGTCAGGGGATGGATTACACTTGACTTGTACCTTGATTTATGTGTATCTTTGCACATATACCATATTAGAATGATTCATTGTCCATGTAATGTATGTCACATCTGCTATAGTTAGACAAATGGCAATACAGATGTATCAGATCATTATTCTGTTTATATCCTGTTCAGTGTGGCACCTATGTGCATGTGTCATGTCCGTAAGTATTTTTCTTTTTTTTTTTAGGAAAATTTAAATTAATTTAACATATTTACAACATATGCACAGAAAGAAAGAAATTCAACATCACATACTGTTATACAATGTAAGGAATACATTGAATCATCAAGGTAATCTTATACAATTAACACATTGGGCAGGATTCATGAAGCCTCCGTGTAAGAGTTATAACTCTTACACGGAGGCTGCAGTTAAACGGAGTGATGTCAGCATGCTCTGCATATTCATGAGAGCATGCTGAATCACACTTAAGGCTAACACGGTCCATGTAAGACAGTAGGGGGCATGTCTGTAGGCCGAGCCCTGTAAGCGGACACGCCCCCAGAAGAGTAAAAGTGCCCAAAGTAAACACCCACGACAGAGTCCATGGAAATGTGAATAAACACAACACAACACATGCCCCCACAGACTATGAACAGAAAATATATAAATGAACATGTTATAAATTTTTTCTAAATCGTAAAGATGTTTGCCCATGAGTGCGCTCATTTGCGCGGGCGTGCCCGTAGCGCAGCTACAGTTAGCAGTCAGTGGGAAAGCATATAAGAACTAAATATGCAAAGTAAGCCAAGAAGCAATAGCGCAGCGGTAGAAATGTTCTGCTGAAGAGCAGGCATTCATGGTTCGAGCCCCCACAACACCAATTTTTATTTTTAGCAAAATAAGCACGAAACAAGTCCCTGACAAATATGTACACATAAAATCACATTTTATGTAAAATGTAATGAAATAGCCCATTTATATTGAAGAAATGTGAGGTAACAAAACAATAAAAAATGCCAGATGTGCCCATAACTGAGCTACAGTTTAACAGGGTGAGTGCATCTGCCCGTAGGTGAGCAGTGGTTTAACTGGTGCAAAATGAGTGCCCGTAGCTGAGCAGTGGTTTAACAGGTGCAAAATGAGTGCCCGTAGGTGAGCAGTGGTTTAACACGCTGAAACTATGTGCCCCTAGCTGAGCTGAGCGTAATATGCGTGCTGATAGCCAAATGAGGCTTAAACCAGTGTACCCCATTTGCGCGGAGCTACACACCGAGCAAACAAGCTAACCAACGGGCAACGTTGAGCAAGCCGTATCAAAACTGCCTTTACACAGACACACCCCTCAGCTTGTCTAGACAGTCATAAAAAATAAAAAGTAGTGGGCAGGTTCGAACCCAGGATACGATACACCATAGTCAAGATACTGAACCACTAAGCCATGACATCAGTACCTATAAATGCAATAATAGCAAATATATAGGAATGAATACAAACTGGAGCATGAAAATGCAGGTTTAGTGAAGTTGATACAATTCCAAAATGGCCAATCACAGATATGTGTGGAAAAAACGGCCTATATAAGCCCCATAGGCGGGAATACACCGCATAAATGATTGTAGAACTGACTTACAGCCAGAATGACAGGAGTAGGTGAGGGTAGTTGCTTTCGAGCACAGAGGTGGGGCGTTGAGGAGTCCAGGTACATGGTCTGGCTCCTAGTCCACAATCATGAGGCCCAACTCATGCAGGGCCAGGTCCTGTGGGGAGCATATAGGGCTGAGGCGTGGGACCGGTTGGCTCATGATCTCACCAGTGCCACAGGGATTCCAAGGACTGGTGAGCAGGTCCGTCACCACCATGTGGACCTGAAGAGATGCAAGCAGGACCAATTGAACCTTTGGATCCAGGAGGCCCGGCAAATGCCCAACGCCCCACTACTGAGTAAGTTACATTTAATTATGTATGTAAGAAATTAAACTAGTTGATATTATGGAGATGTGTATTCCAATATTACTTAATTTATATTACAGCTGCAGGTGTCCGTTCTGCGAACTGCAGAGCCTATGGTGATAAGCTAGTGCGGTTGGACCACCAGGCAGGTCAGTAATCCACTCCCAGTAACTGTAAAGAAATATAAAAGTATGACTGCTAGCAAAAGAGTGCAGTGTAGTCACTAAGTAATAAAATGTGCAAGTAACAGTGTAAAAGTGTTTGCAAGTATTGCTTGATTACAAAAGTGTGTTGCAGTCTGTAATCCAAACAGAAAAATGAAAATGTCTGAAATAAATTCTGAAATAAAGATGCCCCACCTGTAATAAAATAGTACACAACCTGCAGCAGGCTGAAAAGTACAGCTGCAGAAGATGATCAAATCACATGTGTGAAATATATCCCTGTTGAAATACTGAAACATGACAGAAGTGAGACTGCTGGAAAGGATTGCAATAACTACAGGTAAAACATGTCAATAAAGCCTAGAAGTAAGTACCATCCTGAATAGTAAAATGAAAACAAGTGAGAGAGTGTGAGAAAGTGTCATGAATCCAGCAATACAGTAGTAATAACCCCTGAATAAAGTATACTGCAGTCAGTACAGAATGAATGCATGTGAGAAGCAAAACCAAACAGTGAAATCTGTTCAAAGTGTTGCTGCAGCTGGAATGTGTATCCCAAAATCTGTATATGTTGCTCTCAGTCTGCAATATGCAGATAGTATGATTGTCTGATATACCAAACATCCACACTTGTCTATAGCTATATAAAGCAAATGTAGCAGGATGATGTAGCTGAACAAAGCTAGATATGAATGTGTATGAAGAACAATAAAATGTATATTGCTGTAGCAGTAACAGTCCTATCACCAAGTTGAAGTAGTTATCATACAGGAAACTGTAGTTAGAACAGTAGTGTGTATATATGTGCAGCTATTAGAAATGTACAGCATATGTATTGGTATTCGAAGGTGTTAATATTATTTTCTTCACCCCACCCTATAACCACATATAACCCATTCCACGTGAAAATAGTATGTGCAATCACAATTAACACCCCTGGACATTTGTCCTGTTGGGTCATATATATTTGCATGTCTGTTGATGCATCTGCCCTGTTCATACATCCAAACCTGATGGCCTGTTGCCATCAATCAACCCTGCATGTTGTTGGACTGTGTATTGCTGTTCAAATTATGCATGTGTTATGCTCGCTGTTCAATGGTGTGAATATCTGGGTGTTTGGTTAATGGGAATACTAATGCATGCTGTTACAACTAATTGTGAATGGTATTATATGTCACTAACCCAAACTTTCATGACATAATGCAAAACATAGGATGACAGGGAAGGCGAGTTCCAGTGGACCCACCTCTCCCACCTCAGCTGGCGAGTGCACCTGGCACTAGTTCCCAGTCTGGACCCTCCTCCAGTGGCCCTGTGTCACCTGTGGGTGGAAGCGCTGCAGGGGATGGGGCTCGTCCCCCCTCTGCAAGTGTGGCTGGAGGAGAACCACCACTCACCCTCCGTAGTGTCCAGACTGTGGTGCGTAGGGAGATCCAGGACTCTGTTCTTGGGCCCCTACGCCAGCTTGAGGCACAGGTGGCACAACTTACGGGCATGCCTGTTGCCCGGCCTACACAGCCCCCAGCACAGCCCCATCCTGGGCAGTGAAGGAACAGTGGCAACTGCCTATGGGTGGGGATATCAGTTCCACTGTTGCCATCTGTGGGCTCATGGGCTCTGGATATCCAAACCTCCATCCCCGTCAATTGTGTAACCCCCCCACACGTGTCATACACCGCCCCTGTATGCTTCTTGTTTCTCTTGTCTGTTGACCAACCCAACCTACCTCCCCAGCTATACCAACTTCCTTCACCTGACATACCACTCTCACCTGAAAAAAAAAAAAAAAAAGGGCACTCTGTACCCACAAAAAAATTACGCCCATACATAGCTGCCCATTCCACACACATGTCTGCTGGACATGGAAACTATCAATTACAATTGGCTGTACAACAAGTATTATTGTTGTCCTGACACCTCTCTCAGTGGTGGAAGGTTTCAAATGTCACACCAAATTACATACATATGCACAACTGTTGCTGATGAAGAAATGGGCAGCTATGGGCCTTACCTACATCCCTCCTGCAAATCCCAAGCTTGTTTCCCTACTGTCTTACCCTCTTTGTGACCCCTTTTTCACCACTTTCCTGTCTCCCCATTTTCATTTCTTTCAAAGAAAATAGTGCGGGTGTGCGCCAGAGTAAGCACTGTTAAGCGGTTGTAAGCGGGTGTGCGCATGTGTGTGTGGAGCTGAACGCCAGTGCGCATGCATAAGCTCCGCGCAAACCAGCGCTAACCCGGTTACAACTGCTTAAAAGTGCCTTAGTCACTCTGATTGACAGGTCCTGTACTCAGTTCAAAAGCAAAATAAAATCCCACTGTCAGTCCCGAACCCAGGACCTTGGAAACAGTAGCCTGTATGACTTACTACTAAGCCATGACTCTTATACAAGAACATTGTGCTAAAATAAATATAACATGTAATAGTAGGGATGAATGTAAAGGGAATATAGGATGTGTAGTACACAAAGCATGTCATTTAGAATTACTGTCAAAACTAGTGGATTCCCATAATAGTAGTGTGTGAACAGAAACAGCCATGCTAGTTGGTAGCTTGTAGGTAATAATGTCAGTTAATGTACATATATAAATGTATGTATATTTACATATATATATATATATATATATATATATATATATATATATATATATATGTATATATAGTTGTAGGTGTCATTGTGCATACACACTTACTACAGGGAACAGTTGAGAGGAATGGAGAAATGTAAATCTACAACACAGCCTGAATCATGAGAGAGTTACTAACCTTTACACTCACAGAACAGTGTCCACAGCATACCAGCATGGTCCCTGCCCTTACAATCTGAAAGGGCAACGCCTATCTCACATACCCTTTTATAGCACTGTCCTGAAATCACAGTGAGAACTGCAATCAGTACAAAACTGGCTGCATGCAATTAGCAAATGCTGGCTTACAATTGGTGCAGAGGCCATCACATGGACCTATGCAGATACCTACAAAAGCATCCTGTACTAACACTCCACACATGCAATACATTCATTGCACTGTCTGGAAGCAGACAGAGGGAGAAAGACAGACAGAGACAGAGAGAAAAAAAAATACACACGCTACACACTGTGAGTCTAAGCTGTCAGCAGTGACAGTTGCAAGCCGTGCCAGCAGCAGCAGGAAGCAGAAGCAGTGGTAATGCAACCAGCTGCGACAAACACAGGTAATGTAAAGTAGCAGGTTAATAGTCTGCATACTGTGAACCCTCCATATGTGTCATAGGTCTGTATCTATAGGTATGTCCATGTGATATGTTGTGTGTACGTAGTTCCACCAAAAGGGGCTGCATGCAATTAGCAAATGCTGGCTTACAATTGGTGCAGAGGCCATCACATGGACCTATGCAGATACCTACAAAAGCATCCTGTACTAACACTCCACACATGCAATACGTTCATTGTACTGTCTGGAAGCAGACAGAGGGAGAGAGACAGACAGAGACAGAGAGAAAAAAAAATACACACACTACACACTGTGAGTCTAAGCTGTCAGCAGTGACAGTATCAAGCTGTGCCAGCAGCAGCAGGAAGCAGAAGCAGTGGTAACGCAACCAGCTGCGACAAACACAGGTAATGTAAAGTAGCAGGTTAATAGTCTGCATACTGTGAACCCTCCAAATGTGTCATAGGTCTGTATCTATAGCACTGTCTGGAAGCATTACATTACATGTCAGTCAGTGTTAGGCCATGATCCTGGCAGTAGTTGTCTGTGCGTTGCCCTCAGCAATGGCTGTAGTGACTGTTTTGAAAGGTCAGCCAGGTTCAGAAGACAGGATCAACCCATCACAAAGGCAAACTGGCTGGGAACAAGTGACTGCAGGTACCCAATATCGCTGCATATGTGTCCCATACTGAATAATTCCATAGCTTAGCAGACCAGGCCGGTTATGCATATGATGTGGTAGTTCCCAGGGTCAGTAGAGGTGCCTCCTTAGTGGTGTGGGACCACTGTTGCTGTATGCCAGTGTCCAGGTACATATCCTGTAGTATGACCAAAATTAATTATCAGTTTTATATGCGGTTGTATGTCCTCTTGGAGTGCATGTAGCACACATCCAGGGATACCATCAGGTCACAGTGATGCTGTGTGTTCTGCTTTGCTGAGGGCAGTCCTCACCTGGACATGTGAGATGATAGGGAGGTTACATACAGCTGTGATAAGTATTTCAACTGGTGGGGGAGAAGGAGGGGGGATACATGCACCGAACCTGTCTGCAAGAATGTTGCCAATATCTGTGTGTTTGGTGAATGTTAAGTAGGTGTGTATTAACGCAGAGCATATCTGAGGCATTTGGTCCATATGTGTAACATAACTGAAGAAGGCCTTGTGGTTATCCATAGTGTTTGTGGCCATTTCCCTCCCAGAGTAGGCCGTGGCTGTTGTTATGAGAGACCATAGCGCATTACCAGTGCTGACCACAGATGCCTTCCCTTAATGTGAATCTGCTCTGTCCTGCAGTAGCCTCCTGCTATTGTTATACAATCTGCCTCTGTCTGGGGTCCACCGGACAGGGTGCCTAACCTTTGTGCATAGGGTCTGGGTTAGAAATGTGTCTGCAAGTTCCATGCAATCTGTGGGATGTCCGTGGTAAGCATTTGCAAAGGGGTCAGCAGTGTGGGTTGTGGCTTCCACTGGCCCAGTGTGCTGCATGGATACCATCTCAGTCCTAACAAGTGAATAACTGTCTAATCACATACATATCAAAGTAGTCTACTGTGCTGGTGGTGGTGGTGAGATATGTATATCCAGGCCGAGTAACTTCTGTCCACATCACACTAGTGGATGGCATCCCACATACAGTACCTTGGGATGAACCCCCAGAGTGAGGTTGTGCATTGGACCTGTCGCAGTATGCTGACTGATGGGGCATGCTACTATGTTGTGTGGAATATGGCAGGTATTGTTGCACAGGTGTTGGCTGAGCACTGATATCTGGCCATGTACTTGTGTATCCACCACGAGACACACACATGCAACATATGGGAGTAGTAGTATATCACTACACATGAGTATCATGTATAGTATGTGTGCCATATATCGCTGACATAGTCTGCTGATATCCTGTTTGTGTTCTCTTCCAGGGAGATGGTGCATCAGCGTAATCCCACCTACTCTGCAGCGGAAGATGAGGAGATACACCAGAGCCTGGTGCGGGAGTATGACATACTGTTTTCCCGCACCAGTCAGAATCAGCAGGAGAGGGCTGCACTGTGGCAAGACCTTGTCCGTAGGGTAAATGACATTGGCATGCATAATAGGACATATGAGCAGGTACGACATCACTGCAGTGATTTAATCAGAAATGTCCATCAGTGTGCGTCGGATATCCACAGGCAACAGGTTGCCACAGGAGGTGGGGTGGCCACATATCCCCCCCTCACCAGACTGGAGGGGCTACTCCTAAGTGTTGTGGCTCTAGCCCCGGAACAGCAACAGCAATACACCTGCATCATGATGGAGGCTGGATCCACACAGCAGCATGACATGGAGCATGCAGGTAATATGCCATATGTACACTTGACTGTTCTGTACACTGTTAGTTTATGCATGTGTAAGGTGTGTCCGTGGTATGTAGCTGTCAACATAGTATGTAATTGTGCATGTGTGATATTGGCAATATCAACAGCTGACGTGTGAAAGGCAACTGGTGTACTACTGCACTGTATCATATGCAGTATCAATGGCACAGTTGTGCCCACTGACATTAATCTCATCATTTCTGCAGGTCCCTCCGGGGTTACAGCAAGGCAGGCCATCCATGCTGGTGAGTGTGTTTAACAATGCCTATAATAGTCCTGATAGTGCTAATAACACTAGTGTAACTCAGTAGTGCTCTGTGTGTATACTGCGGGGTGTGCATGTGTGCATGTGTGCAGGTGTGCCTGTGCCCATGTGTGCATGTGTGCATGTGTGCAGGTGTGCCTGTGTCCACGTGTGCATGTGTGCATGTGTGCCTGTGTCCACGTGTGCATGTGTGCATGTGTGCCTGTGTCCACGTGTGCATGTGTGCATGTGTGCATGTGTACACGTGACCACGTGTGCATGTGTGCATGTGTCCATGTGTGCATGTGTCCACGTGTGCATGTGTGCATGTGTCCATGTGTGCATGTGTCCACGTGTTCATGTGTGCATGTGTGCATGTGTCCACGTGTGCATGTGTCCACATGTGCATGTGTGCATGTGTGCATGTGTGCCTGTGTGCATGTGTGCATGTGTGCCTGTGTGCATGTGTCCACGTGTGCATGTCTGCATGTGTGCCTGTGTCCATGTGTGCATGTGTGCATGTGTCCATGTGTGCATGTGTGCATAAGTGCATCACTGGTAACATTGTGTGGACACTGTAAACTGTGTTTCCTGTCTTCCTCCCACAGGTTCTGGTGCTGCTCTGGTGTCCTGCAGCAGGGAACCTGAATCTGGTGCCACAGGTACTGGTAATGATGATATCTGTGTAATGGTACAGGAAGATGTGTCAGGGTCCGCCATTGGTCAGCCAATTGACAGTACACAGCTGTCAACCCCATCATTGTGCACAGTCATCCTGCCAGTACATCCTTTGTCACCATTGTCCCTAGGTGATGGACAGGATACAGTGGGCATTGACCAGGGTAATGTGGTATCTGTGGCACATGCTTCCCCACACAGCAGCCATGGGCAGGGTCCTGTGATGGTACCATGCAGACAGTTGCCCATGGGTTCTCGTGGGAGCATCCGTGGGCGTACTGCCTCTGGCAGACGTGCCCAAAGAGGTCTGTCAACCTCAGCTATGTTTCGGGCTGTCATGCAGGCACAGTCGCGTATGGAAAGGTACACCAGACAGGGTCTGAGGGAGCTGAGAGCATGTCGCAAAAGCATGACTGACAGTATGCATGACATCGCGGATGCTATCCGTAATTTCACCAATGTCATAGACAGATGTTGTGGGGACATATTACAGCAATTCCACAACCAAATGTCCATGAGCCAGGGCAATGGTGGGCGGTTGCGGCATCAACGTGGCCGTATGCCAGCAACAGCAGCAGCTGGCAGTCAGCGCAGATGACAACAGGCCCACGCATGTCCCCATAGTGCCAGCAGCAGCCCCAGCAATGCTGGATCTGTGCTGTCATCGGAACGCCCCAGGAGACCACGTGCACGTGGCTCTGGACAGTCCCAACAGGGACCTGTGTCCAGTCAACACACTCCCGCTTCTGATGACAGTACCCAGTCTGGCTTAGTACTGGATACGGTCCGTAGCACCCCTGCCAGGCACAGGTACCGTGTCTGTGCCCACAGACACTGATCTGTATGACCTGCCAGGTGCAGTCTGTGGCTGTCCACAAACCCCTGTATATGGCAGCCATGAGGTGGAACTGTGTGCATGCATACACACATGTGAAATGTTAACACCTAGGGTGACCACATACATGCACACACTGCACCAACAGTGCCCCACCCTGTACTGCTGCCCCTCACCAACACACATACACACACATGTCAATTGGTGGTATCAGTGGCAGACTCAGGCATACCTAATTCACACCCTGTGCATATGATGACACTGTGCCACCTCCTGCAATCTCCAACATCATTGCGGGAACAGGTAAACACGTTGCTGATGCACAGGGTGACTACATAGAAGTGTATTAGTAGTATCATGTTGGTAACAGTACAGTGTGCTGATATGACTGTGTGTATATCCCAGCATGCCTGATGCAGTAACCATATGAATGTCCTGAATTGTTATCTGCACCCATAGTACGTACCAAAGTGTAACAGCTGCACATTATTGCATGCCTGTGGTAAGGATGTCAACAGATAGCCACATACATGGGTAGCACAGGGGGGAAGCTAATGCAAGTGGTGATATGCAATGATGGACATGTACAGTAATGGTGTCAAGTTGCCCACAACGACTATGCAATGTGGATGTTTGAGCATGTTGATATGTGTGCAGTACCAATGTAATCCAAATCACAATTAACTATGACATAATATCAGTTCTACCATGGGCATCTGCGCTGTGCATTCCTGGGTACATGTTGATAGTGCCTACATATTTGCACTGTTACTTACTGTTAGTGTTACCCCTTCTTTGTTGTACAATGAACTACTTCCAGCCCTGCTTACTGTAGCTTTGATTGCATGCATGTTCGCTTGGGGTTCCCTGGAACACTGCTTCCACCTGCAATGCAGAGTTACAGTGCTTCTGTGGACTCCTAGTGACATCTGCATAGCGTACAATACGTATGTCAAGTTTACACATGACAGAATGTCACTGTCCATCCTGTTCGCATGTACGTTGCCTGTGACACATTGCACATGCCTTACCTGGCATTTACCCACATGTGCAGTCATATATGCCAGTGCTATGAAACAGTGGCAGCACACCCACACATACACACCTTCAGTATGTTGTTCCCCATTGGCCCTATGTGTTGGTACTCACCATGGCAATCACACTACTAGGGTAGCATGTGCAAAGGTAACCTGTGAATCACCTCTATGGTCCAGTTGTGGTTTATGTGAGTCATGTGGCAATGTCACAGCTGCCACATGTATGCAGTCAGCCATAACCCTTGGCCAGGAACGTACAACACATGTGTGGGATGCCACCACATAGCCAATCTGGGGACTGAGCTCTCTGAACCCAGTAATGCCATACCCTGTCAGGTGGCATGTCATACTACAGTGACTACAATACAAGTCAGACATAGACACGCACTGACAGCATGCTGAACACACTGGGGCATATGTGGGGACTCAGAATAGCATCCTGCCTGAGCATCACACACCTTCGCAGCTGGCACACAGGCATATGTTACGTCGGAACAGAGCACATGCCACACATGGCACACACATCCCGTGTGCCACACACTCACAGCCTGTAGGGCTACACAACACACCTGCTACAGATGTGTCAGGTACCTGTCTTGGGCGCTGCACTGGGGTCCCGCTCAACAGGCTGTATATGGTGAAGGTCACAGTGATATGCTTCAGGGGCACTATGGTCCACCACAAAACACATGCATACAGGTCAGTCAGAGGCATGGACACATATGACTTAGTCATTGGCCATGCCACTATGGATGACCTGAGACATACCTCCCTGGACTACATGATAGGGAACATAGAATGGATCTCTCAGCATGTGGCACGAGCCAGTATGAGCCTGATCTTGGTTGCCAACATACCCTCACCAGGTATGCTACCACTATATGTAGGAAGGGTGTTGTATGTCTACATTCTGCTCAGTCTCCAATGTCATTCATAGGGTATCCTCTGGCTGTCAACGTGTGCTTACATGCTAGGGAAGCCACAATGATGTGCAAGGGGCAGCTTGCATGTGACACCCATGGCCTGATGTATATTGGCAAAGCTCCTTGATACACACATACTGCCTTATGCTGCAGGACACGGATTACATAGCCACCTCCGATGGTATCACACAGGTTAGGACACTAACAGTGCTGCTACACAACACCAGCAGTGTACACCACAAGATGCATGCACTGGACACTGTCCTCAGCACGGTGAACTGCAATGTCTGTGCAGTACCAGAGTCCTGATTCATGGCTCACAGGTGCAACCCATCACTGCCAGGTTATGCCTCATACCATGCCTGTCATCCCTACACATGTAACACACATGGACAAGGGGGTGGTATCCCAAGGCACCACAGATACACACACCTCCAGGTTGTTGGCACAGCACAAAGCATCAGGGCCTATTCATGTGCAGCTAACAGTGTGTCGGACTGCCATCTGGTTCATAGCCTGGCACACACAACCCTCCCATACACAGGAAAACCACCTATCCTCCATAACAACACTGACAATATGACAGTCTCAAGAACTGTCTTTATATGGCTGGACTGCATCCAGCCAAACATTGTGCATGAGCATTACTGTAGCTACAACACACTAGTTGAAGGGTTCACAGCATGTGGTCACTGAATTGCAGTGGAATGACATGTTACCACTCCCACAACAGGTGGGAACATGCAGCACCTGTACATCGACTACATGTAGACTATATGGCCCAGACCAGATGTGTATCCCCTGCTGTAGGTATTTTACCATATACACCCACACTGTATAGACACATACCGCGTGCGGCCCCTGCACAGTAAGACACAGTCATATTGTTATGCATTGCAAATACCATTTATCCACTCGAGGCATGTGTCAGACATAGTAACTACTGCAGGTCACAGGTATTTATGTGTATGTGTCACACACATACATCATGTCTGCAATGCCATTGCTGGTTTAGGCAATGGCATGCATTGTTATGCACAAAGACCCACACAAGGTCGTAATGTGTGACACAACCACACGTGGCAGTTGTGGGTTACCAAAACATACCTATCTGTACTCTGACAATGGTAATAGACCCAGTAGCAGAGCGCACTATTGGCATTACTGGCCAACTAGCCCTGTTTGGCAGTGCTGATAGTGTGGTGACATTCCCTGTGTTTACTGGGGAATATGCAGCATCTGGTGTATTGTAGTATTTGCCAAAAGGATCTGTTTTCTCACACTTGCATTTACACACACACACACACACACTTGCCATTTACAGGATTCATACCCCTACCTAACTAAGTCACGACGCACAAGAGAGACGCATTAGCGAAGTGCACTATTCGGCTTACTAGATGGTTCCTCTTCTCTGGCTGTACTTATAGGGTGCTGACATCATCAGTGTTTTGAAAGTGTAATGTGCATCAGGTAGTGTGATCTCCTGATTGCCAAAGCTAACATGTTTTTCATACAGAATTGCACACACACAAACTCTCCACATCCAAACACACTTGTCACTTGCAGGTTTCAAACCCCTACCTAAATATGCTATGGCACTTGAGAGTAACGCTGTAACATATTGCGCTATTCTAATGACTGGCAGATGTCTCTTCTCCAGCTGTATGTATAGGATGCTGACATCATCACTGTTTGGAAAGGGTAATGTGTATCATGTAGTGTGATCTCCTGATTTCAAAAAAAGCACATGTTTTGCATACAGAATTGCACACACACAGAGTCCCCACATCCAAACACACACATATGCCATTTACAGGTTTCAAACTCCTACCTAACTATATTATGACACTCGGGAGAGACGCATTAGCAGAGTGCGCTATTCGAATTACTGGGAGGTTTGCCTTCTCCTGCTGTACGTATCGGGTGCTGACATCATCCGTGCTGAGATAGGGGAATGTGCATCCTGTAGAGTGCTTTCACAGATGCCAAAAGGGACATCTCCCTCACACAGACTTGCACACACACTAACCCCCCTCCACACACACTGGGCAGTTGCAAGATTCAAACCCCTATCTAACTATGTTATGACACTCATGACAGATGCATTAGCAGAGCGCGCTATTCGAAATACTGGGAGGCTTCTCTTCTTCTGCTGTACTTATAGGGTGCTGACATCATCAGTGTTTAGAAAGGGGAATGTGCATCCTGTAGTGTGTTCTCCTAGTTGCCAAAAGGGATATTTCTTTCATACAGACTTGCACACACACTAACCCACTCCACACACACTGAGCATTTGCAGGATTCAAACCCCTACTTATCTATGTTATGACACTCAAGACAGACGCATTAGCGGAGCTCGCTATTCGCATTACTGGGAGGTTTCTTTTCTCCTGCTTTACTTATAGGGTGCTGACATCATCAGTGTTTAGAAAGGGAAATGTGCATCCTGTACTGTGTTCTCCTAGTTGCCAAAAGGGATAGTTCTTTCATACAGACTTGCACACACACTAACCCCCTCCACAAACACTGAGCAGAGCATTTGCAGGATTCAAACCCCTACTTAACTATGTTATGACACTCGAGACAGACGCATTAGCGGAGTGCGCTATTAGCATTACTGGGAGGTTTCCCTTCTCCTGCTGTACTTATAGGGTGCTGACATCATCAGTGTTTAGAAAAGGGAATGTGCATCCTGTACTGTGTTCTCCTAGTTGCCAAAAGGGATATTTCTTTCATACAGACTTGCACACACACTAACCCCCTCCACACACACTGAGCATTTGTAGGATTCAAATCCCTATCTAACCATGTTATGGCACTCGAGACGGACGCATTATCCTGTAGAGTGTTTTCCCAGTTGCCAAAAGGGACATTTCCCTCACACAGACTTTCACACACACAAACCCCACTCACCCACCCACACACACACTGAGCATTTGCAGGATTCAAACCCCTACTTAACTATATTATGACACTTGAGGGAGACGCATTAGCAGAGTGCATTATCTGAATTACTGGGCATCTGTTCTGCACCTGCAGTATTTATAGGGTGCTGACATCTTTATTTCTACAGAGGTATGTACATGTAGTACTACCTGTCAGGTGGGGGATAGCATATATATGCATTTGCAGCCACCTACGTCAGGGTCAGATATGCACATCGCACTGGCAGGTTATGTTCTATACCATAAACTTGGGAACACATACACAAACTCACAAAGTTCTCCAATTCAGGATGGTGCTGGTAAGTTGACGCACACTGGTGAAAAATGGTAAATCCCGCTATGCAGCTCTGGAATAAATCAATCCTTTCTTATTCAAAGGTTATCCAAACAGTTGCCATGTTCAAGCATCCAAATGTAAATAGTGGACAAAAGGTAGAACTAAAACCAAACTGGACCAAACAGGGCCAGAAGTTTATTAAAACATTAAGCAACACGGTACAAAAATACTGCTTTTCGTCCTTTCACCATACAAAGACTTCTTCAGACAAATGGTTCTACACAAGAAACCAGCCTGTGTTATAAAGGCAATTTCAAATTCAAATTGTGCCCCTCCCCTGGTACAATCCGAATGACCTCATTTCATGATCACAAAGCATTTGTCATTTCCTCTTCCTAGTTATACACCCATTCAGTAGAATACACAATTCACTTGCAAGAACAAAAATAAGGTTAAAACATTAAAATATTGAAATGAGTGAAAGTGCAATGGGTAAAAATACCAAGAATTCAGAAGGTGACTTTTGTATTTATAACTTTTCCACTATTCAGGTTGACAAAATAATGGCTGATTTTCTTGCGAAGGGTCAAACATTTATACCTGCTACAAGAGCTAGTATTGCACACACTATGGTGGACTTAAAGTTATTCATGAGAAGACTCAACTTGCATTTCATATTTGGCCCTAATAAAGCCTCACAAGGAGCACCTGACCCACTTCATGTTTCTAGTTGCTTTTGTCCACCTATGCACACATCATTAACTTTGTTTGAAAAAATATGCGAATGGGATATTTTTAACTGTTTGAAAAACGTACAACCTAGTAACAATTCAATTACTAATAACATTACAAACGAAGAGAAACAATGTATAGAGTTGATCCAGACCACCAATGTTAGGGTTGTCCAACCAGATAAGGGAGGTGACCTTGTTATATTTGATGTACCAGACTACAATATTAGGATTAAGCGGATCCTTAACACAAATACATATCAAAGTGTATCTAAAAATGAACTGAACGTAGCATACAACAGGATAAAAGCACTGATTGAGGAGCTTTTTATAGAGGCTAGAATAGACAAAGACACTTATATTTTTCTGTTTATGGCATTTCCAAAGATCCCGACTGTTTTGGGGATCCCTAAGATTCACAAATCTATTTCGGACCCACCATTGAGAGCCTTGATAGATGCTAGAGGTAGTATAACTTACCAAATAGCTAAATTTATAGACTATCATTTAAAGAAATTTGTATGTCAGCTCCCACAGATATGTAAGGACTCCTGGGCATTTTTGAGATCTATTAGCTCTATTCCATTCGACCAAGAGTTAAATTTCTTAACTATAGATGTTAAGGATCTATATTCATCGATACCACAAAGCACGGGGGTCGAATGGGTGAGGGAGTTATTACTTGAAATGGGGGCCACAACTGAGTTGGTTTCATTATTATGTGAACTACTTGAGGTTGTGTTGGATAACAACTACTTCACATTTGGTGGGGAATACTTTGTGCAGAAAATAGGTGTAGCGATGGGCTCTCCCTGTGGGGCCAGTTTCGCCAATTTGGTGATGGCACACTGGGAGAGAACTCATGTACTTCAACACTTAGAGGTGGCTAGCAGCATCAGGTATTACACTCGATTTTTGGATGACATTTTTATATTACTTAAGGGCAACTCTGAAGTTGCAGATGAATTACTCATCCATTTTAATGATAGCACCGCCTTTTTATCTTTTACACACAGTTTCCATACAAGTAGAATTGCATACCTTGATGTATACTTGGAAAAGGACTTGGAAACCAGTACCTTTGTATCAAGGATCTACAGGAAACCAACATACCCAAACTCCTTTCTACACTATTCTAGCTGCCAACCCGTGACGCAAAAGAGAGCTGTTGTCAAAGGCCAACTGGTGAGGGCAGCTAGAATGGTGTCCAGGGAAACTGATTTCGACCTCGAGTGTGAATTGTTACGAGGCATGTTCCTGAGGAGGAAATATCCTCCTTCTTTGGTGGATGCACTTATAAGGGAAGTATCATTGAAACGCATGAAAAATATATACATACCACTTTTGGGAGAAAATTTAAGTAGCATAACTAATGGAGGTGACACGTTAAGCGAACCACTTAATAGGGAGGAACATACTGATATTAATAATTTCTGTTTTATTACAACATTTAGTCTGGACGCTTACCAAATTTCGGACATTATTAACAAGAATTGAAAATTCTTATTAGACGAAGAGAGACTCCCAAGTGCACTACCAAACAGAGTTAAAATAGTATACAGGAAGGGAGCAAATATAAAGAGCATCTTGCAAACAAGCAAAATGAATAATTGTAGGCCATCTATGTTAGGCATGAATAAATGCAATATGTGTAGGTATTGTACTCACATGGACATAGGCAAACATTTTACACTGAGAAATAGGCAATACATCAGCCAAGGTAAATTTAATTGTAATTCAAAGAATGTGGTATATGTGGCTATTTGCAAAGTATGCCCCTCATTCTATATTGGAAAAACTGAGAGGAGACTGAGGGAAAGGGTGTATGAACACCTATACAGCATTCAAACTGGAAACATGACCAATGCTTTAGCTAGACACACAGCGACATTTTTGAATCATACCTTCGGCTTTAGAGTAATAGGTGAATGTGTCCACAATGATAGAGGGGGACCGACCCCCCCTGCTTCTAGAGAGACTAGAATTGTTGTGGCAACCAAGACAAGAGCCTGCTCAGTACCAGGGCTTAATGAGCAATATTCTATTTCCAGTATTTTGAAACTGAAAGCATTGAATAGATAGGCTATTTCACTTCTGACACTTATTGTGATATATGCAGACTTAGTAGAGCATTTAATGTTTGAACATGCACTTCATTTTTAATTTTCAACATACACACATAACATATAATATATATTTGTGACACTTATATTACTATTTCACCATTTATTTTCAGCATATTTTGTTATAAAATGTTTACTTTAAGTCTCATTTTTATTGTCTTATGATTGACTGGTTCTCATACATCACAGTACTAAATTCTGCTAGAAGTCAACAGAAAGCAGAGTTACTCATCATTATGTCATCATTATGTTGCAAATATGTTTCCCCTCCCCCCCCCCCCTCCTTATTACATAATGACATAATGTTCAAATGTTTTAATGTGTATGTTTGGACTTGTTATTCTCATAGTCCATATTACCCATACTTGTTTAGTGAGTTTATACTTGAAATGGGGATTTACTTTTGTGTATTTTTACCCATTGCACTTTCACTCATTTCAATATTTTAATGTTTTAACCTTATTTTTGTTCTTGCAAGTGAATTGTGTATACTACTGAATGGGTGTATAACTAGGAAGAGGAAATGACAAATGCTTTGTGATCAGGAAATGAGGTCATTCGGATTGTACCAGGAGGCACAATTTGAATTTGAAATTGCCTTTATAACACAGGCTGGTTTCTTGTGTAGAACCATTTGTCTGAAGAAGTCTTTGTATGATGAAGGGACGAAAAGCAGTATTTTTGTACCGTGTTGCTTAATGTTTTAATAACCTTCTGGCCCTGTTTGGTCCAGTTTGGTTTTAGTTCTACCTTTTGTCCACTATTTACATTTGGATGCTTGAACATAGCAACTGTTTGGATAACCTTTGAATAAGAAAGGATTGATTTATTCCAGAGCTGCATAGCGGGATTTACCATTTTTCACCAGTGTGTGTCAATGTTCTATACCATGCTTTGTGACCACAGGACCTGTAACACACAACACAACCAGTCCAGAACACCACACCCACATCCAGGACACACACTTAGCTTCCCTGGGAACAGTGCCGGGATATGCAGGTGTTCACATACACCATTCCAGTTGTTAACATCAGGTATAGGCATATTGTGTGTGAGAACTACTCAGGCCTCTACCACTTTACCCTACAGCCACTACAATTTGTGGGTCCATGTGCTATGGTAGAACCACACACCACAGCCACATGGGGGAATACATATTGCACCTGTCCATCTGCAACATGGGTACTCACTGTTCCACACCAGAGGTAGACCACCATTGTTGATATCTGACCATACCCACCTTTCCCTGGACATCCATATCCCATCTCCACCCCCAGTCAAGGTTGTCACTGCACACAAACTGTATTTATCACAAGCAGACTCTACACTTGTGAAGACTGGGGTGGACGACTTCAGAGGACCCATGCTGGGGGACTATACTGGCCACTCAGCATAATCCTTGACAATTGCATTCTATGAGCATGTGTACGGTTTGCATTGATCATGCTATCCCACATATACCCATGACTGCTCCACAACAAGACATCTGTCAGGTGTACAACAGCCATATATGAGCCATACAACAGACAGAGTGAGCTAATACATTGCAGAGCTGTAGCCCACTGAGGGAATACATCTGTGAACAGTTCCGGCATGGCACTTCATTCACACATAATCATCACAACACAGTGTTGACAGTGGAATTGTCCAGAGAATGCAGATAGGGCTCCCCTCAGTCTGTTATTGATGGCCACTTACTGTTAGAGATCCTCAGCAACCCTCTTCCAGCAAACTCCGACAACATGGCTGTGGCTTAGCACATTCAAACCCTGGGATCTCCACTGTGCCCCTGCTTGACAGAGGCACAGCTCACTAGCCTCACACGTTGCCTTATCTGACCTACTTTACAGTGGCACAGTAGCCTACTGTACTGGGGATGCAGATGCCAAGCACACTCTGGCTGAGCTGTCATTCCCTAGGGCAACAAGCCTAGTATTGACCTCTACACCCATATGTTCAATTGTCGGATGCACAATATTTGTTGTGCTGTTCTACTATTTGCAGGTCTTTATTGCCATAGCATTCCCTGTTCCTATGACCAACTTGTGTATCTGTGGAAGATGTTTGCATATGTTGGCGATCCACTATATCACTTATGTCTCTGTAGTCATTTACTGTGTGCACTGGGCAGATTGCTGTGTTGTGGTTGGTTCCTGGACTGACACGTACAAATACCAGATATGTGTGGCCAACTGCTAAACGGAGATATGGCCTAAGTGTGTGAGCATGCCCAGTTCAGCCTTTCCATGGCATGTTGTCTGACATATGCCTCATTTATCAAAGTGTGCGAGCATGCCCAGTGTGAGCTTTCCATATGTTGCACTCTGAAGTCCACCACATATTTGGGTGTGTGTGAACTTCAACAATATCTCACGTTTATGGTTGTGTGTTGGGTGTCATGTTGTGTACTAACTGGCCAACTGCTTCATGTCTGCCACAACAGGGATTATACTGTGCCTGCAGGGATTGCATGGGATACTTTGCAGACAGTTGTCAACATACTTTCATAATGACCTAACACTGTAGTACTGTATAGTGTACTGGATCAGTACTTTCACTGTGGTGGACAGTATCCTGGGCTTTAGTCCTATGACTGCTTGACATCTTCATAGTGAGCACAACAGACTGTGTAGGGGCCAGTTGTGCACATAGGACCATGTTGCATTATGTTCAGATATGGACTACCTACACCAGGCTTGTCCAACATTGGTAGTGTATTCCACAACATGGATGGACATTGGCAAACACTAGCGATGTTCCCTAAGCCATTTCTGATGCTAGTCACAGGGTGTGTTTGTCCTTCGACACACATTGTAACTGGAGTTTGCCATGACATATGTCATGGTTATTATACTGTGCCTCCGTCTACCTCTGACATAACAGTGATACCCAGGGTTAGCCTACCATCTCCCATCCACTCATCAGGATTCCTCTTAAGGGGTGTCGATAGGTGACTCTATGGCTGACCTGTACCGGGAGTTTACTGAAGAGTGGGAGTGCCTTCTGTGTTATGGATCATTCTGTACAGCTTGTCCTATGTATGTCAGTGCTGGGGTTCAGGTCTCTCAGTGTATAGCTCACTGCCATTCAGATTGTACAAGGTGCAGCATGTTCATTGATTCCTGGTTGGACATGGCTTCATACATCAGGCACAGCTTGCCTGTAGCTGGGCAGTATGGCAGTGTGTGGGGCTGCAGTTTGTTTACTCAGGAAACACATGGCATCTGTTCATGCTCTTTGCTACTCCTGGTGGGGTATTGTTGTGGACTTTACAGTTGATGGAGGTGTCTGCTGAGGTATATCCCACAGGGGCTATTGTAGTCAATTGTGACGCTGATGGAGGATGACTGCAGAGCCACAGTGACCTCCCCTTATCTACATCTGCCAACCTTCATGTTTGGGTGGGTATATAGTATGTTTCTGCGAACACTACAGCCACATGTTTGTCCAGTGCAGGATATCTATCACCTTTTGTCCCCAGGTCTCTCATTACATGTTAGGTACATAATGAGTTAACACCTGTGTGGTAATTTGTGGGCACTTACTGTATATCCACGGTGGTTGTCTATATACAGTTCTGCAATTAGCTTGCTGACATGGCTATGGCTCCAGTTGTCTGTTTGTAGGTGGCCCTTTTGTGGGTTGCTTGTGTCAGCTGGGGGTCGGATATGGTGGGCTGTTTGTACACCTCTGCATACATGTTCAGTCACAGTCCTTCCATGTTGGCCTATACCTATGGGACATATATACAGAACGTGGGGGGGGGGGGCCAGGACCAGGCCTTGTGGAATGCCACTCATATCTGCTTTGTAGTCTGACATGGATGCGGCATGTCTGACCATGTCAGTTCTGTCCTTGGTCTGGTTTGCAACCCCTCTATTGACATAGGGGTATATATTTAAGCTGGTGAACATATCCATACTGAACTCATAGGGTATTGTCTATAAGCATATGCACGGTCCAGCTACGCTGTGTGGACCACATTGCCCTCATCAATGACCTTAATGACTGCTTCAAATGGGTCAAACATGTTTAGGGGCAGAATCTGCAGTTACGACAGCCACACTGTGTAGGGTCCAGTATCAGTAGGTCCACAATAGCTTTCTGTCTGCGGTACATACTGATCCTTTCCATAGCTGTGCAGACCAAGCTTGTCAGGATCCTGGGGTGGTAGTTTGCAGTATCCATTCAGGCAACACCTTTGTTGTGAAGGACCACTGTTGTTGTACACTGCTCTTTGGGTACATATCCTGTGGTAAGGCTGACATTGGGCAGTAGTGTGATTTGGCATTCCATTATTCTTGGTGTCCATGTTGGCCTCAGCCCAGGACACCATGACATGCCTTTGCTGCTGTGTGTTTTGCTTTGCAGATGATGGCTGTTACCTCAGCATCTGCAATGTCAGGGGACCAGCAGTCTGCTGGGATAGATATTTTGCATTCTGGGGGGGGGGTGTTTGCACTGCACCTGTCAGGTTGTATGTTGGCAATATGTGTGTGTGTTTGGTATGTTGTTTGTAATATCTGTGTGATTCAGAGCATATCTGTGGATGCCCAACATGGTTCCTACCATTATTTATGTAAGCCTTGTGATTATCCTTAGTGTCCTGTACAATTTGTATCTTCATAGGTTCATGGTTTCATACTAGGCTATCCACCCTAGGGCATTAGTAAGCCTAGCCAGAGTGTGTGTGTCTTTCACCATTCCTTGCTATGTGACTATTATGGCCATTTATGACTTTCTTTACTGTGCCTCTGTCTGGTCGTGACACAGTGAAGACCCCCAGTAAACATGTACGATCATCCATCCACTTGGCAATATTCCTGTTGAGGGGTGTCAGTGAGGGGCTCTGCCTAACATGGATTGGGATCCTGTTTCTGGGTGTGGGGAGCCTCTGAGTTATGTATCTGTCCCTCCAGTGCATCCTATTTCATTATGTGTTGAGGCTGACATCTGTCACTCCCACAGCTCCAATGGCTTTGATTTCCTGTGGTGGGGCATGTCCATTACTCCTGTGTTGGACATGGCCTTGTACAACAGACATACAATGCCTCTGTGTAGGCGGTCTGTGACTGCATTCAGCTGGGGTGTCTACAGCCAGGCAGCATATGATATATATTTCACACCCTTTATCCTCTTGGTGGGGTAACTATGAGGTCTTCCGAACCGCTGCAGGTGTCACATCTGGTACATCCCATATGAGTCATTGTACTAGATTATGGGTCTGATAAGGGAACAGTACAGTGGCACAGTGACCTCTGTTGATGTAGATGTGAATCCTTTCATGATACGGTGTCCAATATCGACAATCTTCCTAGCCACATTGGCATTGTGAGTGTCACATGACAGATTACTGTCGACTTGTGTAACTAGGTCCCTGATTACTCATTGCATACATAATGGTTTGCCACCTATGTGGTAATTTGTGTGTACCTTGTCTGGTATTTGGTGGGACATTCATACTGTCCAGTGTCTTCAGGATGTCTGGGTGGAGTTCTTGTGTGTGAGAGTGTGGTCTGTCGCATGCTACAGACTGTACAGCAGTTTTGACTACACTTAGGTGCACATGGATGGTCTCCGCTGCTTTGTGCATTGTCAGTTACCTGGCCGTATGGGTGTCTGTGCTGCATATGGACACTCCCCCTCCTTTGATGTTTTGGTCCAGGTGTTGGGGCCATAACGCATGATATGTGGTATAACCTGGTAGTGCTGGTGTGCTATCACTAGGCTTGCAGCAGGCTTCTGTCACTGCACAGACATCGATGTTCTCCATAATGGGAAGTGCCTCAGGGGCATGCATATTGCAGTTTACACATCTGGCATTGGTCAGCATTACCCTTATGATTACCCTTATGTTTCTTACCACTTATGTTTTCTAGGGTGGTGGGTAGTCTTTTTGGCCTTGCCTACATACGGCTCTGTGGAGGTGGCAAAGGCCTTATCCAGTATCCAGACGCACAGGGGTAACAGGTGCAAGCCATCCCTGGAACAGCAGCATGGCTTGTCATGCTTGACATCTCAAGCAGACAGACATTAGACCCTCTTGGACTGACAGCTGTAACTGTGCCAGCTGTTAAACATGATCATTCTGTGTTTGTACTGTGGCATCATTCTTGGTGAGGGTTGGATGCTGCACACGGCCAGTGTCATACTGGCCTGAGGTACATACTCAGAGAGCTCATCCATGTCTCTTTTCATGTAAACCAGGGAGGTACTTCTCAGGTCATTCACACCAGCATGGACATTGAATGCATCATATTTCTGCTTGCTTTGGGGTGACCTGCGTACTTGTGTTATGTGGCATTTTGTAGCAGCCTACAGGCAGCTTACTCTACCCTTTCCCTTGTTCAATCTGGTGAGTGGGACAGCAGTGTGTTTGCCTATACAGACACCTATTACAACTGTATCAGGCATGTTGTTTCTCCTTCTGGCCTGTGACTGTTTGGCACACCAGCTTTGTGTACTATGCATTGCATGTGCTATGTTTGGAGGTTGTGGTTGCTTGTGATCTGCTTTGGAGGCTTCTGTTGGTGTGGTGTGTTTGTAATTAGGGCCTCTGGGAATGTTTTTCTGTGTTTATGTGTTTGGTTTACAGTTGTGGTAGGTCTATGTGGGACTGGGTTTGTGGTGTATGTGGTTACCTTCTCCTCCTGACTAGTTTTGACAGTACTGATTTGGGGGAGCTCAACCTCTGGTTTGGATACATGGTTGCATCTATCACATATATTTGTATTTATTGGGGGGAGTTGTGGTTGTCTGTGTACTTGGGGCAGGTGTCACATTGCCTCTGGTTTCACAGATTCTACTTGTTGTGGCTGGACATAGTGGATTGTATGTGTGGACATATGTTATTGCCATACTACTGGTCAGTGATTACTTCCCTTTTTATGTTTGCTCTATCATGTGGTAGCTTCCTCATTCTCTTGCATGGTTTGGTAATGGCTGGCGTCCAGCATGCCAGATGCCTGCGTGTATGGCATTGTGTGTTGTTGTTATTTGTGATTGCATACTCCAAACATTCCTGGCTGTGTTCATGGAATGCCTGTATAACATGTTCTGCGGTGTGTCCCATATTCTGCACTTGCACAGGGCCTTTTGTGGATTCCACATCAGTTTGGAGGGCTGCAACCTATGCTTTACACATGTTTTTCACTGTGGTATTCTGGCCAGGGACTGGGGTCGGGATGTATATATCCAGTGTGATTACTCTATGGTCTGGTCTTACCGGTGAAGGATACACTTCTCATCTTGCCATCCAGTACACATGTTGCTGATTATCACATCCAGTATGCTTACCCCTCTTGTGGGAGTGGTACGTTGTTCCTGGGCATTTTGGTTTATGGATTCTGGGAACTTTTCTCCGACTGTGTTGGTGCTAGTATAATGCTCCCGGTGTATGTCTGGGTATTTTCACTCAAGCAATATAATGTTGTTTTGGGGGCTTGATATATTCATGTATTCCAACATAGGCCAGGTGCAGTTCCTGGTATTAGGACAGTAGTCTGCAGCAGGCTATATACTGGGAGGCGGTTTTAGCCATTGGTATTTGACCATGGCTAATCCATGCTGCTTCTTGTTGTGGTACCAACATGGGGGTGTGGTTATCCTTGACATTTATTGCTAGTCACCCTACTTTTGTAGCTTGTTCCATGTTTTGCGACTGTACAGCACAGTATGAGGTGTGACCTGGTAGTGTTAGGGTGCTGATGTGTGCCTTGACCCAGTTCTCTATTACAGGACTGATATCTACATTCTCCATACTGTGTGCGTTTACACTGCACACATCTTGCTGTTTAGACTTCTGGCATTGGGTAGCATTACATCTAGGTTCCTATCCCTTGTGGTACCTATGAAGGTGGGTTTGTGTTTTGAGACTTACCTATTCAGGGCATGCTGTGGGTACTGACAGCCTTTGCCAGTATCCACGGGGCATGGAATGATAGGTGCACGCCACCCCTAGCAGGTGGTGCATCATGTCATGCTTTGCATGTCTTCCCAGCCTGAAACACATTGGCTCCCCTTTGACTAACTGCATTACTTCAGCCAGTTATTGCACTTGATCATCCCATCGTCATTTTGTGGCTTCATGCTTGGTGAGGGTGGATGTTAGTCAGGGTGCTCAGGTGTGTATATAGTACATGGTGTTACATTACTTAACACATGGCATTCATGCCTCAGGTGGTGCTGCAGGGCTGCCTCTGTCGGATGCGCATATTACACTTCCCTGTACATGTTTGTGAGCAGGTCATGTCAGTTTAGGCATCCATGTTATTATTTGAGTGAGTCAGAGGGGGTATCATTCCCAGGGTTCCTACTGAGCCAGTGTATGTGCTATGTGTTGCCTCTTTGCCAAGGCCAGGGCATACTGGGCACGCCTCCTTCTGCCTACTGGGGCAGGCTCAGGTTGTTCCTCCTCCGAGTCACGCTCTGCCTGTGATGGCCTTGGCAATGGTGGGGGGCTGTTTGGCCCAGCCCTATGCTGGTCCTGCTGCAGCTGTTTTCGCAAGATCATATTATGTAGCATAGCACATACCATGACAATTTGGGTACATGTAGTTGGTGTGTAATGCAAGGCTCCACCAGATGTGTCCAGACACCGAACCGTGACTTGAGCAGCCCAAACACACGCTCTATTACATTACGTGTTTGTGCATGTGCCTCATTATGGCGTTCCTGTTCAGGTGTGTGTGCGTTTCTGATGGGTGTCATCAGCCACGGCTCCAGTGCATAACCTGCATCCCCCTCTAGGTGTCCGTGTGGGATGTCCCCATTGGCAAATGTCTGGTACAGCTGTGTCAAATGCCAGATGTGGGAATCATGGTAACTCCCAGGGCAGCCAGCACACACATTCATTATTATGCCCTGGGCATCACACACGACCTGGCAGTTGATGGAGGGGAAGCCCTTGCAGTTAATGTAGGCCCTACCCTGCTCACCGGCTGGTGCTTTGATGCATATGTGCGTGCAGTCTATTGCACCCACTACCTCAGGGTATTCTGCTATTTGCTGGAAGAGACGCATATTGCTGGCCAATACCTCACAGGCATTGGGGAAATATACATGATCACTGACATGTGCTGACATGGCATCCAGGAACTGGTGCAGTACCCTGGAGGCTGATGCCTGTGATATCCCCATCATATTGCTAGTTGGTCTCTGGAAGGTACCTGTTGCTAGTATTCTTAGGCCAACACATACCTTGGTTTCCACTGGGATGGGTTCCCCTCTGTTGGTTCTGTGTGTGAGGCATGGCCTGCACAGCTCAACTATTTGCTGCAGGAGCACTCTGTCCACTCTATAGCACTCTACTATCTCCAGCTCATGTAACCCGTGGTAGGTGACCCTGGGCCTGTACACTCTTCTCTGTCTCCTCAGTGTGGGTTGTCTGGCACCATCTGCATTGTCACCACCCTCAGCAAGTCGCCTATGTCTCATTATGACAGCTATGGCAGCCCCTAACATTTCTGCTCTGAGTGAAGCTTTTTCAGTTTTCACTTCTATTAACTTACTCCTGTCTTGCAGTGTCTCTTAAGAGAAACATCCTGCACTACTGTTTGCAGAGTTTTAAGTGCTGGGCTGAGCTACTATTCTGCCTGTGTAATTGCCTGCTTCTAATTGTTTTCACCTGCTAGCTTCAGCAGTAATCCTTGCTAGTTTCCTACTAATTCTGTTGCTTCCTTTTTCCTTTCTGTTTCCTCAGGGGGGAGCAACGTGCATACCAGCAGAAACACGCTCACAGTGGCTTACATGCGCGCACACGTGCTTACACGGTTCAGACTCTACTTATTCAGGTTAAAACGCGCGCACACCCGCGCAAACTGTGTTACAAGTCTGCCAACAGCCTCCTACATGCTCAGCCTGCCCTACACGTGCACACACCAGCGCAAACAGTGTTAAACATCTACCAACACGCTCCCACATGCTCAGTCTGCCTTACACGCGCGCACACTGCCCTACTCGCGCTTCATGGTGCACACACATGCGCATGCACGCCCAGCAAGAAACTTTAGTGTAAGTAACAGTGTACACCTTCCATTTCTTGACTTTCTCACACTTATCTTGTGGCACTCCTCTTTCCCTGATCTGTGTCTGTCATCTGTCAAGTTACACTGACCTCCAATGAGCTGCATTTCTTTCTACCATTCCCCCCTGTGATGTCACCTATCTCCTACTCTATTCCTCCCCTTATGTATCTCTTACACTACTCAGACTGTGCTCATTTGCTATGTGACTGTGAGATTCAGTATCCTAACCCTCATTTACATGAGATTGCCTACTAATGCTTAGTTACATTTCTTACACTCATCTTCCCCCCTTAGCAACCACTACACGGTGGCCATGTTGTTTTTGGTCTGCTGGTCCCTGCATTTTCATTCCATGTATTGCAAAAAACCCACATTTGTGGGTTTATAACCTTCATTTTTATGTTTTATACAGCGCAGCCCGTTTGTGCGGGGCTGCGCTGGGTTTAAAAAATTATATTTTTATTATTTTTGCATCGGGTTACCTTGCCAATGGCCACATATTTGGCCATTGGCATGCTGCCTGAGACATATGCACCCTTTATTTGAAGCTGACATGGCTCCGTTGTGAAATTTGCAGAAACGTACTCAGTTGTCAACTGAGTACATTTCTGCAGCTAAAACGTCTCTTACACGGGCTGGTTTCTGCTTCGTGGATCACTAATATACCTCATTTGCATACCTTTCGGCTGCAAGTGAGGTATTTAGCATGTCCACTCCCAGTCCGTGTAAGAGACATTTTAGCTGGTCTCTTACACGGAGTTTAGGGCTGTTCCTGGATTGCGAGGCTTGCATGGAGTGTTACACGTCTCTTACACTCCGTGCAAGCCTTCGTGAATCCTGCCCATTAAGATTCTTGGCATTTAATAGGAACTTTTCAAGGCTATCCCAACCGTTAAATGTTAGCACAATTTATAGATCTTGTTCTGATCACTTCTTTTTCAGTTTTACAAAGTATTGCTGTTGAATTTGATTTCCAATTTTTTACAATAATTATTCTAGCTACTGCCAGAAGACTCCAGAACAGTTTCTGTTTTTTGGCTTTTGCAGACAAAGGAAGTGGAACATTCATTATTATTGTTGATCTAAAGAACAATTATCAGATCATAACCCCTTAAAAAACATACTTATATCTTCCCAATATACATTTAATTTTTCACAATTCATAAACATGTATATCCAATCAGCTTTGCATCATTATTACATCTCCAACAAAGTAAATAAGTCATTTTACTAAACTCAGAGAGATTTTATAGGGAGTAATAAATATTCTATGTATACATTTTCATATAAAAACTTTCCGGTATAAACCTGAAGAGGTTTGACTAAATGATTTAAGTAACAAAGTTTTATTCTTACCATCTACTGAGTCACTCAATCCACTACTATTTAAACAGTTTCAGAATTTTGCATCAAAAATATTATTATTATTATTTATAATTAACTTATATAACTTGGACAAGCTTCCTTATTTCATCACTAAATACTACCGTTGGACTATTGCACAGGTGTCATTGATTCCTCTCCATATTTACACATTGTCACAGGTGTGTACACTGCCATAACAAGTGTCAGTATTGTTTCCTGAATACACATACAACAATGCCAGCCTCAGAATTTAACATTAATCACATGGATGTAATTTATTACCATTGATTACTCCCACAGTAAACATTCCAATGGCAGACTAGTTCAATACACCTGCCACACATGTAACTAGGCATTGTGAATACAATCATGTGAGTGACACAAATATTAATGATTATGCCACAAAACATATATAGTGGCAAATGTACAATTAGCTTTTATGAGTGTAATTATACTTACGTTTATCATTTGCATTAGTATACAACACCTGCTTGGCTAATACATGTTTAAATGTACAATAACCTTTCTATAGTTACAGGTGCCAACAAACAGAACAGAAATATCCCCTTCTGAAGTTCATGACACAACAGTTGTAGGGTTCATTCATTTGTGTCTGTACACAATGAACTTGAGAATACAGCATACCGTTGTTTACAAAAGATATTGTTCTGTATACGGATCACCTTTAAAATCCTGAAAGCTCAAAATCCTGAATCTCAAAATCCTGAACACAAAATCCTGAAAGCTCAAAATCCTGAAAACTCATAATCCTGAATCTCATAATACTGAAAAACATACAGGACACCAACACAGACTATATTGCAGCTACACTACACTGCACATACACTACTATCTATCCACTTACCCTAACCCAGACCCTAACCCTAAGGTCCGTCACTATCGCACACTCACCTCACCTGTGCCCTAACCCTAACTCACTTAACCCGCCCCTAACCCCAAATTCTGTCACTATCGCACAATCACCTCACCCGCACCCTAACCCTAACTCACTTAACCCGCCCCTAACCCTAACATCCATCACAATCGCACACTTACCTGACCTGCTCCCTACCCCGAATGTCCGCACAATCACACATCAGTGTTGGTGTCCTGTATGTTTTTCAGTATTATGAGATTCAGGATTATGAGTTTTCAGGATTTTGAGCTTTCAGGATTTTGTGTTCAGGATTTTGAGATTCAGGATTTTGAGCTTTCAGGATTTTAAAGGTGACCCTCTGTATACACATCTGATGTGCAATAACTGCAGTAAATGAAAAGTAATCCATAATGCCTGACAGGATGTGTGTTAATGTGTAATTAACACCTGCCCAGTGGTGTTATGAGGCCCAATGACACATGAATACACACCCTGGAGGGCATTGTTGCACTTAGAGAATGGGCTGTCTGTAAAATTGTTGTGTTTTACTTGCTTATTTTTTTAAGTACTATATTATTTTTTTTATATATTTTTTATGTAAAATAGTTCTTCCGCCTAATGTTTCAAACTTTCTGTAGTATATGTTAATGGTGCTGAACGAAGCATGTTTCATCAAAAATATATAAAAAAATGATATAGTACTTAAAAAAATAAATAAGCAAAACAATTTTATAGAGAGCCCATTCTCTCTCTCTCTCCCTGTCTTGTCACACACAGTCTCTTCTTCTTTCACACACACATGCATATACACACAATCTCCTCTGGTTTCATACTCGCATTCACTCACACAAGCATAGCTCTCAACCTCTTAGCACAAAAATCTGGACAAAGTGAAAAATAATGGGGGGACAAAGCCCCAAAAATAGGGACAAATTTTAAATATTGCTCTTATAACCTTAGAAAGTTACTAGAATAAAAGGTCTTGTATTACAATACATTTTTTTTTGAAAGATACAAGACCTGAAACTCAAATACCTGTCATTATTTAGTGAATTCACTCATCACTGATTTGCCACAAAACTTCAGAAAACCACAAATTTTGTGAGGAACAGACAAAAAATATGAGGCAAAAATCTGAATATTCTGCTAACTTTGGACAGTTGAGAGCTATGCACACAAGAGTGCTCTCACTCTTTCTCTCTCTCTCTCAGTCTCTCTCACACACAGTCTCCTCTGCTTTCATGCACACATTCAGTCACACAAGACTGCTCTCTCTCTCTCTCTCTCTCTCTCTCTTTCAATCTCTCATACACACATTTACTCACACACAGACAGAAACAGAAACACGTTCATACACATATATACACTTTTTTTTACTGTTTTTTTACACTTCCTAAACAGCAAAAGCACTGCTTAGTGAGTGTAAAGTAATACTGGCCATTCATTTTTTTGCAGTCCCAGCTCCATGGCAGCCTGATATACTGCTGTGAAGTAGTGGTCTCATTTTTCAGTGAGCATTACTTATACATTAATAACCTCCTGGAGGACGTTCGTTCTCCAGTCAGGGTGGTGATGTGCAGTTTGCCCATTCTCTAACATACATTAATCTAACTCTAGTATACTCCACTTCATCCTGCTATTATTATATCTTACTGACTAAACCCACCCTATACTTATCCCACTTCTACCCCATTTCTCTTTACTTACCTCTTTTACTACTCTACCTTACAGCATATGCTCTTTTACTGATTGTTTTTCTCAACATTCTG
Organism: Protopterus annectens; assembly: GCF_019279795.1. NCBI lineage: Eukaryota > Metazoa > Chordata > Ceratodontiformes > Protopteridae > Protopterus > Protopterus annectens. Next base: position 325,907,409 of record NC_056745.1, on the reverse strand, counting down.
TCCTCTCTTATCTCAACCCGTTCCGTTCGCCCTGCGGGCTCACTCCGCTCCCCTCCCTACCCCTAACTCCCACACACCCCCAGGGGTCCTACTCTTATACTTTCTAACCACACCTCTTCCTCTTCCCACTACCCAGTTCACATTTCCTATTAGCTAATTTCTCTTTAATCTCCCATCTCTAACCACTCCCCTCTTTACTCACCACACCCTCCAATCACTACACACTCCCAGCCTTTTCACTTCACTCCCTACCTAGTCACAACATATAACTAATCTTTCCAAATGGCCCATTCAACTATCCCTTTTCAAATTCGACTCTGCTTCATTCTTTTACTACTACCATTACTAACCTGTACATATTTTCTCTCCTCATATGAGCACCTATTATATCCACAAATTAACTACCCCAAACAACAAACCAACTCCCAATCCATACCACACCTATGTAACCATACAAACATAACATACCTAGCTACCTACTATCAAAGTATCATAGAACACTACACATTAAATATAATACACAATATTTCAAAAGACTGTTATTTCTCTACAACAAACTCCCTATCCCAAGCCATCTACTACAACTTCTCACAGTAAAGGATGGTGATATTCATCCTAACCCAGGTCCAACTGCAACCCCTATCACTCTTCATTACCTTAATCAGTCTATCAATTCTCCCCTTGCAAGACCTTCTAACTCACTCCTACTGGCTCATCTTAACATACGTAGCATTAACAACAAATTAACTCAACTCCATGCTCTCCTTGAAGTGTACGCCTTTGACATTATTTGCCTAACTGAAACATGGCTACAACCTGACATCAAAGATAATGAAAGTATCCCACCTGGATATAATATCCTAAGGCTTGACAGAGTAGCTAAGAAAGGTGGTGGTGTGGCTATTATATTTAAATCTGTCTTTCAACTAACCACTTACAACTGTAACATACCTCTGGACTCCAAAACAGAAATTCTCATTACTAAACTTGAACTTAACAATGCTAAATCAATCTATATCATCTGTATGTATCTGCCCCCTGGAAATAACATAGCCACCTTGGAAAATATCCTCTGCTGGCTATCCCAACACCTACCTCAAGAAACCATTATCCTAGGCGATATGAATTTAGACTGGAATACCTATTGTAGTAGCCTCCCTACCACTCACATAAACCTATATGGTTTCTCTCAGACCATTACCTCCCCCACCAGAATAAATAAATCTAACAAGAAAGCTAACACACTAGATTGGATTCTCACTAACAATCATACTCAGTACTATGACTCTGGAATCCTCCCTGATGACATCAGTGACCACTCACTCACCTATACCATTAGACATAAAGCCAACACCCCTACCCCAACCTCTACCAGACATATTAGATCCAAAAAGAAATTTAACCATGATCTATTCAAAATTGAACTTAGAGCTTGCAAATGGGCTCCCTTAAAACATCTTCCTTTAGATGAAGCCATTAACTTCTTTAACTTTACCTTCCTTGCCATTCTTAATTACAATGCTCCAACCAGATCTATAAGAATTAAGGCCAAGCCTGCCCCATGGCTTTCCAGCAAAACCAAACACAAAATTCACATCAGAAATAAATACTGGGCCAAATGGAGAATGACAAAAAACACCACTGACCAACTAACATTTAGAAAGTTAAGAAATGACACTAAAAAGGCCATACTCTCTGATAAACAAAACTACTATTTACAATATCAACAACCTAATCACAGCAACCCACAGAAATTCTGGGCCAGCATCAAGCAATTACTCCACCCAGGTAAATCTACTACACCAAACCCTCAAAATACAGACCTGAATAATCCAATCCATACAGCTAATACCTTCAATACATTTTTTACAGATACTATCCAATTACTAGCCAGTCAACTATCACCTAATACCTTCACAATACCCTCATACTCCTCAACCCCACCGACCCCTTTTCATTTCAAACCTGTTACAACCTCATTTATTCAAACCCTTTTGAATAAACTGAAACCATGCTCTCCTTCTGCAGACCTACTGCCTTCTGAATATCTACAGATATTATCCAAGGCCATAGCCTATCCTATTTCCATATTGATTAATAAATCAATTACTGAAGGTTACATCCCCACCTTATGGAAAGTCTCCCACATAATCCCCCTACATAAAGGAGGACATTCCACAGAAATATCAAACTATCGCCCCATTGCCCTACTTTCTCCCCTAGCTAAAATTATGGAGAAGTGTATCCATAAGCAACTACTCCACCATCTAATTGAAAATAACTTACTTTCCAACTGTCAACATGGATTCAGACCCTCGCACAGCACTACCACTGCCCTCTTGTCTTTCACTGACTATATTAACAGGCACCGAAACCTGAATAACCTTTCTTCTGCTCTATTCATCGACCTGTCCAAAGCATTCAACATGGTAAACCACCAAATTCTCTTAAACATCCTGAAATCTCTGTCATTAGACCCACTTTCCATAAAATGGTTCCAATCCTACCTTGACAACCGACAGCAAGCAGTACTTTGGCAAAACACTTTATCCACCCTTCTACCTGTTACCTTAGGAGACCCTCAGAGGTCCATACTTGGACCTCTTCTTTTCTCTATATTTATTAATGACCTTCATCTAGCTATCCCACAAGCCACCTGCATACAATATGCTGATGACTCAACAATATTAGGTTCAGCTATATCATCCCATGACCTTCATGCTCTCACCCAAAAAGTATTCAACATAGTTGAACAATGGTTCTCTCAGCATTGCCTCCTCTTGAACCCTAAAGAAACCAAACTCCTCCTCGTCACGCCTACTCATAAGTCCTCCCCTCTCCAATTCTCAGTATCATCTACCAATGATACTATTATATCTCCTGACTCTACCACCAAACTACTCGGTGTCACCATTGACAATAATCTGAGCTTTGACATCCACATCAATAATACCATAAAGACTGTTAATAAAAAAATCGGTACCCTCTATAGGATAAAACCCTTCCTTTCCCCCACTGCTAAAACTACTATTGCCCACACACATTTGATCTCTACACTCCTTTATGCCTCTCCCATGTTTACTAATCTCTCCAAGAATAACCTCAACAAATTGGAAATGGCTTATAATAGCATAGCACAATTTGCTACAGGCAACCCATTCAGAACTCATCATTGCATTAACCTAAAACAGCTAGGATGGTTAGAACTACAACACCTGATTAAATTTCACCAACTCACCCTTGCCCACAGCATTCTTTATAAACCTTCTAATACTCCAAGTTTATCTACCCTAATCACCCCCTATACAAATCTGAAGTCCTTACGCTCATCTCAAAAACTACTAGTCCACACCACTAAACCTAACAACAGAGCTGGGGATTCCCTTTTCTCTAATTCCATAGGTAAATCCTGGAATCTTCTCCCTTGTGACCTCTCCTCACTCACCTCATTATCTCTCTTTAAAAATAGACTTAAACTTCTCCTCAAAACTCACTGGCTATGCCCCTGTTCAAAACCAGACTAGTCATCTACCTCTACTAATGTGACTAACCTATCCAGTGCTTACTAGCCTCTGCTACTTTTTTTCCATCTTATCATACTTTTCTTATCTACCCCTTTTCTTTTTTTATATCCTCTTTTTACTTTCTCTTCTTAAGTAACTCCTTTGCTACATTACTACTCACCTAACTTCCTTTGTTTATCTATGACCTAACCTGACATGTCTCCATACCTGAAATTTCACTGCTTTATGATTTTTGTCCTCAATAATATATCCTGTTACAAACTCTGTACCATTAATTACTTAATACCATTCTTGATGATTTTTATTTCCTTTTTAAAGTTGCTATTTTTATTAGTATATTGATATTTTTCTGTGTTGTTTGAACTTGTACTATTGTATTTAGACCATGTCTTGGAGCTTATCTCCCCGGGCCTCTACTGAAAAAGGACATGTATCCAGCTAGACTAGCCCCGTCAACAAATGTAAAATAAATAAAATAAATAAATAAAATAAAACTACTGTCCTTGCTAACTATTTTCTGAAATCTGCATCTGATACACAAATAATACATTTAGTTGCCTTCATTACCCTTTTGCTTTGTGTCCATCTCACATCATTTGACAGCA
>NC_056745.1:325893280-325900780 GCF_019279795.1 Protopterus annectens | reverse complement strand
ACACACACACACACACACACACACATATGCATATATGCATCTTCCATAATGTGTATTTAAAAGTCAAAACTTGAATGGCGAATACTTCTTTTAGTTGTTAACAAATGTATCCTACAGGTCAGCCCATATGGTTTCAGTTTGCACAACAGAGTTAATGTTATTGGGCAGTATTTATAAAAATCATGTGCCATGGAGTAGGGCATACCTGCTACAGAAAGGCACACAAAATACCTTTGTCAGTGTCAAGACACATTACACAATAGAGCAAGAACTAAACTATATGATCTTGCTCCACTGTGTACCATGAGTACCCCACACACTTGTCTGCTTTGCAAATTAACCCCCACCCCCCATCATATGCAATTTGCATAGTCAGCATGACTGGAGACCCAGCTATTTCTAATGCACTAAACAATGGGACATCAGTGGTAAACTGCACAACAGAGCTGCTTTTCTGAATACAGAGCTCCCCTACCACTGCCAGTAATTCTGTGGAACTAAGCAAGATACCAGAACAAAAGAAAGAAAGAAAGAAAGAAAGAAAGAAAGAAAGAAAGAAAGAAAGAAAGAAAGAAAGAAAGAAAGAGAGAACCTCCACTGCACAGCAGTGAAATCTCCATCAGCAATGCAGCCCCTAAAAGTGCAGGTGAACCTGTTACCTCACAGCAGCATTGCCCACCTCCACACACTGATGCCAGTGAGCTCCTTCAAATGGGAGATCACAGAGCACCAGATACCCTCCTTTTCATAATATAGAAGATTATGATCAGGTTGCCGATCATAATGGGCTTATTATGGCTCAAGACATGGATGTCAAGTTATTTGGCATCCATGTTGAGAGCACATAATTAAGGGTTATGATTGGAGACAAAATCATAATTTTTTATATTGTATGGAGTTTTTATGCTCCATTTACCATTAGTTATAGAAAAAAACATGCTAAGTATTTTTCTGGCTTTCAAAACCAAAAAGCTGTCAGAAAGACAGTGTAACATAGTCTGGTATGTTTACACTCACCTTGCCATTACTGTCAACCTTTCAACTTGTCAGATTTTTTTCAGACTGTCCAGATTTTTGTCTCATATGTTTGGTCTATTTCTCACAAAATGCATGTTTATTGGACAAATTAATGAAGACTGACCCCAGATTTATTAATCTTCCGTGTAAGACTAGATTAGTCTTACAAGGAAGCACCAGTCTAAAAGTATGATGGCAATGCACCATGCAAATTAATGAGGGCACACTGCCTCAACTCTAAAGCTTACATGGAGCATGGACGAGTGTAGGGGGCATGTCAGACTGCCGAGCAGTCCAAAAACCCATGCCTCTGCAATGAAGAAACGCCACAATTTTGTTACATGAGCGAGTCTGCTCACATGTGCACAATGTAACACTATACTCCCCCATATGTTAAACAACTGACAAAATTAAAAATAAAAAGAGTTTTCTTATTTTTTTATCATCCAATATAGCTGCCCGTATTTGCACGTGTTTGCACAGGTTTACCCATTGCTTAGCTACAGTTAGCAGCTTAGACACCAGAAGAGGATAATAAGAAAAATATATGCAAATTAAGAAAATTAGCAATAGCATAGTGGTTAGAGCCTTTGCACAAAGAGGAGGCATTCCCGGTTCAAGTCCCACTACTGCACGTTCCATTTTCTGTTGGAAATCTGTATACAAAAATATTTCTTGACATTTTTTATGTATAAGTTTTGTAAAAAGCATTGAAATGTTAAATGTAATAGTGAATGAATTATATATATATGAAGGTGAAATGGTTATGCATTCTGAGGCATGAGTACCCTATTTTAAGCAATATAAAGCACTGCTAAGCACATTTTACCATTATTGAGCATAATTAAATACATTTGTGCATAGCTGTGCACCGCATTAACCAGCACAATGTCTTTGCGTGCAGCTGCACATCGTGCTTACCAGTGCAACCACAATGTATTTGCGCAGAGCTGCGCACCGCTCTAACCAGCGCAACATCGGGCAACGTTGAGCAACATCAGGCAACGTCGAGCAACGTTGGGCAAAGTTGGGCAAAGTTGAGCAAAGTCGGTTAAACATGGCCACACCTCCTTTACTGTACCTTAACCTGCCAGGTCTGCCCAGTAGGAAAATAAAAAGCAGTGACAGGGCATGAACTCAGGATACTGTGCACTATAGTCACAGCACTTAACCACTAAGCCATGACAGCATTTCATAAACATGCACTTTCAACAGACACATATCTATCAAAGGAATTTTAAACATTGCCAACATCAGCTAAGCAGGTGTGCCTACAACTGAGTTTTTCCAAAACTGGCCAATCATAAATAAGTGCGGGAAATGAGGCATATTTAAGATCCACAGGCAGGAATACTTGCTATAACTGGTTGTAGCTTTCTTCTGCAGTCAGCATGGCCGGTGTTGGAGAAGGCACTCGATTTAGAGTGCAACGCTGAGGCATCGAGGAGTCGAAAGTAACGGCTTGGCTTCTTGTCCACAATCATGAGGAAAGACTCTTGCGGGGCCAGTACCAGGGTACCCAATATAAAACGGAGGCCTGGATCAGTCTTGCCCATGATCTCACCAGTGCCACTGGTGTTCCTCGGATTGGTGAGCAGGTCAGGCACCATTATTCTGACCTGAAGTGATGTAGGGAGGATGAACTGGACCAGTGGATCCAGGAATCCCGTACAATGCGTAATGCCCCAGTACTGAGTAAGTAGCTATTGTATTAGGTAGTTAAGAATTGCTATGCTTGTCTATACTATGGATAGGTATGTCTCAATATCACTGCATTTACTTCACAGCTGCAGGTGTCCAGGCTATGAACCAGCAAGCCCATGAAGATAGGCTGCAAAGGCTGCATCATCAGGCAGGTTAGTAATTATTCTGCATGTACTGTTATATAAAATAAATGAGAGAGCCTACAAAAAGTCTTTTAACCCAATAAATAAAGATGTAATAATCCTTTAATAAATGTATGATTCATGGAGTGTGTCTGTGCCATTTTCTTTGACATGTTGTTGTACTGTTGCATTCTACAAATAGTAGTGTTGTATTAGGCAGTGTCAACCCACACTTGGGTAGGCCCATGTAAAGTGGATGAAGGGAATGCCAGTAGCTTGTATGCATATGTACAGCCCTCAACTGTTGGTTCATGGCCAGCATGTACAGGTTATTCTGGCACATGAGTAGCTTGGTATTGTGTTCCCAAGAATTGTCAGTGTGCTGACAGAAATGTAGGGAGCTGTTAACATATAACTGATACTTTCACCTAAACATATCTAGATAATTATATGAAAGTAGATCTGTCAGTGTACCATCTTAGCAATAGTGTGTGTGAACAACTCTCAAAATATGTTGCAGTAACATCTGCATCTTGGACAGTTTGTATGTAAGATACAGCTCATGATCTAGCAAAATCCAATTGCACAATATAAGGACATTGAGTAGTGTAATAATACATGTAAGGGACATATAACTGCAGTTAATAGGAATGTAGTGAAAACTAGAAGGATATATAAGTTGTTAATTGAGCTATTTTTCCCACCCTAATGTATGTGCATAAAAAATGCAATTCCCCACCTCAATCGGTATGTCTAATCTCAAAACATTTGTTGGGACATATGTCCTATTGGTTTATAAATATTTGCATTAATTTCTATGTCCCAGCGGACCCACATGTCCCACCTCAGCTGGCCATGGCACATGGCACCAGCAGATCTGTTGCCCAGCCTGGGACCTCCTCCTCCATTGGCCCTGTGCCACCTTTGGGTGAAAGCACTGCAGGAGATGGGGCTTGGCCCCCCCATGCAAGTGTGGGCGGAGGAGGAGTACCTATCACCCTTCAAACGGTCCGGGCTGTGGTGCGTAGAGAGAGTCTACGTTCTTTTGCAGAACCTCTAAGCCAGCTTGAGGCCCAAGTGATGCAAATCCCGGGTCAGCCTGCCCCTCTTACACAGCCCCCAGTGCAGCCACCCTCTGGGCCATGAAGGTGCAGTGGTGACTGCCCATGGGTGGAGACCTCAGTCCCACTGTTTCCATCTGGGGGCTCATGGGCTTGCGATTTCCAAACATCCCTCCACGTCAAAGGTGTTCACCCACCACGTGTCATATACCACCCCTGTATGCATCTTGTTTGTCTTGTCTGTTTACCTCCCCAACCTACCTCCCCAAATATACCTACTTCCCCTACCCCACTCTCACCTGAAAAAAAATAAAAAAAGGGAAATCTGCTCCCAAAAAATAAAAATTACGCCCCATACATAGCTGCCCATTTTGCACACATCCACTGGACATATGAAATGTTATTTAATTGGCATTACAACATACTTTGTTGTCCTCACCCCTCTCTCAGGGGTTGAAGGTTTCATATCTACCTCCAAATTTATTGCATATGCACAGCTGTTGCTGTTGAAGAAATGGGCAGCTATGGACCTTCCCTATGCCCGTCCTGCACATCCCGAGTTATTTTCCATACTGTCTTTCCCTCTTTGTGCCCCTTTTTCACCACTTTCCTATCTCCTCATTTTTCGTTTCTTTCAAAGAAATGAGCGCGGAGGGTGAGCAGGAGTAAGCACTATTAAGCAATAGTTAGCGGGTTTACACTGGTTTACGCTTAGCTAAGCAATGCGCAGCAGTGCGCAAACCTGTGCAAACTCGCTTACAACTGCTTAAAAGTGCCTTAGTCACTCTGTATGTGAGGGCCCGTGTTCTGCTCAGGAGCAAAATAAAACACCTCTGTAAGTCTCGAACCCCGGACCTTGCACACACTACACAACATGAAGTACCACTAAGCCACGGTATATATACATAAAGTTGGTGCTTAAATAATTATATTATCATTCAGAATTAGTGAATGTAATGGAAAAATAGGAATACCATACCACACAACTTGTTCTGTGGATGTTGACCAACAGTTGTTGTGTGATTACATTACATGACTGTGATAAGAGAAGCAGCCATTCTAGCAGGAAATAATGTTACACCATCACTTTACAACCCTACACAGTATCACAGCAGGACAAACACTGGCATATCTGTTTAGGGCAGAGGCCATACCTCCCAACTATCCCAAATTTTCAGGGATGTCCCTGATTTTGACACAAATTTTAGCTCTGTCCCTCTGAATCCCTCTGAAAACTACTGGCTCTGGCCAGAAAGGTGGTGAATTACACTTAATGAATAATGACAATAATTAAGAGTTAGACACTTTTTTTAGTTCAGAAAAGGTGTATTAATTCATATGCTCTGATTCTCTCAATGTCTCAACTTAATGGCACTAATATTTTAAAGGTGTCCCTGATTGTCCCTGACTTTTTCTTGACTTTTCCCTGAGTCTGTTCAATTATATACCTGATTGGTTGAGAGGTCTGGCAGAGGCAGAAACACAGAGGCATATCAGCCTTTTTGCTGTTACACACTGTGCAAATAGCTTTGAAAGGAGTTTTGGAAGCATACCCTTATGTAGGAATACAACACTGAAATACAAATGGATGTAGCCATATACTGGTATCAACCAACTGTAAGAATGCCATTGCCCTATTGCTGAAAAGACCTGTGTGGTGCACAAACAAAAAATAACAGGCTATTATCTGGCTATCATGTGGATAGGTCCACAGTTGGGAGTTACACAGACAGACTACTTGCCTTGATAAACTAACATGTACACAGCAACCCTGTAAGTCCAGCAAGATAAAATCCACACAATAGTACTTATGCTCTCTGTACTTCTGCAGCCCTACCCAAATGTAGAATATACCTGTGTGTGCAGGGCCTACCAAGGATGTAGGTAAGCATACTCACAGCACTGAAATGTGTCCAGTTTTCTTGAGCAGCTTGTGCTAATGTCAACACTAAAACAGCACAAACTGATTAGAACTGAGTAAATGAATATTCACAGTATAGCAGTTCACAAACAATTCTTGTGCCAAAGGAATGCATCTCAATAACCAGCTTTGTATGGCAGTTAATTGTAACAGTTGAAAAGAAAGTACATCTTTCCATGTATCTTGGGGTAGCATTTTGAGGGGTGAGTACATTTCTACACTGACAAGTGGGTACTGGAAGCAGCAACATTAGGTCTGAGTACAAAATGTAAATCCCTGGCTACACTCCTGGCTTCTGATATAAGAACTATACCGACCTTCTGTCTTAAACAATGATGTCCACAGCAAACAAAGATGATCTCCATCTTGGAAAGCTGAAAGGGCCATGCCTACATGAGTCAGCAATTTATAGTACTGGGTTGCTATGACAGTGATTACAGCAATTACTACACAGCAAGCTGCATGCAATTAGCAAATGGTGGCCACTAATTGGTGCAGACGCCATCATATGCTCATGTGCAGATTCCTACAAAAGCAGGCTGCAATCTCTGCCAACAAACTCAATCACTCTATTGCAGAGACTGACTGACAGAGAGAGAGAGACAGAGACAGAGAGAGAGAGAGAGAGAGACAGAGAAAAGGAAAAATAAATATTACCAAATCATACAAAGGAAAGGTATGTGACACATATGTATTTACTGGCATGTAGTAGATGTTATTTAAGAAGAGTCTACATAATGTGAACCATTCATATGTGGCAGCAGTACTTCTTTATGCACAGATGTTCTGCTTAACTACTGCTATGGACAATACTGTATGTACCTGTGGGCAGTGGGACATACCTGTGAAATGTGTAGCTCAGCATTAAATGTCAAAGATCTGATAGATGTTATCTGTGTTCTGTACAGTAGTGTGGCCAATGGCTGTTGGGGGGATTAGCGCTAACATTATATAAACATGGGTGTGACAGAATAACACATGCATGATAGTCATATTAAAGTGTAGCTTAGCATTGGCAACTGCTGCAGCAGTCTAGTATGCTTATCTAGCATCTGTTGCCATATATACCCCCCTAATGTTAGTGTGTGTTCATATGTGACATCTGTTTGTGTTGCAGCAAGGCCCAGCAGTTCAGCTGTGAGGTCCAGGGACTTACAACAGTGTGGACCTTGTGTGTGTATGCCACACACATACGGAGAAATATATATGTGTCATATATATTCACATCTGTATATGTGCATAGAGCAGGGGACATATTGCAACTGTTTGTGAAGGGGGGAGATATATATGTTGGTGAAGGTAAGTATGCACATATTTGTATATAGGTTTTAGTGTGTGACAAACAAGACAGCATACAGTGCTGGTATATGACATGTGGTGGTTAAACACTATTGGTGGTTTGTTCAGTTTGCAATGTTGAAACCAGTAAGGCCTGCTAAAGCTACCTGGGCTATGAACACCTTCAATGCATTTATCCCCAGACTGTGCAATTTTATTACATTACTGTACACCTTACATCCTTTGTATAATTGATATTCTCACTATGAAAGGTGAAATGTATATGTGTCTACATATATATTTATATGTATGTATGTATATGTATATATATATATATATATATATATATATATATATATATATATATATATATATATCTTTAAAAATTTTATTTTTA
>NC_056745.1:325885417-325892780 GCF_019279795.1 Protopterus annectens | reverse complement strand
AAACAGAGAAAAAATACTTAAAATCTCAAAAGTGGCTCCCTTCTTCTCTCAGCATTTTTTCCTCTTGGAGGGTGCTTCACCAACAGCCAACAAGCCTGAAAAGACGCCCAAACCATGAGGCAACTAGGTTTTAAGAGAGGAAGATGAAGGAGTTTTGGAAATGACAACTACAGTTTCAAGTCAGTAACCACCTCTACCGGGGACAGGGAAGCTGCTCAATGTTATTCACTGCCACTGATTAACAGAGAGACCCTCCTTCAGACCAAGCAAAAATGGCCTCACAGAAACTTTCAAACAGTTCAGGAACAGCAAGCCTGTAACTGAACTTTTTTAACTCTCAGAAAAGTGGGAAAAAAGCAAGATTTTTTTGTTTTTGTTTTTGTTTTCTACAGAGATATCAGAGGTTCACAAGTAATATCAAGTTATAACAGTGCAGTAAATGACCCCACACAAGAGTGCTAGGTCAAGGACAGAAAATATGCAAGTTTTAAGGAAAAAAACGATTTAAAATTAAGTGCAAACAGGAAATTCAGCAAACAGCTTTTGGTTGTGCTCTAAATACAGCTACTAATACAGAAATCAAGTTTAACAAGCCAGAAAATGCTCAAGCTAGGCAGCTATGCATTGTACAGTTGATGCAGGCCTAGGTACAGTCCACCAATTGAGGGCTATCTGGTGGTCTACCATACTATGTCATACCACATATGGATGTGTGTTGGTAGTCTGGGAACAAGGTGGTGGATGTATATGTGGATACAACCTAGAATGCAGCATTTGCCACTGTCACCTGTACCTGACTCATCTGAGATGCGTTATATCTGAGTAGTGGTACTTACATGTGAGTAGCCTTTATGAATATGTGTACACCACCACCTGGTATGGTCCATACCACTCTTATGGCCCAAATGTCTGGATCTGAGTTATATGGTGGTAGTGCAATTGTGCACTACAGAGCCTTCAGCCAGGTGTTCCTCACTGCACAGATGTCGGTATTCCCCATTGTAGGTTCTACATTGAGTTAATGGATTACTAAAGCCACACATCTAGCATGGGTTAGCATAGGCATCCATTGCAATTGTCATGTAGGTGTCAGGGTGTTAATTTTGTGTGTAGGACATTTGCCTTGGAATGAGGCTATATGGGTAAATGCGACCTAGGTATTATCCACACGCATGTGTAACATGGATGCATTTTCTCTGTGTTGAAGGCTCATCATTCAGTCATGACAGCCCAGAATGACAGACACTGGATGACCTCATAATAACAGCAGGACATTGGCTCATTGTTTTGGTCTAGCAGTTGTCACCTATACCATAATATCACTGCACATGGCATTAATGTGCTTGATAGCAAATGCCCCATGTAAGGTGATGGACAGCGTCAGAACTTGTGTATATGACCAATGTGAGATATAGTTAAGGCAGCAGTCCTGCTAATAATGACAACTGCTACCACAGCCGAGAGAGGTCATCTTGTCACCTGCACCTCATTACCATTACACAAGGTGGCTCACACATTATGCTTGCACATGCCACTGTTCCACATATAATGCCACTGTCCACAATGTGCTATCAATGTATGCCTTTCTGGGCAGCAAGGTGTGTGACACATGCTGTAGGTAGCATCCGCCTGTGCGACCAGGTAACCTATTGTCTGTCACATCCACACATGCATGAATGTGTATATATAACATATATATGTCAGTACTTCATGTACATGTATGCATGTGTATCACACAGCACAGACACAGATATATCATTTACAGGCTACATACAGGTATCAGGTAGTAAACCAGTATGATGTGCATATATACTGACAGGTAGGATGTACCTAGCTGTAACCCTGTGTGTTTACAATAGGAGTCCATTACAATGTACGCTGTACATGTAAGTGTTTGAGCATGCACACTGTGGCCTTCAGTGGTTAGAATTGGAGTGCATCCCAAACAGCCCTGTGCTACTAAGTGTATGAGCATACCCATTGCCACCTTTTGTAATTTGAGTCAGTGCATACAACAAGCCCTTTGTTACTAAGTGTATGAGCATGCCCAGTATAACCTTGTGTAATTGTAGTCATAGTGCATCCCAAACGGCCCTGTGCTACTAAGTGTATAAGCATGCCCACTGTAACCCTGTATAGTGATAGTTGTCCATTCCGCAGATGGCCATATTCTGGTTCAGGTCCCTGTTGTGCTACAACTATACCTCTCAGGCCTACCTGCAGATGATGTGTCTTGTTTGTGCATGCAGGTTGTAATGGACACCTACTTTAAAAACACAAGTCTACAGCTATGTACTTCAGGACTGTCAGTCTCCCTGTTGTTGTCCTCAATTGTAGAAGGGCAGCCTGACTGCCTTAGAATGTGAAATCTCTGTTGTGCATCTCATAACTTCATATTACTGTAATAGTGAGCTCTAGATAGGCAGGAGTTCTGATCCCACCACTGGCAACTGTCTGTGTGAGTATGTGTGTGTGTGTGTGTGTCTCAGCAAAAGCATGCATGTGTGTGTGTGTATGTGTGTGTGTGTGTGTGTGTGTGTGTGTGTGTGTGTGTGTGTGTGTGTGTGTGTGTCTGCAAATAGTTGAGTGTGATTGTGTGTGTATTTGTGTCAGCATCCTGTCATGGCAGTGAGCTTTTGCTGCATTCCAAAGCGATACCTCCTTTTGCACTGGCCTTTATCCTTGTCAACCGCTAAACCTCTCTCCCCCCCTCCCCACTGCAAGTAATCGGTCCTGATATGTCACCCAGCTCAGACATGGCATCAGTAAGTGTAATTGTATGTGTTATGTGGCACATACCCCAACTGCATACCACTGTACTAGTTACCTTTACATAGGCAAGATGTGTATGCACAATACTGACATGTGTTTGCTTTGTTTGTGTGTGTGACTACCCTGTAGCCAGGCATACACATGTGTAATGTCTTTTAGCACACCATGGTAGCCATCTGTAGTGACCGGTGTCTACAAGTATTACATAGTTAGGAATGGTAAAGAATACACAGTCAAGCACAACTACAGTTGGGTATGTTATTTTCCTGTGCCACTGTCAAGCAATGACACAGAAGTGGTCACCAGGGTGTATGGACCTACACCCTGGTCACCAGGGTGTAGGTCCATACTCATCATTCCCCCACCCTAATTCCACAATCCCTGGGGTAGATTACATTAGCCATCATTCCCCACCCCAAACTCCACATACAAAACAAACATCCCTTCTCTGGTGAACTGCTTATGATTTAAATGTTATAACACAGGTGATGCCTCCGTTTTGTGTAGACGTCAGTTCCTTTGGAACCCTTCTATGCCACAAAGGGCATTCAGACATGTGTATAGATTTGTCTTTGTTGTTTCACAGAGTACAGTACATTGAAGGGTACTGTACATATGTACACAAAGGGACTGTCCCATTTGTTTTCAGTACTGTGGAATACCTGCAGTAGGATGTGCATTATAGACTCCATGCAGCATGTGTACAACCCAGATGGCATAGTGGTACATCCAGTGACCCCCGTGTGTATGGTCCAGGGTTCAAAACCTACAAACCTTGTTGATACTGTCAATTAGGACTGCATAAGACAGTTATAAGCAGGTGTAAATGTGTTTTCATCACTGTAAACAGCAGGTACACACAGGTAATAGATATGTACAACCTGCAGTGCACTTGGAATGCCCTTCATTGGCAACCCTGCTGATGTCACCCACCTACAAATATACCTCTGGGACTGCTGTACTCAGTAATCTCCATAACGAGTGCTGTAGCTGCATAATGCTGTAGTGTGTTAATCTAGTTTGGTAGGTGTTCTAATCCTAGACAGGTCAACTGTGTGTGTGTCTGTCTGCTTGCCTGTGAAAGAAACAATGCTTTTAGAGTATGCACACTCTTTGCAACCCACATGACCACCTTTGGCAATCTTGCTGATTTCATCCATCTAGAAATACACCTCTAGGGCTACTGCAGCCCAGTATTCTCCATAGCACGTGCTGTAACTGTGTATTGCTGTTGTGTGATAAACTAGTTAGGTAGAGTTTCCATTCCAAGAAAGGCTGACTGTGTGTGTGTGTCTCTGTCTGCCTGAGATAAAACAATGCTTTTTAGAGTATGCACACTCTGTACAATTCATATGACCACCTTTGGCAATCCTGCTGATGTCACCCACCTAGGAATACATCTGTAGGAGTGCTGTAACCCAGTATTCTCTGTAGCGCGTCTTGTAACTGCGTATTGCTGTAGTGTGATAAACTATTTCAATAGGGGCTCTATTCCAAGAGAGACAAACTGTTTGTGTGTCTTTGTCTGCCTGAGACAAAAGCAATGCTTTTTGGAGTATGCACACTCTGTACAATTCACATGACCACCTTTGGCAATCCTGCTGATGTCACCCACCTAGGAATATAACTCTAAGATTGCTGTAATCCAGTATTCTCTGTAGCACGTGCTGTAACTGCGTATTGCTGTAGTGTGATATCCTAGTTAGATAGGGGCTCTATTCCAAGAGAGACCAACTGTGTGTGTCTCAGTCTGACTGAAAAAAGAACAATGCTTTTTAGAGTATGCACACTCTGTACAATTCACATGACCACCTTTGGCAATCCTGCCCACCTAGGAATACACCTCTAGGACTGCTGTAATCCAGTATTTTCCGTAGCATGGGCTGTAATTGCATATCACTGTAGTGTGATAAACTAGTTAGATAGGGGTTTTATTCCAAGAGAGACCAACTCTGTGTGTGTGTCTCTGTCTGCCTGAGACAAGAACAATGCTTTTTAGAGTATGCACACTCTGTACAATTCACATGACCACCTTTGGCAATCCTGCTGATGTCACCCACCTAGGAATACACCTCTAGGACTGTTGTAACCCCGTGTTCACCATTGCACGTGCTGTAACTGTGTATTGCTGTAATGTAATACACTAGATAGGGGTTTGATTCCAGGACAGGTGTGTGTGTGTTTTTTGAATGAGTAATGCAGATGATGAATTGACCACGCAGTGGTCAAAAATACAACATGAAGCCACAATGTCTTTTGTGGTTCAACTTTATAAATTTCATAATCGAGCTATAGACAAGGGGCTGTCTGAGATCATGACCTTGGCAGACAAATTGAAATGTTATGAACAGGAGCCTTCTTTTGAAGGTAAGCTTAACAGAGTGGCCCAAGATTTGAAAAAGTTTGATGCTGAACTACGGTCACGTAAGATGAAAAAGTTCAATAGGGATCAAGAGGACTATTCTCGGGGTAACCCTTTCTCTTCCCAATCCAAACATGTGAGATTTAACAATCTCCCCACTTCAGATAGGAAAAGGAAAAGACCTAGATCCATACTGAGGAAAAGTAACCACAATAGCACTTCATCTTTGGATGACACATCATCAGGGACTGATAATGAATCCCTGGTAGCAACAGGATCACCATCACCCAAAAGAAGCTCGGGGGTCGCCCCTTTAGGAGCACATACAGACGGGGTGGGTGTAAACACAAGAAAAATACACAATGTACAGGGACTATTGGAGTTGGCATTCAGGACATAAATCAGGGCACTGTCAACAATATTTTAAATCTGTCTGACCATGCTTTGTCTGATGTACATGCCAAGATATTGAATAAAGGCTTAAATGTTATACCTGGTTCCATTATTTCTGAGGATATATTTGCACAAGATTTGTCTAGATTCTGTAGATTAATTAATCTAAAAATGTTTTTTGGTGATTCTGGTCTTGACTTTGAGAAGGGTAAATTCACATACCATCAATCCAATTTCTCTCCACCTATGAATGCTGTGATTCATCAGTTTCTAAACAGTGTTCTTAAGGATATTCATTTTCAAAGTTCAGATATGGCATTGAAATACAACAACATCACTTTTAGTGAGAAACAAGCCATTCTGGAACTCCAGAAAAATAAACAAATTGTTATAACCACAGCAGACAAGGGTGGTGCAGTAGTAGTACAAAATTGGGTTGATTATGATAGGGAGGCTCGCAGGCAGTTGTCTGACACTAGATACTACACTCATATGGTTATGGATCCAGTACCAAGATTTACTAAATGTATTGAATGTTTCCTCAAGGATGCTTTTGACAGGGGTGTAATTTCTAATGACACTCTACATCAACTAACAATGAAGGATTGCAATTCACAATACATTTATTTTCTTCCGAAAATACACAAAGATGTTACACATCCTCCGGGAAGACCCATAGTGTCTGGCAGAAAGTATTTAACTGAACCCTTATCCCTGTTCTTGACTAAACACCTTAAACCTTTGTTACCTTTCCTCCGTTCCAGGTTAAAAGATACAACAAGCTTTTTACAAATTATATCCGACACCCAATTAGAAGAAGATTGGCTCTTGTGCACGCTCGATGTATGTGCTTTATACACCAATATCCCACATCAAGCTGGTCTTCAGGCTTTGGCATATTGGCTTGACCATGCAGGTCTATATGGTTCTACATTTAATGCATTTTTGGTGGATATGGCAAGATATGTTCTCACTTGTAATGTCTTTTTTTATAAGGATGAATGTTTCTGGCAAATTAAGGGTACAGCTATGGGGGCTTCTTTTGCCCCCATATATGCTGACCTTTTCATGGCCTATGTTGAAACCAAGTTAATTTATGATTCTGCAAGAAACATCTTCCTTTTGGATATGGACATTTGGAGATGATATCTTGATGATATATGGCTTGTGTGGAGGGGAACTGAGTCTAGTTTGCTCACTTTTGTACAATATCTGAATAACAATGAGTGGGGTTTAGGCTTTACAGAACAACATGACACCCACAAAATAATTTTTTTGGATGTCTCTATATGCAAACTTCCGGATGGTACATTAGAGACAGAGACATATAGGAAGTTCCCACAATACAATTCATTGCTACATGCTTCGAGTTATCATGCTCCACACATAGCCAGAAATATACCAAAGTCCCAATTTATTAGAGTAAAACGGATATGCTCACAACATTCAACATATTGTAGGAATCAAGATGATCTCACATATAGATTTAAACAAAGAGGTTGCAAGGAGGGTACTATAGCAGTGGCAAAAGGCCAGGTTCAAAATATGGAACGCAGTGAGTTGCTTGTGTATAAGGATAAGTCTATTGCATCATTCAAACCACTTAGGCTCACTACAACTTATGGAAGGAACACCAATGGTCTAGTTAAGATTGTACAGCGACACTGGAACATCTTGCAGAGTGATCCAGAAGTTGCTAGGATTATCCCCAACAAATGTATGTTTTCATACAGAAATGGCAAAAGCTTGAAATCGTATTTTAATCATTATAAAACTGGAGATCATAGGTTCAGGGATAAAATTCAAACTACTATTTCTGGGCACAGTCTGTATGGC
>NC_056745.1:325780417-325880417 GCF_019279795.1 Protopterus annectens | reverse complement strand
GTATGAGTGACACTGTCTGGGGTTCTCAGTGACATGCCAATAATGGGCCACAGTTCATAGCTGCAGTCACAAGTCTTCTACACTTTGTACAGATGTCATGCAGTATGTATGCATGTGTTGTGCTCCCTCTGCAAATGAAAACCATCTGTTGTGTTGGGTTGATGGTCATATCTATGCATGCTGTTGTAAGTAATCCTGAATGCTGTTGACTATTACTTGGCCATATCTGTGTTTAAACTGCAACACTATAGGCTGTATGGGTTTGGAGGTCCAGGCAGAACCTCCTGTCCCACTTCAGCTGGCCATGGCACCGTGCACCTGCACATCTGGGGCCCAGCCTTGGACCTCCACCTCTGTTGGCTCTGCACCACCTTCTGGTGGTACCATCACTGAGGATGGGTCTTGTCCCCCCTGGGAGCAGGTCCAGACAGGAACATGTCCACTGTCGTACAGTCCCGGACGTGGTGCGTAGGAGGCTCAGTAAGGGGTTTTGAGGCCAAATACGCCAGCTCAAGGGCAGAGTGTCACATTTACAGGGTGAGGCTGCCCCTCCTAGACAGCCCCCAGCACTGCCACCTTTGCAGCTGTTTTGGTGCAGTGGTGGCTGCCCATGGCAGTGGACCTCCATCCCACTGTTTCCATCTGGGGGCTCATGGGCTTGTGAATGCTGAACACCCCTCCCTGTCTGAGGTGTATCTCCCCACATGTGTCATATACCGTCCCTGTATGCTGTCTTGTCTGTCATCCTACCCTACCTATCCTCCATGGGCATACCTAGTCTCCTTCCCTCACATCCCACTCTCACCTTACGGAAACACAAGGCCAATCAGTTCCTGGAACAAAATTTGCCCCATACACAACTGTCCATTTCACACACGTGTCCACTGGACACATGTAACCCTTTTAATATGCATCACAACATACTCCAGTTTTCCTCACCCCTGTCTCTCAGGTGCATGATCCTAGTATGCACATGACTCCTAAATGTTCCAGGTACATGTAATGCAGACAACCCCATTGTACGCACAAAACTACAGGTCCCTCTATGGTTACCCCATTTACCTTTATCATGATGATGATGATGTCTCACACAGCACCTTGCAAGAGTACTGTTCTCACATAGTTTCATAGTTTCATAGTATAGTACTAGGCTATCTGCCCTGGGGCATTTGTAAGCCTAGCCATAGTGATGTGGCTTTTGCCACCCCATGAAATGGTACAAAAATGTACAGAATAAATCTAGAATACTGTGCCTCTGTCTAGTAGTGACACAATGAAGGTCCCCTTATATAATAGAATTAGTTTACTGTGCCCCTGTCTAGCAGTGACACAGATGTGACCCCTGGGATAAACTTACAATCTCCCATCCACTCATCAAGATTTCTCTTGAAGAGAGTCAGTGAGGGGCTCTGCCTAATATGAACTGGGATCCTGTTCCAAAGCATGGGAAGCCTCTGGGTTATGAATCTATCCCTCCAGCATGTCCTATTCATACTTGTGCCGAGGTTTAAGTCTTTAGCTTTCATGGTCCTGATGGATTTGGATTTTTTGAGGTGGAGCATGTCCATCAGATCCTGATTGGACATGGCCTTGTACGTCAGGCAGAGATCACCTCTGAGCAGGCGGTATGCTACTGAATAGAGCTGAAGTTTCTTTAGTCTGGCAGAATAAGACATATGTTGGAGACCCTTGATCCTTTTGGTGAGGTACTTTTGTGGTCTCTCCAGCTGTTGCAAATGCCGGGTGAGGTACATACCAAATGGGGCATTGTACTCAATCATGGTTCTGATGAGGGAGGAATATAGGGGTACAATGACATCCTTGGATCTGGATGTGAATCCCTTCATGATGAGGTGTGCAAGGTAAAATGTTTTTCTAACCACTTTGGCAACGTGGGTGTCAAATGAGAGGTCGCTGTCTACTTGGGTCCCTAGGTCTCTGATTACTTTTCCGTACTCAGTGGGTTGCTGTCTATGTGATAATTTGTGGGTACTTTGTTTTTCCAAAAGGGATGACTATACATTTTTGGCATTTTGTTTAAGGCGTGACTACGGCACCAGTTGTCCGTTTCAGTGAGGCCTTTTGTAGGATGTGTGTGTCTGCTGGTGTATTGACTATGGTGCCTAGTTTGCAGTCATCTGCGAACTTTGTCAGCCACAGCCCTCCCATGTTTGCTTTAACATCTGAGAAATAAATGCCGAACAAGAGGGGTCCCAGGACAGATCCCTGTGGGACACCACTTGTGACTGGCTTTGAGTCTGACATTGCTTCAGTGATTTTAACTTTATGGGTTCTGTCCTTTAGCCAGTTTGCAACCCATCTAGTGACATAAGGGTTTACTTTTAAGCTGTTTAGCTTATCTATGATGCCTGAGTGGGGTATTGTGTCGAAGGCCTTAGCCAAGTCCAGGTATGCTGTATGGACTGCTTTGCCCTCATCAATGGCTCTAGTGACTGTTTTGAAAAAGTCAACCAGGTTTAAAAGGCAGGATCTGCCCTTTACAAAGCCGAACTGGGTGGGGTCAAGTGTCTGTAGGTCCCCTATGTCTCTGTTTATGAGTTCCATAATGATTCTTTCCATAGCTTTGCAGACCAGGCTAGTTAAGCTTATGGGGCAGTAGTTTCCAGGGTCTGTAGAGGCACCCCCCTTGTGGAGTGGGACCACTGTTGTTGTACGCCAGTGTTCAGGTACATATCCCAAAGTAAGGCTAAGGTTAAATAGCATTTTTATGTGTGGGTTTAGCTCCTCTTGGAGTTCACGTAACACGCACCCCAGGATACCGTCAGGTCCCATTGATGCTGTGTTTTTTGCTTTGTTTAGGGCGGTTCTCACTTGGACATCTGAGATGACAGGGAGATTACATTCAGCTGGGATAAGTATTTCTTCTTTTGGGGGTGAAGGAGGGGAGAAATTTGCACTGAACCTGTCAGCCAGAATGTTAGCAATATCTGTGGGTTCAGTGTATTTTTTGTTGTTGTGAACAAACTCTGAGCATATCTGAGGGTTTCCAGGTTTCTAACATAGCTGAAGAAGGCTTTGTGGTTATCTTTAGTGTTCTTAGCGATTTTTCTCTCAAAGTTTGCCTTGGATGTTTTATGAGAGAATGTAGTTTTCTGCTAATGTTGATCAGAGATGTCTTCCCTTCATGGGATTTCACTCTGACGTGCAGTAGCTTCCTTCTTTTGTTATACAATTTGTTTTTGGCTGAGGTCCACCAGACAGGATGCTTACATTTGGTGGAGAGGGACTTGGATTTGTTTGGGATTGCATGATCCATGCATTCTTGGAGATGTCCATAGAAAGCATTTGTGAAGGATTCGGCATTGTGGGATGTGGTATCCACTGGCACAGTGGGCTTAAAGGATACCATCTCAGTCTTAAGAAGAGTGAAGTCTGCTTTTGAGAAGTTTTTCACTGTGGTCTTTTGTGCTGGGGGTGGAGGTGGGATATGTATATCCAGGATGATTAGTTTGTGGTCAGATCTCACTAGTGAGGGGTATACTTCCGGTGTGGAGCATTTTGTCCCCATGTTTGTGATGATCAGGTCTAGTATATTATCTCCCCTAGTGGGAGAGGTGACTAGTTGTTCCAGTGCATTTGAATTTATGAATTCCAGGAATCTTTGGGCTAGGGTATTAGGGCTAGAATAATGTACCCAATCTATGTTTGGGTAGTTGAAGTCTCCCAGTATGATGGTATTTTGTGATACATTCATATCCTCCAATGTCTTCAGGAAGGCTGAGTGGGGTTCTTGAGATTGGGAGGGTGGTCTGTAACATGCTACCAGTTGTATAGCAGTTTTGCCTATGGTTAGTTGCACCTGTATGGTCTCTGATGCTTCATGTGTTGCTACTAACCTGGAGGTGTGGGTGTCCTTTATGAATATGGACACACCCCTCCCTTTGTGGTCTGGCCCAGGTTTGGGGGCCGAAAAGCATGATACGAGGTATAATAATGATACATAATGATTGGACAGGAACTGTTGTGTTAATGTAAATAACATGCACAGAGTGATGTATATGGCCAATGTACAAATGTTTGCGTGTATGAATGACACATGCCTGTCTGAGGGAGTCTTGATATTACATAGGACAATACCACTACATAATACAGGCTTTGCTGGTGTTTCCCTTTTCATTCATTTGCAATGCTTTGTTGTCACATGGTATGTTCCTGATATATCCCTATATATGTATGTACCTATATGCTGGACATAAACACACATACATCTACATGATGAAATACATTTCCTATACTGTTGAATGACTGCACTGGATGATATGTTTGTGTTAAGGTCCAATGTCTGTATATCTGCCATGGCTTATTGGTAAATCACAATAGCTGTGTGTGCAGGGTCCTGGTTTCGAGCCTTGCAGAGGTAATTTATTTTGTTGCAGGGCAGAACAAGGCCATTGGATACGGAGTGTGTAAGGCACATTAAAGCAGTTGTGAGTGTGTGTGCGTGGGTTTGCATGGTGCTAAGCAATGCTAACCTCTGGTTACAGTTTCTTACACTCAGTTAGCCTCTACATTGCTTTACCAGTGTAATACTCGCATACTGGCAGCCAAACAAGCTTACACCCACTTGCTCCCGCACTTGCAAATGCACTGCATTTGGTGTTTGCATCTGACACTCACACCCCTGGTTGGGAGTGAGGACTATGATATTACCTTGTGATGCCTATTACATCGGATTACATGCCTACAGTATCGGGAATGGCTGCCCATTAGGCGACGGCATGCCGTTGGACTCTATGGAATCCGCTCCCTGTCCAGAGTTTGATTCATATTATTGGTGTGTTCCTCTTACAATCTGCACCCATCTGGCTAATACATGGGAACTGAGACTCTTTAGTACAAGCAGGTAATTGGGTTTTGGAACCCACATCCTTCAGCCGAGTCATGCTATTGCATACCTAATATTCTATCATCTTTCTAAGGTTGTCACTGGAATATGTGCTTTCTGTCCCTATCAGACCTCTCTTACGATTGGGGAAAATACAAACTGAATCAGGGACATGGCATAACAACATCAGGAACACATTTAAATTATTGGTGCTATTAACCTGACACATTGACAGACTCAGAGCATATGATGTCATTCACATTTTCTGAGGTAAACGATGTTTATGACTCTTAATTGTTGTCGTTATTCATTACGTGTAATTCACCACTTTTCCTCCAAATGTCACTAGTTTTAGGAGGGTTTAAGTGGGACAGAGTTAGAAACTGAGTCGAAATCAGGGGCGTCCCTGGAAATCGTGGACAGTTCAAAGGTATGGTCCCTATTTGTTCCCCCAATGGTTTATGGCCTGTCCAGTGGATGTGCTCTTAGGGGTTGAGAGGTATGGGCGTCAGCTATGCCCATTTCGGAATATTACATACATCCCCAGGGAGGTCCTAATCTGACTGCGCCAACCAATACCTGCATGCCTAGGCCTTTAATTACATACCCATAGTTCCCCCACCTGCCACTCCTCTACAGCACTCATCCTTACTGTGGGTGCAAGTGGGGTATAAACACACCACTACACACTGCCCACTCTCCCTGTGTCAGGACACATGTCATACATTGTATCGACCCATGGCTTGCACAACCTACTGGTCCATGTACATCTACAGCCTGGTTTAATAAGTCATTACAGGGACTGCCTACGATCATTAATTTTTGGTGTCCCACAAGGGACATCGATGTCTATGTTTCAAGATTAGACCTTGCAGGTCTCTCCCACTGGTAGTATCCTGCCCGTGGTCTTGGAAGCAGTGGTGTGTTTACCTTTATTGTGTGTCTGTATGTCTCACTGGCCTAGCTGGGGGGGGGTTAATGCTACGTGTTACACGTTTGTTCATTGGACCCCTCACCCCCATTTGCACGGCCTGTAAACATATTTTACTCATAACTGCTGTATCTGGAGCATTTCTCCCCGGGCCTCCACTGAAAACAGGATCTGTGGAACCTAGTAGAACTTTCCCGGTCAACAAATGTTAAATAAATAAAAAAAAAATAAAAATAAAAATAAAGTATCATATCCTAGCTATATACCTGTGTATATTTACAGTCACATATATATATATATATATATATATATTTACATTACTATATGCAGATATATCTGTATACGTATGCATACATGTATATTTATATTTTACTGTACATATATAAATCTAATGACATATGGGTCTATGGGTGTCTGCATATGTATATATTTATATGTGGGTATGTATCTGTATTCTGTCTCTGTATGTATACATTTGTACTACGGAGAGGGAGAGGCTTATCTCTATGTCGCTATGGGTAGATATACATACACATACCTCTAGTAATATATACGTCTACATCTGGTTATCCCATTCCTTGCCATATAGATTACACCTTGCACCAGTGGGACTCGTAGTGGGTGTGGCTGCTCATTGGGTGATGCCTCTGCCCAATGAACACATTCGCTTACATCCCTAGGGCTGTCCATATAGGCCCACATCAGCCAATACCTGCACACCTAGACCCATAAGTAGCTACCCATAGTTAACCCATCCTCGCCTCCTCAACAGCACCCATCCTTACTCTGGGTCCTGGTCTGTTCTGGACATACCACTACACGCTGCCCACTCTCCACTTCATGGGACCCATTTCATACAATTGTCTCGGCCCATGGGTTATCAGGGTTTCCCACCCTTGTATTCTGTGTCTGCATACACTGTGGCCAAAATGGCTGGTCTAGCAATTTCTTTTGGTTTGGGCAATTTTTGGGGTGTCCCACAAGGGACGCTCCAGTCTGTGTTCCAAGATAAGAATTCATGGGTGCACTGTGTACCCCCCTGGTTGTATCCTGCCTGTGGTCTGGGGAGCAGTGGACTCTTTACATTGTTTGCGTGTATGTTTCCCATGTCCGGCTGGGGGGGGGGGGTGGAAGGGCATGCTACATGTTTCATGTTTCTTGCTTGGGCTCCTCACTTCCATTGGCATATATATATATATATATATATATATATATATATATATATATATATATATATATATATATATATATATATATATATATATATATATGTACGTATATATATATATATATATATATGTACATATATGTATATGTCTGCGACCATTTATGTGTCTATACATATATGTATATTTATTTATATATATATATATATATATATATATATATATATATATATATATATATATACATATATATGTGTGTCTGTAAAGCAATACATACCCCGCGCAAATGCACTTACGCATACGTACTGGTGTTTATATATGCTTGACCTTCTTACTAGTGCCTTATTCATTATGACACTGACACTTCACTCCAGTTATCTTTTAACTGATATTTTTCAGGTTATACAGCGGACAGATGTCGCAATATGTTCATGTACAGATTACCGATGGTAATTGGTATGTGATACAGTGGGATTCGGTACAGGAATGTCTGTTCATTAGGGGGTCGCTCTAAAGAATGCACTAATACTGTGCTGCTTCATTTGCATATATACCCATATGCCCATGGCTCCTGGTTCCCCAAACACACACCCCCAATGCCTCCCTAACACTGCTGACATCGATTCTCCAGTTGGAATTGCGATGTATCCACACTACTACACATCGACCACTCCCTACTCCTATAGACCCATCCCATCGGTTGACTCACTCCACGTATCCTCAGAACTCCCAAACATTTAGTCCACAAACATTGGTGACAAGAGCAACCAAAAGGATACTATTTGCAATTTTTGAGTTGTCCCACATGGGACACGCATCTGTTTATGGCAAGTTTAGACTCTATACTTCATTACATCCTTACTCCCGTTAGCATGATACTACAGTTAATTAATATGTATGACTATGTGATAACGCACACATTACACATGAGAGCCTAATTATGTACATGTTCTGCATATTTCCTTTACAAATAGACCAGTTTAGTAATTGGTGTTGCCATAGAGGGCAGATCACAGGAATGATTCCATGTGCGGTGAAGTCCTCACATTTGATTATTGTCAGCACAGCACTGAGTTTGGACATTGTACACACTTCTGTGTTTTAGCGGTTTCGTCCCGTCCCTCTTCTGCACAGCCTATTATTCCATCTACTGTCGAGGTTTGTAATTGCACATTCATGTTATTTATGTCTGCAAATGGAATGCATGTGTTACAGAAAATGTACTTCTACATATTGATGTCTGCATGTGTGTATGCATAAATATTTATAACGAACTCGCTGACCTCCACGGTGTGGTCCAGTTAGAACCGGGCCATCCAACCCTGGCACGCCTGGCTCCATAATTTCATACCCATAGTTCCTCCACCTCATCCGTGTTCAAAATACAAGCATACTTTCCATTGTCCACTTGTTATCGCAGCCATGACATACTTCCACACATTGCCCTCTCCAGAGCGTGAGGGGCACTACACATATGTTGTCCCACACCATGTATTCTCAGGCTCTCCCACCATTTAGTCTTTGAACATACCTGCCCTTGCTTGTGTAATGGTCGGAAGGCCAAATGGGCTATATAAGTTTTTGGGTAGTTCCAGCAGGGACTACCCTCTGTGTGTAAAGTAGACTTAGGAAATCAACAATGTTACTCCCACTGGTAATATCCTGCCTGTGGTGTGAGTAGCAGTGCTTTGCTCAGCCCTGCCCAGCTGGATATGACATACGCTGACAGCGCTATATATACTGGGGTTGCTGTTGATTCCCTTCTCCTTCCTTTTGTATGCTTTAATGTTACGTCGTTCTTTCTTCATAGATACATATATATATATATATATATATATATATATATATATATATATATATATATATATATATGTGTATATATATATTATATATCTGTATATACTTATATACATTTCCTTTGCTGGGCACTGCTTAAACCCACGCATGTGGACTCAGACTTGCTTACTGGTACTTATACGTGTTTACTGCTGTTTATTTGTGCTTACACCCGCTTACTAGTACCTTATTCATTATGACATTGCCACTTTGCTTGAAGGATATTTAAGTTAAATATCTCATGCGATGCTCTTATGTTGGTTTTATGGCAAAACGGCATTCATTCCACATGGAAAATGATATGTGTTATTGTTGGGCTTGAATCATGAATGCCTGTTTGTTAGGCGGATGCTCTGAACACTACACTATTGCCACTTATGTTAATTCAGCATGTTTTTCTCTATTTGAATGAATATGATGTGTAAGCTACGCTCGGCAGAGGACTGCAACGTGCAGACATGCTGTGCTTTGCTTACACCTTCGATATTTCAGCGATTCAAATGTATAATAGGGACACAGGGACAGGGAATCTAATTGTGAAAGTTCTACGGACAGGGCTCAACATTCCACTACGTGCTTGTGTGTTTACTACTACGAGTTTATTTCACTGTTCGTGGGCACTCTTGTATGCTTATCATACATTTCGGTATCCATCGACACTGAATTACTGACTTATTATTAGGGCCGGGCTCTACTAGTAGACATAGTAGGTTTTGCAAGTGTCAGGGCATGTTTACGCCTCCGTAGAGCACTTGTGCACGCCCCCTGCACTAGCACACATTTCTTGTGCATGTCGTGGGTGCGGTGGCGCGCCCTCATACATATTCATATGGCACTGCTGTGCCATCTGTAGTGAGGACACTCGGCACAAGACTAAAGCCGTCCTTGCACTGAGCTTCTTGAATCCTGGGGACTGTTCACACCCAAGTCCAGAACCCTACCTGCCTAGCGACTTGCTCTTTGCTTAGTGAGAAGAAATGAATAGAACTCCAGTACCACTGATCATTCACTATGCAGCTGAAACATGTCATGCAAGTCCCTTGGAAAATTTTCAGCTATATCATCATTATCTAGGTTATTTATATTATTATTTTATTATTGTGTATATTTTCATAAAATATTTCAAAGCCCTCAATAATACTTTTAATATCTGTTCTTCTTTCTTTTTTATTATTTATATGTATTATAATTTCTTTGATATGATTTAGTTTATTACTTTAATTTGATCTAAGAGTAAGTTTAGGCAAGCTTATATGATTTACTGAATAGACCTGATGTTTAAGTTGTCCAGGTTTACTGAAACTTTATGATTTAGAATTTCAATATATTTTGTATTTAAGTTTTTAAGTTCAGACTGACTGATAATATCATTTGGTTTTAGATATAACTTTAGTGTGTCTATTTTGGCCTGTAGTGTATTCAATTATTTGTCCCATTCTCTTGTTTTATTAATATAGCACCATGTAACTCTTCCATTTAAGTAAGCATTTAATGAATTCCACAGGACAACGTTGAATACTTCATTCATGTTTATTTCTAGGAATGTTTTGATCTTTTTAACATATCAATCCTTGAATCCTTTTATTTTAATAATGTATGCTGGTAACCTCCTGTGATGTATTAAACTGTCAGTTTTTAAAATAATATTAAAGATTATAGTATTATTTTCCAATAATGGACATAAAACTATTGGAACTTCTCTGATATCTGATAGACTGTTTAAGACAAAAATTATATCAATATTTGTTTGTGTTCCATATCTATATGAATATTGGGAAATTTAAAAATAGTTTGTTTTCCTTAGCTCATCTATATCCTTTAAATTCATTAGATTTACAAAATTTGTTAAGTATTTGGCTGAAGATGTGATTCTCAGCTTTCTATCTAGTGGAATCTAGTGGAATCTTGGTCTGGTAAAATGCAAACTCACCAACCATCATGACTTCACCTTTCATGTAACAGGCTATAGTGTCTAAGTAATTTTTTGCATCTTTAGCTCCAACCCCTGGAATCCAATAAGACTTCACCAATGTATATAGTTTTCTGTTCCACTCAATTATAGCAATGCTTAACAAATCGTTTTTATTAACATAGGTTTCTTTTGCTTTAGACATTACTGGTGAGTTCTTCCATAAAATGAGAGTGCCTCTTCTTTTAGCTCGAAAGCCAGAACCTGCTAAAACCAAATAATTCTTTAATGAAAGTTTATTTACATCTTTATTAAGTAAATGTGTTAACTGTAGAAATACTATTTATACTTTATGTAATTGCAAGTACTTGAACAGACTGACCCTCTTTACTGGATTATTCAATCCGTTAATATTAATAGATATGCATTTAAAATCAAACACTTATATAAGAGAGAAAAAAATACAGGTATAATGAAATCCCATTTATGTACAGAACTTATTGTATATCTTATAAATAACCATATGAACTCTTCAGCTATGGACAAAACGTTTGAAACAAATAAAATAGTACCTAGTGGTATAACCTTAAAGCATTCTACCATGAAATAACATATTCCTAGTTTTTTGAAAAAGACGAACACACTACCTGTCAAACTTTTCCCATTAGATTAACAATGCTTAGCTCATGCTTCTGATTCACACTAATGTGTCTCATATTTTTAGTATGCATCATCTTAAAAAAAAGCCTGTCAATGAGTTATTATGAATATAAAAAGTTAAATGGGTGTTTAGAATCTTTATTATAAGTTGACCAAGCTGAGTATCTCTATAATCATCTTTCCCTGTACCTCACATTATCTCCCTGGTCTACTATAGGGAGGAAGTTGGTTGTTATTTTCATATTTCTTAATTTATAGGTCAGATGATTTTATATTTTTTCTGTTTCATTTAATATGTGTAAAGCTGTTCATAGGATCATAAGTTTGTAAAGTAGTACCAGGCTAACTGTACCCATGGGCCACTAAAATCCCAGCCAACCACCCCATGCGAGAATCAAACCCTGCACTTTGTGCCTATAAAGTGAAAACCTCAACCACTATGCCAACCTCCCATGCTTGTGGACATGCTTATATTCTTTAACTATATACATATTTACTTGTTCTGATCTCTTACTTTGTCTTGTACCATCACTATATTCCTAGGTTTTATATTTCAGTTATAATCCTAGTGTGGAGTGTCATATAATAGAACATTTATATTTACCCTTATATATTTGATACACTTTAATCTAGTACTACTGTTAGAATCAGTCGTAGAAGTCATGGTGGTACAGCGGTAGCATTGTTACCTCACAGCAAGAGGTTCTCCTGTTCGATTCTTGGCTAGAGTGCCTTCTGTGTGGAGTTTGTATGTCCTCCCTGCAGTCGAGTGGCCTCCGAAAGACATGGGTGTGCCTTTCCTGAAGGTTGGGCATTGGGCTGGCAACTCAGCACCATAAAAATCTACTGCTAATTATTAGTGGACTGGAGTTATGCAGTGGCGACTCCTAACTGGGAAAAGACAAACAAAACTGTTAGAATCATTCGTAATTTTTCCTTAAATGCTATGTCCAATAATATCTAAACAAACATCTGAAAAATCTTTCCTTTTAATATTCAAACTCCCCATAATAAATTGTTCTGCGATATTAAGTTTTAATATCATTAAAAAAAGACAATAACAGAGAAACAGAATCCTAATTTTTTATCTGAAGTGTCATTCCATAGGCTAGTATATAAACTATCCTTTTGGTATACTGCAAGCATTCTGAACTATTTAATGAGGTTTAGAATGCAATGCACTGTCTCTTGCTTATTATTTAACTTGTATTCATTGACATCTTAGCATATGATTCAAAATGTTATGATTATTTACTTTTAGACACAAAGAAGTAACCTGGACAGTTCTTAGAATTTTAGAAATCCCGCAGCATCACAAAAGTGCTCGTGATTCTAATTAAGTTGCTTCAAGCTGGTCCTCATGCCAAGGACCTGCAAATGAACAGTTTATCAGCACAATTAACACAACAACATTCAGGATTGAATCCAAGCCACCTCTACATTATACATCAATCCCTCAAACCCTTCCAAAACACTAAAAACAAAAACAACAACAAAAAATCAAAGTATGTTAACCATTAAAAAGCTATTGTATTTAAAAAATAACATTTAATGATTCAGTAAGCACTATTTATATGAGATGTTTAACATAAAGCAGACTGTCACTTTTAAAGGAGGCATACTATATAAACCTGCATTAATAGAATGACAGCTATGTGTGATCCAGGTTTAACTTGTAAAAGTGTGAATGTTACCCTAATTTTTTGATAACATTCAGTAATAACTTTTATATATGTAAGAAACTATATTTTATACTTTATAACATAGTCTAGCTTTCCTGGGTGCTATTGCATGTCAAGTATACTATCAGTAGCAAGCATTCAGAACTATGTAATAACTGACGGACAGTAGCTTACAATACAACTCACTGTCTTTTGCTTATCATCTAACTTGCATTCTTTGACATTTTAGCATATGATTCAAATATTAAGATTATTGACTTTTAGACAGAAAGAAGTAACCTGGACAGTTCTTAGAATTTTAAGAACTCCCACAGCATCACAAAAGTGCTCATGGCTCTAAATTGTTTCAAGCTGTTTTTTATGGTAAGGGCTTGAAAATGAACAGTCCATCAGTTATAATTCACACAAAAATGCTTACAAGTGAATCCAACCACCTCCACACCATACATCAATCCATCAAACCCCTTCAAACCACCAAAAACAACAGAAAACATCTCATAATATCCAGGCTCCTTATTACACTGTCGCAGACACAGGTTGTCGAATGCGTCTTTGTCAAACTGAAAAGCATGAAAAGGCAAAATAGTGACAGGTTCACACTAGGCTACCTGCCCTTTCAGGCCACTTTAAGCCTAGCCAGTTACCTCATGTGAGAATCGAACCCTGCTCCTTGTGTCTGTAGGGTAAACACTTTAACCATTAGGCCAACCTCCCACCCCTGAAGTGGCTTTTCAGTGAATTCTTTCCCTGGGAAAGAATTTGCTTGGCCACTTTCGCCACTTTGCTGTTTTCGGCACTGTAATTACGTATTAACACATACTCTGTCAGGTATTATTGCTTGCATATCTTGCCTCATTTGACTTCTGTGAATTTAAATGACATGTGTCACCTGTCTCTATTTGCAGCACATCCACTACCAGCCTCCTCCACTGATCCTGAGGTGGGATGTGATGTGCCTCAGTACACATGACCACTGCACTGTTTGCAATGCACAACCTGGAAGGAGGCAATCGTGTGTGTCATGGTGTAGCCTCTGGTCAGGAGGATAGTGTTGCCATCATTCTGATGATGTGAGGACATCAGGTGGTGGACATGATAATGATCATAACCTTCTGCATCATGTTGAGTCTGGTACTGATGGTGACTTTTCCCCATGATAGACTACACATGGGAGTGTTGCTGATGTGTGTGGATGTATGTCAACTTACTAGCACAGGTGCATGAACATTCACATTGATGTTACTGGTGTGATCTGCTTGCACTTGCAAGAAAGAGTAGTACTTTTGCAAAGGGGAAGGACTGGATTAAGGCACTTGGCTGGATCTAGTAACTTTTAGTGGGAAAGCAGATAAATAAAAGAACACTTAATATAATGAGAATTAAGCATGGTGTGGCTGTATTACTAATCATGCACACACCAGCTGCATGTGTAACATGAAGATCAAGAGTGCAGACATGGAGAGGTCATGGCAGCATTTGTACAGCATCAAAGTTTAACTGTTCTACCTTTTGTTGAAAGCCTTATTACTGCAAAGCTAGAGCAGTGCCATAGTACAAATTAAGTATTACATTCCCTGACTGCATACCTCTCAACCGTACAGATTTTCACATAATGTCCAGATTTTCCTCATATTTCTGGTCCATTTTTCATAAAATGGTGGTTTTCTGGGCACATTAATGGCAAATTATTAAAGATTGAAGTTGAAAATTATGATAGGCATTTGAGTTTCAGACTTTACAACCTTCAGAAAATTCATGATAATGCAAAATCCATTATTCTATCAACTTTCTAAGATTGTAAGAGCAATATTTAAAAATTGTCCCTATTGTTAGGTCTTCATCCCACTTTTATTTATGGCTTTGTCCAGATTTCTTGCTCTTGTTCTAAAAGGTTGAGAGGTATGCCTGACTGTACTGAGCACATTAACTCCAGTGGGGACAGGCAGCCTCCCTCTCACAAGACCAACACATAGCCCTCATATATCATTGTCTGTGCTAGAACCTGCATGAATATCTGTTGGTCAACCTACTCTGAATCCAGCAGTCATGTCCAGACAGATTCATTGCACTACTGTTCCTATCCACACCATGCCCCAAACTGCTAGTGTCATGTGTGCATTCCCATATCTTCCTGCTTGGATACACATATATACCTATGTTGCTGTATCCTAAACAATCATGCATACTCTATGGTTGATGAGCACTGACTGTCACTGATGCTCTGTATGATTGAACATATTCTTACATCTATATGACTGGTTGCAGCAATAACCTATGCATTGTAGTGCTGCCTTATGTGTCATCAGGCATATAATGTGAAACATGTTTGTGACACAGGTTTATTGTTTTGGCCAGTCTTTGACATGTTGTCATTATTCATGCTACTGCATTTTGCATATCATGTTGCCCAACACTGCTATGTGAGATGCATCTCTGTTAGTGTACAACCCCTGCAATCAGGTTATGTCTGTGCTAATACATTCCCATTCACTGCATGGCCTAAATTTATGATACTGGCTATTGTACAGCTGACCTCACATGCTACTTTTCTATATGATGATATCCTACTGAAACAACCACATCTTCTGATTTGTGCACATCAAGGATGCTCATACGTGCCAGTGTGGTTGTCTTTGGTGTTGTACTTTGCAGAGAGTATTGCTGTGGTGATGTTTCTCCTGAAGACATCCAGATGTGTTTCTTGCTATGCAATTTGTATGTGTATAAGGTATTACAGGCAACTCATATGCTTATGTTATTTATAATGTTCAATGTGGACAACTAATGGGCTGTTTCGATTACTCATGTTCTGTGCTGATGTTGTAGGGCAATACTGTGTGAACATCCTTGTTTTATCTGTGTATTTCTGTACATGTGGCTTGTCATGACTCAAAGATGTGGGTCAAATGCTGCCATTTTGCTTGTGCTAGGGCACAAGGCTGCAGCCTCCATCACGCACACCTATTTCTTCTCATCTATCTGCTTTAATAGCTGCATGTCTGACATCTGGGCTCATGAGGTATATCACCCACACCTGCAGATGGTAGGCCACCGTATTTTGATGATATCGTGTTATGCTCCACAGCACAAGTAATGAACATCTGCAATTCCTTTTTGGTGTGTATTACAGTGAAACCCTGGATGTGTCCAAACATGAATCTTGCTTTCAGCATGCCAAACACATGCTCAAATGTTGATCCGTGTTGTGATGTGTGCTCTATTGTATGGATCCTTAGCAGGAGTTGATAGGGCTCTCTATAGTACTGTTGTTAAGGGAACGGGGAAGGATATTTACTCATCATGTTTACTGCTGCAATATTTTGCTATTGCTTACAGTACAGTGGTGGTCATGTACTTACCTAGCAGGAACTCCTCCGGTATTTCACCTTGTTGGAAACCAGACCCCAGACCACTTAACCTCCCATTTGCTGCATCATGTACACTACCAGGATGTGTTGCCATGAAATTGGTAATGAAGTCATCTGTGGAACACACCACTTAGAAACTGAATGATGACCCCCTCTTTTTTACTGCTGTACTGATCATCATCTGGTACTTCTGGGGGTTTTACTGGGACATGGGTGCAGTCAGTTGTACCAAGGATATCAGAGAATTTGACAATGGCATAGAACTGTTGCATAACAGTTCTGCACTCCATGGCTGTTGTTGAGAAGTGGCTGTATTCATCGACTTTGGTTCACATTACTGCCAGGAACTGTTAGAATGTAACTGGCATCTGTCTGGGACACTCCTACAGCAATACCCATATGTTGCTGAAATATCCCAGAGGCCAGTATAACAAGACTTAGACACACTTTTGTTTCTACCAGTACTGGGTTACCCCACAGACTGTGCGTGTACATGTGGGGTGCACTCATCCTGCATGCAAATGCACCAGCTCTCTATCTAATCTGTATCAATCTCTTATTTCCTGTTCATAAAACCAGCTTAACTGCAGCCTGGCTTGGCACCTTGATGGTTGCCTTCTAGGACACATTTGCAAATCATCCTCTATTATGGCTTGTAGTATCCCAGAGTGTCCTAATGCATTAAATGCTGCTTGCATATTTTTAGTTATATTTTACAGATCCTGTAGGATTGCTTAATAATTCATAGAACAAAGTAGCATTAAGGATTAACACATATGGCCTCCACAGAGTGCTTTCATGAAATTGTTGGCTCACTAATCCATCACATTTTATTTGCATTGGGTGCACCCATTATGTTTTGTAATCCAGCAGGCATGCACAGATTCCACAATTATCCTACTCTGAATAATTACTTGCTCCTGTTTTACCATCCATTACGTAATTGTGTCCACTGCTGATGTGCCGATTTCTTCCTTTGGCATGCTGTACTGTCCACAACTTTATTTTGGAATCTGGCCCTACATATTCATAAATTTAACTAGTAATGCATGTATATGTAAATTGATTGTTGTGTCGAATCATTTCAGCTCATTTGTGTATATTTTAAAACGTCATCAAATAGAACAGTTATCATGTATGAGATAACTGTACTTCCTTTCTGTATATCAAGAAAAACAACAGCTTACAAGAGAAGACACTCTTCACTTCTGTTCTAATTGAAATGTTTGTACTATGAGGCACATTTTTGTGGAGATTTTATCTGATCAAAATGCACTGCTTATATTAACATTCCAAATAATGTCCAAACTCATTTTAAGGGTAATAGTTACCATTTTTTTCAGGAATAATGTTATATATAAGTCAGATACTTAGTAAAGAAATATTTTTGCCTTATGCATTTACTAATCACTTTTGTATTCATGAATATATTCTCCAACCAGCCTATGCAAGCTCCAAGATTATGTACAGTCATTAATGCTGGAGCAGTGTTTTAATAAATATTTATTAGATAATTTCAAATTCATGAGTATAACCCAACAGTTCTTGTATGTATAAATTAGAGTAATTTCAGTTCATTTGTATATACATTTAAACGTCAATAAACAGAACAGTTAATGTGCATGAAATGGCCGTTTTTTCTTTAGGGTTGCCATATGTCAGGAACTTTGGATGACAGGAAATCAGGATCTCTATCAAGAAATCAGAGTTTATGTCAAGAAATCCAGTTATGGCACATACTGGAAGGATATTTTAAATCATTTGAGAGATAACACATTTCTGAATTATGTTTCCTAAACTGTTTAGCATTTTATCTGGATTTCCTATCTGCATACAAATTATTTTGAAAGAATAGATTTTTTTTTGTTTATTTTAAGTAGCATCCTGGATGATGAGAAATGTGTCTATTATCACACAGCTAAAATGCTCAAAGGAATCCTCTTCGTAATGCATCTTAAAAGAGGCACACAAAAAAATGTAAGATGTCTTTTTTTTTTTTTTTTTTTTTTTGTGCACGTTATGTTCTCTGTGATAAGATTGCTTATGCTTTTCTGTCTTTGGTGTCAATAATATTGTAGATATAATAAAATCTGGATTTAGGAAAATTGTATAAAGTATACATTGCAAGAAATGATGCACGCATATTATTCATTTTTCCTCTACTGATTCCATCAGTATAATTTTTACAATGCTATGTTTATTTAATGTAACAGTACCAGCTGCAAAAACAATATCACAAAATATCTTTAATTTATGGAGCATGTTTATACATTCAGTCATCTATTGCCTTTCGCATTTTATTTACTAATTCTTCAAAACTATTGCTAGCATGATTATCAACTTTGAAAGAGAAGCAGCACATATTTAGGGACAAATTCTATAAAGTTCATAGAATCCTGCAGATTGTATCGTGTTCCACACAAGAATCGTGACTAACCAAGTAATATGCAAATATGCCCCAATGTACGGTGAATACCTCAGCACAAAGCAGACCGGTGACATCAGTGCAACCACAATCAGTCATGTCAAATATGTATTGCATATGAAACTTGTTCAGAAAGTAATACGTGTTATGTGCATTACCAATGCACATCTACGGAAAGTATACAAGCCCAATGGAGCTTTCATTAATACATAGAAAGTACTACACAAAGGCAAATGTGCATCTACCTTTATATCTGAAAAGTGACAAATATCTGCAATCACTTATGGATATTGTCATAGCATGTAGACAGTAGGCATATATAAATAGAGCCATCACAATTTGTTGAGTCTGACATAATCTGAAACATTTTCTAATAAAAAAAAATAATTAAGAAAAAGGTCAAACCCGATTAGTTTGCCATGGCTAACAGTACCTAGCAATGGATGCAGGACATGTGTGGGGAGCACAAGTAATGCACACACACAAAGAAATAGAGGATAGAAAAGCAGATATGGGGTGAGGGTGAAGAAAAGGGGCACAGGATTCATGATGGCATAGGACGATCAAAGGGAAGGTCACAGGGAAATGGAAAATGTATTTATTTTTTGGTGGGAATAGTCCGCATTTTGGGGGGTGAATAGAAATGATAGAAAGGACAAGAAAAGAGGAGGTGGCAAAAGAGCACGTAAAAAGATATAAGAAATATCACAAGACATGACAGATAAAGGTTTGAAAAGACATAAAGGATTGATGAGGTACACAGACAGCACACATACAGACTATACAATATGGGTGAAGGAAAACTGACAAACAGGGTAGGGATGCATACCAGACATGGTGCAACATAAATTCATATGTACCTATGCACAAATTATTGCTGAGATTTAGTGTTATCTATTTATTTATTTATTGACATTTGTTAACTGGGTTTGTCCAGCTGGGCCAGAGACCCATTTTCAGTGGAGACCCGAGGAGAAAAGCTCCAGTTACAGACATTATACTATACATAAAAGTTTGGTTTACAATACATAGAAATTCAGTTTATAATGTATAAAATTGCAGTTTGCCATACAAATACATAGAAATTCACAGTGATTAAATAAAAAATGAATTAGGTAAATCAGATCAGTAGATATATACATAATAGCAGTTGCAAACGGGTCTATTTTAATTAAACGAAAGCACGATCCATCGAATACGAATCCATTGACACATAAACAGCAAAACACGATAATGTCGAGCACGCAAAACCACAAAATTTAAACATCGAAACCGCAATAGTCAGCCAACCCCACCGCCCGTAACCTACGCAAACACAACAAAAAACACATACATACACTAACTAAAACCTACTACTAACCCTAAATTAAAGCACCAAAACCCCACTTGTAACCCTACACTAAACCCCACATACAGAACTATTTATGCACTACCCTTAACCCCTCCCTAATCCTAAGGTCCGTAACTACCGCACACTTACCCTACAGAACTATACCCACACAAAGTAAATATTCCACACACATACACTTAACAAAACCCTACACTAAATCTTACATACATTACCTATCTATGCACTTACCTTAACCCGCACCCTAACCCTAAGGTCCGTAACTATTGCACACTTACCTTACGGAGCTATACCGCAGATGGGCCAACTATGACAATTCGACATTTCTGATTTCGCTATTTAGTGCGTTTGACGTTTCTGCATTTCACTGTTTATGTGTCGACAGATTTGTATTCGACGGATTGCGCTTTCGTTTAATTAAAGTAGACCCATTGCAAACTGTGTGACAGTCATACCAGAATGAGTATGACCAATGGCAGATGTGCATTAGAAAACACTAAATGGGGAGTGCTGTCATTGCAGTCCACAATGGATATCAAATGTTATCATCCAGTAAGCTGTCAGCAGTGCAAGTATAAGCCAAGAAGCAGCAAGTATGAACAAATGCAGGCAAAGGAATGTAGATGCAGACAAGAACCTCCAACCCTACATGTGAAAGGCAAGCAACCAAGTACAGTGCCAAAAAGCAGTACCACAGCAAAACATTAATGTGGCTGTGTAATAAACAAATAAGTATACATTTCACAGTCACAGGAGAAATGGGATCCATGAGTCAAAGACATATGCAATGGCAGTGGTAACACAGGTGGGTCATCAGGTATACAACATATATGTGTGACATTCAATGGTATAACATAATCCAGAGAGAAAGAAGATTAATTTCATATACCCACTCCAATGACATGGAATATGAAGTAAAGCATGATGTATATATGATCAATGAAAGTTAAGGAATGCATAGGCAGGAAGCACATAAATCTTTGGGTAATGTACAACACACAAGTACAACATAAACACTGATGGAATCTATTCAATTTCTACCACCTTTTGTGCATATACCTAGCATTTGTTTAATATCCAAAATGTTGGCACAAGGTAATATTGCACTGGTACACCTACACTACAATGATGATACTGTACAGGAAGGTAATCATACATATAACATATGCCATGTATATGTGAGACATGTAGTTCAAAGCTGTAAAGGGAAGGGAGATGGACAACACAGGCTCACATTGTAAGGAAATGCCAGCAAAAGAAAGTAGGCACAGAATAAAGCAGAGCAACCCTAACAAAGCAGACACAGTGCACATGTATATGTATATATATATATATATATATATATATATATATATATATATATATATGTATATATATATATCTACAACACAAGATGGACTGCAAGTCCTTACAAGTTACATGGAAGCAAATAGTCAACATCTGACACAGGGGCACAGTGCACTGGGGTTGGCTATAAACATATATGTATACAAACGACACAAACAACACAGTAATGTGCAACAGTTAAACAACATATGGAATAGATACAAAACAAATAAGTTTGAGTATCACATACACATATATACTGCCATGCAAACATAATACAACAGGTGGCACAAACACTGTTATCGGTACAAATATCACAGTTGATGTGTAGGGCTGATCAAAAAACAATTCTGTGTACATACTGTATAAGTACAGCACAGAAAAATGGAATAAGTGCATGTAACCAGTCACATATTAGGAGGGTGGTTGTGTGTTGATCATATTACAACCATACACATGTATATTCATGTAAATCAATGCATATGTACTACAAATGCATACACATGAACATGTATGCATATCCATGTATACATGTCCTAATATAAGTTGCTATCAAAAAGACCGGCTATTGACATAAGCCACATATGGACAAACAAGGAAGTAATGAATGATGCTAAACAAACCATCACCTTCATATATTCACTAAGGGGCCAGTGAATGTCAATGCAGCATGTCAAGGATACATGCTCATATGTACCAGTCACAATATTCTATAACAGCATGGTACAACATTTACCAGTACATACCACACACAAGCTCATTGTGCCAGTTGAAAAGCATGACCCAAGAATGTTATATAAGTTGCAAAATAAAGGACATGTCATGTTGCTCAGCAGACATAAAGCAACAACAACCACAATGGGTGCAATGCATACACATGGATAACTTGTGCAAATAAACACACTTGGATGACCTCACTAGGTTATGTGAAAAGGAAAGGAATAATGTAATATGTGAATTGTGGTCATCTCTCCTAAATATATACAGGAACAACACAAGCAGAGCAATCATGTCCCATTCACATTATGCTATCTGCAACAATCATATCTGCCACATACAGGGCCAGAGTCTACTGCAAATAACGTTATTATGCTGCACTACATACATAGAAGTACACACAAACATACTGAAGGAATAGCACCCCTGCCCATATGGAGCAATGTGCGCAGTAATGGCAACATGATCATATAACTAATAATGGTTAATCCACACGTCATTTGGTAATGTGTATCATGCTGCAGCAGCTAGATAAAGCAACATATGACATGATATATACAGTATACACTATGATGTATGTCAGAAAAGCATGACAGCAATATGGGATGTTTGCACAATTGTGCCTAGATAGTAAATATTTGAATATGGAAAACACCATAGTGGCAGCATTACAAAAGTAGATAATGCAGATAATACTTATAGTCCTGAGAGACCATCTTGATGTGGTTGAACATCACAAAAGATCTCTCTAGTGATCTCCCAGAAGAAATTGAGCATGGCCAGTGTCTTCTCCTGAAACAGGTTGCCCATCAGATCCCTCATCTACATCTGAAATACATCTATGTCCTAGATATGGTCCCAAAACTCATATGCCTTTGTAATGGTCCTCTATGCTGAGTCACAGAAACAGTGGCACATGCATGCCCCAATCTGTCATTGTCATCATCATCCTCATCATGGTTATCATCCTGGTCTTCAGAGTCTGACTCAGCTGGCAGTGGTCTGCCATGTTAGCATCATCATCATCATCCAACTGGTGTGCCAGTACGGGCCCCACACAAAGATATGCTGATGTTGTTAGGCCATATAGACCACCTACTCAGACATGTTTTACTTGCTCATTCAAATTATCTGTTCATAACAGTGGTATATATGACATGGATTGTTTTGCATAGCTATGCTCTCTAAAAGATAGGTAAGCCATTCATTTAAAATATGCTTTCAGCATTGTCATGTCAGTATGTGAGCCCCTATATAAACTCTAACATATGCATATCACCCTGTCTTCCAGATGTTGAACAGAAATAAGGCACAATTTCTCACACAGAGAAAATGAAATAATAATTGAGGCTCTGCGCCAGTATGGCTGCAACCTTCGTAGGTGGAAGAACAATAGTGTGTGGAGGAATCAAGAGTGGACAGATCTGACACACATAATCAGTGCTGTGGGTGGTCACAATAGATCCATGGAGGCCTGATGGTGACATTGTTCTAACTTGATTCCCATGCAGCCAACAGACTGTGCTGCTATGACAGGGTGAGAAATGTCACTGGAGACGGGATACCATTGCCTCCCCAAGATGAGATAATGATGTTCCTGGTCTCACATCACACCTGCAGCCAGGACTGTTGGATACCCGGAGGAGGTACTGAGATAGGTGTTCCTGA
Source organism: Protopterus annectens (assembly GCF_019279795.1). Classification (NCBI taxonomy): domain Eukaryota; kingdom Metazoa; phylum Chordata; order Ceratodontiformes; family Protopteridae; genus Protopterus; species Protopterus annectens. The sequence goes on along the minus strand of NC_056745.1, from coordinate 325,856,535 downwards.
ATGTACAGGTATGTTTAATGTTCACAAATACTGCAGCATACACCAATTCTCATTGAAGGATATTAATTCACACTTCTTACTTTTATGTTATATTGGTATTACAACAGCAGAACTATGCCATGAATGTGAAAGTGCACCTGATGTGGACGCACAATGTAAATGTTATAACCTGTTATCTTACCAACTCAGTACATACATAATACTCTCAGCAACATGTGTAAGTGTTTTTCAATTGCACAGGCTCATCAGCATCTGAAGAGCAGCAACACATTTCAGAAGTGTCCCCATATCCTATTAGTGTGATCCAGAGTTATGTGCGGCTGTCTCCTATGACTGTGGAGTATCCTCACATGTCGTTTGTGTGCCATTTTAACCTACATAAAAAATGAACAAGCATAGGAATCTATCTTGTTTTAACGTCACCACCACAAGTGTTGAGGGGAAAAAAACCAAAGAAAATAGTGGTTTTAAAACTTTGTTGATGAGCTCAGTCACAATAATTCCCAAAAATCATGAAAACCAAGTAGTGTTCCAAAACAAAAAGCCTTTATTCATCACAGATAAGCAATCCACAGTAACAAAAATCAGAAATACTTTGCAATGTTAAACATAGCTTTTATACACTTAGAAATAGGTGTGGAAAATATACATATTGTTTAATTTTAAATTTTAAACTAGCCTAGTCAAGGCAAACAATATAAACAGGGCCATAAAAAGTGCATTTTAGAACAGCAAGCACCCACCTCCACACATTACTACTGATTAGGTCAAAACTAAATCCTAGTTAAGGAAAACACTACTTGAGCATTCACAGTGACATCATGATTCTGTGTGCACTTGTCAATTGTCACTGATGGTGTAGCACACCAGCTGCATGTGTTACATGAAGGTCAGAAGAACAGACATAGATAGGTCACGGCAGCACTGCCTGCACAGCATGACAGTGTGGTATCTCTTGCACACTCTTTTCAAAGCTTTGTTATGGTGGTGCGAGAGTAGTGCCATAGTATAAACCAGTTGTTACATGTCCTAACTGTACTAAGCAGATTACCTCCAGTGGGGAGAGGCATACCTCCTCTCATCAGACCAAACCTGGCCCTCAGACATCAATGTTTGTGCTGCAATGTGCACACACATCTGCTGTTGGTCATTCAACTCAGAGCCCAGTAAACTAGTATTTCTATGGTATTACATTGGGATGAAATGGCTATGCTTGACATGACCTCCAGGTCGATAGCCTAGTAATCTCCTATGATCATGTCCAGATTTAACAAATTGGTGGGAAAACACTGCAGCTTTTGTCAGAGGACCTTTGCAGACATGACAGGAGATGGGAAGGATGGAACTAAATTCAGGGCACAGATGTGGGGTGTGGAGGAGTCAAAAATATTTGTTGCACTCCTTATGAAGTGCTACAGCCATAGGTTGCTACAGGGGAACTATACCAGGTCTCAGTAAAAGGCTGAGGCTTGGAATAGCCTAACCAAGGCTGTTTCCACTGCAAATGCCAAAAAAACACATTAGGGAGCAGTGCAGGCACCACTACAGTGACCTAAAGAGGCATAAGCCAGCACAACTTTACCAGTGGTTGAATGGGTTTAGAACCACTGGTAACCCAATTGTGTAAGTATACATATCAAGCAACTATAACTGATATGGAATGCTGCAGATAGCCAAGACTGGTATGCATAATGCTTTCAAGTATCTTCTTTCATTCTCCATTTTACAGCTACAGAGGATATCTTGGTGAGCAGGGAGGCACATACTGAGTAGCTGGAGCAGCTCAGAGAGGTGAGGGGTATGTATGTAGCACAACAGACTCTGATTGTAATAAATATAATGTGATTCCTAAGATCAGTTTCAAGTTCAGCATGCATATCTTCACTGTAAGAGCAAGCATGCATGCTTTCTTTTATAGCTCTTGGTAACTGCATTTGGCAATTGTATTTGGCATTATGTGGGTTCAATTCCCACAGGAACCTATAGATTTCTATTCAACAAGTATCATTTTTACATTTGAAATATAGGAATATTGCCTTTAATGTCATGTTATTAAGTTAATCTGTCATATCTGTAAAAGCATATATGAAATATGTGCACATTCCAAGGATTACTTGTAACAATTTATAGCCATTTTTTGGATTGTGAAAGCTCTATAGCTAGTATAATATATATATATATATATATATATATATATATATATATATATATATATATATATATATATATATAAGTATGAATGTGACATGTCATGGCTCTAATCATCTCTTTTCTTTTTTGTCTCACCCCATCACCCCACCCATCTCTCTCTCTCTCTCTCTCTCTCTCTTTTTCTGGATTACCTGGAATCACACCCTTCTGATATCATACCTTTCTGACAACAAACTATATGCTTTACTGCACAGTGAGGTAGGTCAATCATTGCAGCTTGGCCTGCTTACCCTCCAGCGGATGCAGAATCAATGCCCAGCACCTCTGGGACACAACCTGGCAGTATTGCCTCCACATTCCTTGCACTACCTGACCCATCCACATCAGGTAGCATTGCCCTAGCTGCTTACAATGGTACCCTCTGGGAGTATTGGTGGAGGGAGTGATTACTTCATCTACCAGGAACTGACAGGGATGGTGCATGACATCATAGAAACTGGCATAGGTGCTAGCTTCAGCCACCTGTAGAGGTTGCTTATTGAAATAGAAAAAATACTCCCATGTCAAGCAGTCTCACAGGGAACTAAGGAAGGGGACAGTGATTACAATTCTGATGGTGAGGGCTAGATTACTACTGTTTCCGCACTTACCCTTCCCTACCTGTCCCCAGTCATGGTGTCCCCCACTCTTTTGTGTTCCATCACCATCCCTGTGTCTGTCTTATTTGTCCTGTTTACACGTTTACTCACCTACCCTACCTACCAGACTGTCACATTCCTATTTCCTATGTCTCACCCCCAATATTCCCCTCTTTTTGAAATCCAAAATAAAAGGCAACTGTCCCACAAAAAAAAAAAAAAATTGTCCCATACATACCTCTTTACTTTGCATATGTGTCTTCTTGCCACACTTGAATTGGTCCAATTAGCTATGTAACATCATGTGTCACCCTGTGTGACCTTGTTACTCATTGGTTTAGTTTGATAGTTGGGATATTCTGCAGATATCCTAATGGTTATGGACATTAGCTGGGTACAACAACCCTGTGTTTCCAAAGATTAGGCTAACAGTCCAGTTATGCTGTGCTGATGAGGCCTTAAGAAGGCTGAAACATGCATGTCCACAGCTAGTGGGGTTTGGTTTTATTGGCCTGAATTTGTCCATAACAGCCTTAAAAAGAAAAATAAAATCATGAGCATTCAGAACTGCCATATAGCTGAAACACCTGATGTCCTCAAGGGTTTATTGTGTTTAAAGCAATTTTATTAGTGGTTTAAGTGCTTTTTCTGTAAAAAAAAATAGTTCTAGCTTGTTTGCTTGTTTTCCCACCTTTCCTGTTAACTAGAGTAGTCCAGATATAGATTTGTTATATTCAGGAATGTACTGTAGTTTCTGAGTTCCCCAGACCTTTCTGTGTTAGAGGGAAGCCTTTCAGCTTATCAGTGGGATTGATAAGCACTGGGTGGCCTATGTACCACAACAGGAGTGGTTTGTAGCTCTGAAAGTGTAGTTTATTGGTCGTTTGGGCAGCTTTTCTATCCCTTTTAACTTTCTGCTTTAAAAATCTGTATTTGTGTGGGTTTGCGCTTGTTTAAGCTTCATAGATCCTGTTTTGGCATCCTGCAGACTACAAGAGCAAAAGAAAGGAGAAGGAGAGACTTTAAGTATCTCCATTTTGCTTTTTCTTGATTATACTGCATTTTGCACTTCTTTTAAGTCATTTTTCATTGTATCGCATTAATTTTAACTGCATTTACTATATTTCGCTTATAGGTTCATAGGTTCATAGGTTCATACTAGGCTATCTGCCCGAGGGCATTTACAAGCCTAGCCCATAGTTTTGTGGCTTACGCCACCCCTTTAGTATGGGGAACTATACCCATTATTTTGCTGTGCCTCTGTTGAGCAGTGGCACTGAGGTAATCCCTGGGGTATATCTGCGATCTCCCATCCATTGGTCAAGATTTCTCTTGAACAAGGCCAGCGAGGTGCTCTGCCTCACATATACTGGGATTTTATTCCACAGCATAGGGAGTCTTTGGGTGATGAATCTATCGCTCCAGCACGCCCTATTAATAGCCGTGTCGAGGTTTAAGTCTCCCGCCCTTGTGGCTCTGACGGATCTAGATTTTTTGAGGTGAAGCATATTCATCAAATCTGGGTTTGACATGGCCTTGTATGTTAGGCAAAGGTCACCTCTGAGCAAGCTGTTTACTGAATAGAGTTGGAGTTCTTTCAGTCGGGCAGCATAGGACAGATGTTTGAGACCCTTTATCCTTTTGGTGAGGAACTTTTGTGGCCTCTCCAGCTGCTGCAAGTGTCGGGTCAGATACATTCCGAATGGGGCATTGTACTCAATCATTTGTCTGATGAGTGATGAGTATAGGGAGACTATGACCTGTGTTTAACTTGATTTTATTACTGTTTTAAGTGCTTTTTCTGTAAAAAAAAAAAAAAAACAAACAAACAAAAACATTCTAACTTGTTTGCTTGTTTTCCTGCCTTTCCTGTTAACTAGTGTAGTCCATATACAAATTTTCTGTATTCGGGACTGTATTGTAGTTTTGAGTTCCCCAGACATTTCTGTGTTAGAGGGAAGCCTTTCAGCTTACCAATGGGAGTGGTAAGCACTAGGTAGCCTATTTACCACAAGAGAAGTGGTTTCTAGCTCTAAAATTGTAGCTTATTGGCTGTTTGGGCAGCTTTTCTATCCCTTTTAACTTTCTGTTTTAAAAACCCATGTTTGCACGGGTTTGCATGCCATGCAGCGCCACTAAGCTAGGGTAAACCATTACCGGTGCCAGAAAATCTGCTCTTCAGATTTTGCCTTAGATCTTCTCTTCTCTCTTGCACTTTAACTAGCTTATTTGTCTAGCACTTTATTAGGCTTCTTGTAGCAATTATTGTAGCACACATAAGTGCTATTAGCACTAAATGTCCTATAAGGAAATAGCTCCAGTACTTATTAATAATGTCCATCCCTCCAGGCATGTCTAAAGGTCAGTTCCCTGTGCTTTCTCCTATTAACCTGGTGAACTTGGGCATCCAGAGGCAATGTACCAACTGCCTCATGTACACAAACAACCCTCTCCTCTTACCCCCCAACACTCAGACTTGTGAGAGATGCACTTATATATCCAAATTGAAAGCCATGGAAGCTGGTCAAGAGCAGAAGGTCAACACCTGCACCACACCACATGGAACACATAGCCCTCCAGAACACCCACTATCACAGCTCTCACATAAAAACACAAACCACACACCCACCTTTGTGGAGGCTCTCAATAGAAATCTACCCAAACAGCAGAGACCGCCAAGGAAGAAATGCACTTGACCACCACAACACAGCACAAATCATAAGATACATAGCTCACCCACACAGTGTGCCCCTCAACCTAAGCCCCTAAGGCAAAACAGCTTACCCAATACACTAATCATAGGTTACTCGATAGTGAGGCACACTGATGTCCCACTCACTAGGATAAATAAGGAGAAGGTAACACTCAGCTGTCTGTTGGGTGCCAGGATCTAACACATAACACATGCACTCAGGTCACTCCACAACAATTACAAGTATGACTTTGTCATTGTCCGTATGGGTGTGAATGACCTGAGATGTACCTCCCTACACCACATGAAAAGAGACATGGAGGAGCTCTCGGATTATGTAGCCCAGGCAGGTATGACCCTAGCCCTGAGCAGCATCCTACCATCGCCCAGAATGATACCACAGTGCAAACAGAAAATGATTGACTTCAACAATTGGCTACGTTTCTGGTGTCATTGTAAGGGGATCCAGTAACTGTCTGCTTGGGATGACATGATTGACAGACCTCGATGCTTTGCCAGTGCTGGCCTGCATCTGTCACCTCTGGGTTTCTGGATACTGGCTAAGGCTCTTGCCACCCCTATACTGCCTTTTTAGGTGGTGTTCCAAACACCAAATTACCACCATAACAACTATAAATAAATGCAATCTGAGGGTCATGCTGCTCAATGGTAGAAGTCTAAATCTCAAGATGCACTCACTCTAAGCCCTCCATAAAATGGAGAACATCTACATTTGTGCTGTAATGGAGACCTGGTTTAAAGCAGCAGAAAATACCCCTGCACTACCAGGTTATAACTCATTACACAACTTTTGACCCCAGAACATGGACTGAAGCTCCAAAGCTGGTGGTTTCTCCATATTAATAAAGGATATGCACACCTCCAGACTAGTAGTGCAGCATAATGCATTGGATTCAGGTACAACTAACATTGGGCACGACAGCAATTCAGGTCATAGCCTGCTATATGTCCCCAACCATGTCCCAAGACTCTCACTCCATGTTCCTAAGCACCCTGGAAAAAATTAGGGTTCAACCCAACACTCTCATACTGGGTGACTTCAACTATCCCTCCATTAACTGGGAAAACTATTCATGCACCAATACACTTGCCCAACATTTCCTGGAATTCATTATTTCCAATGCCCTGGACCAGCTCATTCTCACCCCCATTGAGGGAGCAACATCCTTGACCTGGTTATTCCTCACACAGGTGATCGTTGCTCTATACCAATAGTCAATTCCTCTCTGGTTAGATCAGACCACAAACTAATCACCATGGAAATCCACATCCCACCCACACCCACCGCAAAAGTAACCACCATGAAAAACTTCTCCAAAGCTAACTTTAGGCTCCTAAAAACAGAGGTGGCTCACTTCATGGCATCCATGCAACTGCAGAATAGTTGCATGACTGCCAAATCATACTCCAATGCACTGTACGAACACGTACATAAATGCATGGAACTAGCCATACCCAACAGAACCAAGACTCTTTCCTCCAAAAAAAAAGGAAGCCATTCTGATGGTCCCCTGTCATTAACATACTCTACAACAGAAGGAAGAAATTGTTGCAGAAAAAGGTGGTCCCAAGACTGGGAAAACTCCCTTATTAGTCTCAACAAAAAGTTGAGATTCTTCATCAAATCCTCTAAAGCTAGCTATGAAGGCAGAATTGCAGCAGATACTAAAGACAACCACAAGGCCTTCTATAGCTATGTCAAGAATCTCCACGGCAATACCCAGATTTGCTCTGAGTTACTGCACAATGGTACCTCCTATACTGAGTCAACAGGTATTGCCAACATACTAGCCAACATATTCAGTGCCAACTTTACCCCTCCCCAGAACCAATCACAATACTGGAAGAATGCCAAGCACCCAGTATTACTGCTGCACAGGTTAAAGCTGCATTGTTTAAGGCCAACACTACAGCTTCCATGGGACCTGACAATATCCCTGGCTGTGTTCTACATGAACTACAAAATGAACTGGCACCACACTTGTGTGCCCTGTTCAATCACAGCCTCACCTCAGGCTTTGTCCCTTCCAAATGGTGCCCTGCTACAGTCATCCCTCTTCATAAATGGGGAGCAACTACAGACCCTGGGAACTATACCAATAGTCAATTCCTCTCTAGTTAGATCCAACCACAAACTAATCACCATGGAAATCCACATCCCACCTACACCCCCCGCAAAATAACCACCATGAAAAACTTCTCCAAAACCAACTTTAGGCTCCTAAAAACAGAGGTGATATGTAAGGCTGATGAGTCTGATATGTAAGGCAACGGTGCGCATCATCACGGACCTAATTAATAAGGATATAGGGAATCATCAAATTCTGGATCTAATGCAATTTGGTTTTGTGAAGGGTAGATCATACCTGCTCAACCTGGGTGACTTCTTTGAGTCAGTCATCACAGCTGTGGATGAAAACAAGGTAGCTCATACAGCCAACCTCGATCTGGCCAAGGCCTTTGATACCATTCCCCATTCAGGAATTATGGATAGACTCACCAAACTAGGCATCAACTCCTATATCACTAAATGGGCTGGGAACTGGCTCACAGATAGGATCCACAATGTGAAAGTAGCAGACTCCAAGTCAGACTGCCAACCAGTCACAAGTGGAGTCTCACAGAGATCAGTCCTGGGTCCTCTCCTGTTTAGCATCTAATTCTCAGAAGTCCAGGCCAACACGGAGGGACACTGGCTAACCAAGTTCACAGATGATTGCAAGTTGGGAGCCATTATTAACTCCCCAAGTGATGCAAATATTCTACAGAAAGGCCTCACTGAGGCAAACGACTGGTGTCAAAGCTGTGGCCTTAAGCTCAATGCCAAAAATGCGTTGTCTTCCCCTTTGGGAAAAACTCAGTTACCACAAATTACCACATTGATGGTAGTTCACTGAACACTGAAGGTGTTATAAGAAATCTGGGGACACAAGTTGACAGCAACCTCTCCTTCAACCACCACATTGCCACTGTGGTCAGAAAGTCCTTCTATGTGGCACATCTCATTACCAAGCGTTTTGCATCCAGGAAGATAGAGGTTATCATTTCTCTCTACTCTTCCCTCATTAGACCAGTCATCGAGTATAATGCCCCATTTGGCATGTACCTCACTAGACACCTGCAAAAGCTGGAGAGGCCACAAAAGTACCTCACAAAGAGGATCCTAGGCCTTAAATACATGTTCTATATGGACAGACTCAAAAAACTCCAGCTTTTCTCTGTCTCATATCGTCTACTAAGAAGTGATCTCTGCTTGACTTACAAAGCCATGTCTGATCCAGCTCTGTTAGAAATGCTACATCTAAAGTCCAGGGCTGGTCACTCCCTTGCTCTCCATGTCGCCAATAAGACTCGGCACTGGCACAGCTGTAGGGTCCAGATCTCAGCCTAATGGGCAAGCTAAAACCTCCAGCACCCTCTCTGGCCAACAAGTGCTTTGTGTCCCTGCCCAAGCAGCTGACACACACACACACACACACACACACACACACACACACACACACACACACACACACACACTTTGAGAAGAGTTTATACAACCACACAGACACTCCTGGGGAAGGCTGGCATAGGTTCTCCAGCTGTGCCCATTTTTCCCAGTCTATACGGTAGTACCAGCTGCCACCACTCACTAATATTTATCAGCTACTCAAAGGCCCTTAAAAAGGTGTCCAATTATTACTGTGCAATATTATTATCCAATTGGTAGTATAGCTCAGGGCTAAAGTATTGAAGTGGCTTTGTACAATTTTAGCATAGGCATGCAAGTACTCTAAATAGCTTAAATTATCTCTACAAAAACAGCCACAGTTGGAAGGGTTTAAAAATATTTAATAACAGTCAAAACACAAGACAACACGTTTTACTACACAGTGCTAGTCAAGAGTTCAGAGATCACAGAGAAATACTTAAAATAATTCAGTAGTACAGTTCTGACATCACAGAAAAACACTTAGTCTATCTTTCTAGTTTCTAGCTATTTCTAAGAGAAAACACAAGTCTAAGATAAACTTACATATAGAGCAAGACAGTGCTGATGAATTGGATGGTCAAGACAAAAATGCTTAATGCTCTCTGATTCTCTCTGTTTTTAAAATCACATTCCTGGTTCACATGACATCATTCTTCATACTTCCCTGGGGTTCCCAGGATAACAGGTTACATTCTTTAGTAAGCTCACACCAGGTCAGGAAGCAAAGCCATTAAGGACATTTATGTATGCAAATTCTGGCCATTAACTCTGGCACAATTCCTTCATTTAGACAGGCCGAAGCCATGTTTACATCAAAGGGTCATAACATGCTTTACTTGGTCAGTAGAGTGCACTGTTGTTACATTTTTTCCAGTTCCACATGTAACACTATTTTTACCATTTAAGGCAACAAACCTGTGATTTGCATTAATATGTACAGATGACAGAATTATCTCCACATTTCTATCTGGCTAGGCTGGCAGCCTTCATCTATCTTCATCCAATCATCACATATCTCCCCCCCTGGAGAAATCCAGATAGTTTTTCAAGTGACCCTTGAGAAGCGCTGCTTGAGGGAGTAAGTTCTATCTAAGTGTACCTTACCCCATTCCCTGTCCTGACAGCCCATCTGCATTGGCATTGCTAATCCCACTGTGGTGCTGCATGGACATATCATATGCTTGCAACCCCAGGCTCCATCTTAGCAACTTGGCATTTTGCTGGCTGGTTCTGTTTAACTATGTTAAGGGGTTGTGATCTGTCATAACAGCGAATTTCCTTCCACACAGATAAGGCCGAAGTTTCTGCAGTGCCCACACTATGGCTAGACATTCTTTTTCTACAGCTGCATAGCATTCCTCCCTGGGTTGGAGCCTACAACTGAGATAAACCACTGGGTTCTCTTCCCCCTGTGAGGAAATCTGGCTAAGTACAGCCCCCACCCCATGGTTCAAAGCATCCACCTGCACAACAAATTCTTTGCTATAATCTGGACTGGTTAACACAGGGGGTCCTCCTCCCAAAGCTTCTTTAAGCTTCTGGAATGCCTGCTTACATGCTGGGGTCCACACTACCTTATCTGGCCTTTTCTTCCTTGTCAGGTCTGTAAGGGGGAGCAGCTATGGTACTATAACTGGGGACAAACTTTCTGTAGTAGTCTGCTGTCCCTAAAAATGCCCTCACCAGCTTTTTAATAACAGGTGCAGGCCATGCCTGAATCACTTCCACTTTGGCAGGTTCTGGCCTTATCTTACCACTCCCCACTCTATGTCATAGGTGGGGGACCTCTGCCATACCCACCTGACATTTGCTCGGCTTAATGGTGAACCCTGCCCTATGTAGTCTGCCCAGCACTTCCCAGACATGCTGAACATGCTCTGGCCAGGAATGTCTGTAGATGGCAATATCATCTAGGTAAGCAAGGGCAAATACTCCTGCTCCTGCTAGGATATGATCAGGCATTCTTCATCCCAAAGGGCATCTTTGTGAACTCATACAAGCCAAAAGGAGTCACAAAGGCAGACTTCTCTCTAGCACTGGGAGTGAAGGGCACCTGCCAGTAACCCTTGGTAAGATTGATGGTTGTAAGATACTTAGCCCCACCCAGCTGCTCTAGGGCCTCATCTGTCCTAGGCATGGGGTAAGCATCTGACTCTGTGTAACTATTTAGTTTCCTGTAGTCCACACAGAACCTGGTGCTGCCATCCTTCTTTGGCACCAGCACCACTGGGGAGGCCCAGGGACTGTTTGACTCTTGAATCACCCCTAGTTCCAACATCTTCTGTACCTCCTCCCTCAGAGTCTGTTTGACTCTCTCAGGCACTCTATAAGGGGCCTGTCTAATAGGCCTTTGGGGTCCTGTATTGACCTGGTGCTGCCCCAGGTGGGTGCGACATGGTTTCCCAGTGAACATATGCCCAAATTCCTGCAACACTGCTTAGATTTCTCGAACCTGGGTAGGAGATAGCTACTGGGACATTGCTACCCCTTCCACTGAGGTGTCTGCCTGAGCCTCACTGAGGAGATCCGTTACCAGATCTCCCTCAGAGTACTCCTGCAATCCACTACAAATGCTCAGCACAAGGGCTTCACTATCATGGTAAGGTTTCATCATGTTAACATGGTAACATTTTTGCCCTGCCTTCTGCCTAGCAGTGCCACCATGTAGTTATCATCACTTACCTTTCCTACCACCTTGTAGGGTTCATCCCAAACTGCTTGCAGATTGTTGTGTCTGACAGGAATGAGAACCACTACCTGCTGCTCCATAGCATACTCTCTAGCTCGAGCATTCCTATCATACCACACCTTTTACTGTTGTTGGCCTTCTGCCAGGTTCTCCTGGGCCAAGCCCATGAGTTCCCTCAGCCTTGTCCTGAGGTTTAGGACATATGCCACAACAGACTCCTTGTGAGACTCACACTCACTTTCCTACACATCTCAAATTAAATCTAGAGGTCCCCTCACCCTATGCCCATACAGCAACCCAAAGGGTGAAAAACCTGTGGATTCCGGAGGAACCTCTCTGTAAGCAAATAACAGATGGGGCAAATATTTGTCTCACTCCCTCTTAAACTTTTCTGCAAATGCCAGTAGCATGGACTTGATTGTAGAGTTTAACCTCTCAACAAGACCATTAGTCTGGGGATGGTAGGGGTGGTCTTCATGTGCTTCACCACAGAGGACTTCCACAGACAAGCCAGCAGGTCTAACATGAAATTAGCACATCTGTTAGTTAGTATTTCTTTTGGGAAACCTACACTGCTGAAAATCTCTAACAAAGCATTTGCCACCTTCTCTGCCTCAATGGAGGACAAAGCCACTGCCTCAGGGTATCGTGTAGCATAATCCACTACCACTAGGATATACTTTTTCCTTGTGGAACTTGGGGAACTCAGAGGATCCACAATATCCATAGCTACCCTCTGAAATGGCTCCTCAATAACAGGCAAAGGCATCAAAGGAGCTCTCACCTTGTCTCCTGCCTTGTCTACCTTTTGGCACTGCTCACAGGTCCTGCAGTACCCTGTTACATCTCTGGAAATTTCAGGCCAATAGAAGTTCTGCATAATACACCTCTTTGTACGCTTTATGCCCATATGACCTGCAAAGGGAATATCAAGGGCTATGGCATGGCATGCCAGATGGTAGGCTCTAGGCACTACCAACTGCTGTACTCTCTCACGTTCTAGCTCTTCCTCAGGGGTCCACTCTCTGTATAGTAAACTTTTGTCCCAGTATACAGATTCCCCCTTTCCTTGAGAATGAGGTGCCTCCCTAGCTACCTGCCTCAGGCCTTGCAATGTAGGGTCTGAGATCTGAGCCTGTCTCAACTCTCTCCTTGTAACCCTTCCCAGCTCCCCTTCTACAGGAAGTCTGGCATCCTTTGACAGTGGTGCCTCACTGTCAGCCTGGGTACTACTGCTCATCCCTACCTTTGCAGTCGCTCTGTCCCAGGGAACATCAGTACCCACAAGCAGCTGTGGCTCACATTCAGTCTCACTGCTACCGGGTAGCTCCCTCCCTGAAGTAACCACCTCACCATTCCTGGCTGCAGGTATGCAGTCTGTCTGGGTCTCCTCCAGGCTACCAGACCCACATGCTTGTCTCCTAGTCTGACTATGTGCAACTGCGCAAACACATGGTACTGCCTCATCCAAATCCTTCCCTATCAGGACATCTGCAGGATGGTAGTTTGGTACCCTTGTTGTATCAAAACAACCTACTATTTGCATTTTGTCTTTCCCACTTACTGACTCCCTTACCTTTTGTTCCCCACCTTGCCTCCATGGGCACCTGTATGCCACATGGCCCCACTGATTGCATTCAAAACATTTAACCCTAGCTCCTGGACATGTACCTGGATTAGTAGCTTCCCCTGGTACTGGCAGATTCTGTTGGGGCAGTCTGTGCTGCCCACCATGGGTTCCTTTAGATCAATGAGCAGTACTGGGGGTCCCTTTCCTGTGCAGGGCTGCCCTGCTTGCCAGGTATAGGTCTCCCTTCTTCCCCAGCTCATCTGAAGTGGCACACTGTCTATCAGCTAACCAGATCCTCATGTCCTCAGGCAAAGTGCTAAGGGCTTGTTCACTCACAAAAGGTTTGCCAGCCCTTCAAAAGTGGTGACCTGACATCCACTCATCCAACTATGGAAATAAGTGCTCAGTTCAGCAACATATTCACACACACTTTCATCTGCCTTGCGTTTATGCTCACAAAATTTTTTCCTATATGTTTCAGGTGTTAGCTTAAACAATTCTAATAAGTGATTTTTAACAGCAGTATAATCAAAACATGCAATGTCAGACATTTTTGACAAAACAGTTACAGCTTTACCATGGAGTGAGGGGGTCAGAAACTATACCCTGTGCCTTTGGTCCACACCATACTGTTAGCCTACCCTCTCAAACATATGAATGAAACTATCAAAATCATCCCCCTCTTTAAGCTGCGGAAGAAATTTACTGACCTTTTGTGCTTCTGGAGTCCAGTTACTCCCTTCCCCATTACCTCCATGACTCTGGTGAAGAGTCAGCATTTCCCTCTCATGCTTCCTCTGCCGCTCCTTTTCCTCAGCTTCCAGGTGTAGCAGTTTCTCATTCTCCTCAGCCTGTAGACTCCTCAGTCTCTCAGCTGCTTCTGTCTCCAAATACCTGGCCTCCAACTCAAGTCTCTTTAGCTCCAGATGGATTTTTAAGTAATCTGCAGAAAGGCTGAGCTGTCCATTCTCCGAGGGTATTATATCTCCACTGCCAGTCTGATTGTCCTCCTGGTTGCTGTTTTCTGATGCAACTGTAACCAAGGCTGCAATCAGGTCTGCCTTAGTCAGGTTTTCATGCACCAGTTCCCTAGCCTGGCACATCTCAGCCAGCTGGCTCCTTGTCAGCTTTCCATACTCCTCTGCTGACATGCTGCCTGCTCACCCTGACTAACTAAACTAACAAAAGAAAAAAAACAATTGTGATCTGAACTCTGAGTATTCACTGTGTGGCTAATTTAGAGTACAAAACACCTTCAGAGCTCACTGTACACAAGCTACAGGAATTCACTCTACCCACACCACTACAAGCCACTTAGTATTTGTCAACCAATTAATATGGGGTGTGGATATCCCACCACTGCCAAACAATTAATATCTGATGCCCACACCCTGGCCCAGCAATCAAGGAGCCTCAATCCTCACCACTAACACCAGTGAGGGGTGTCTCATAGAGGAGGAAAGGATAACAAATACATACAGTAAAATGTAATTTCCCTTAAGAGCACACAGAGATCACACTCAGTCCAGGGCTGCTCACTCCCTTGCTCTCCAGGTCCCCAATAAAACTCCCCACTGGCAAAGCTATAGGGTCCAGATCTTAGTCTAGTGCGCAAGCTAAAACCTCCAGCACCCTCTCTGTCCAACGGTTTACCTTTACAAAGCTGAATCACAGTGGTGTGATTGCTCATATGAGTGAATCGTAACCACGAAAATGAAAGCAGCAACAGTTTTAAATGTTCAGACATCAGCAAATTGAAAAGCAGATTCACTGATTTTTGAACATTAATGTCGAAATAAAAATCTAATGTGTAAAGCAAGGGGGGCAAGCCCCCCTGCACCCCCACACCCCGCCTACTTTAATATTCTAACTCCGAGATCGCATTAGAGTGGGGAAAGGGACCATTTTCCGATCCCCACTGTAGTGCAATCTGCCCCAAAATGTTGAACGTGCATTGAGCGAATGTCACTGTGCATTCACTTATTGCACATTTGAACCTTTTTCCATTCAGCACTTCCAAACTTTGCAAACTGCCTTACGGACAATTGCTGTTCACCCATGTGCAATATGCACACATGAAGGTAAACCCTGTCCAACCTGTGCTTCATGTCCCTGCCCAAGTAGCTGACACACACACACACACACACACACACACACACACACACACACACACACACACACACACACACACACACACACACACACACTTTGAGAAGAGTTTATACAACCGCATGGACACCCCTGGGGAAGGCTGGCACAGGTTCTCCAGCTGTGCCCATTTTTCCCAGACTATATGGTACTACCAGCTACCACCACCCACTATTTATTAGCTATGCAAAGGTCCTTAAAAGGGTGTCCAATTATTACTGTGCAATATTATTATCCAATTGGTAGCATAGCCCAGGGCTAAAGCTATTGCAGTGGCTTTGTACAATTTTACCAAAGGCATGCAAGTACTCTAAAGAGCTTAAATTATCTCTACAAAAACAGCCACAGTTGGAAGGGTTTAAAAATATTTAATAACAAATAGTCAAAACACAAGACAATACATTTTACTACACAGTGCTAGTCAAGATTTCAGAGATCACAGAGAAATACTTAAAATAATTCAGTAGTACAATTCTGACATCACAGAAAAACACTTAGGGCCGGATTCACGAAGGCTTGCATGGAGTCTAAGAGTAGTGTAAGACTCCATGCAGCCTTCGCGATCCAGGAACAGCCCAAAGTCCATGTAAGAGACAAGCTAAAACGGCTCTTACACGGAGTGGGCGTGGATAAGCTAATCACCTCACTTGCAGCCGAATAGCATGCAAATGAGGATGATTAGCGATCCAGGAAGCCCAGAACAGCCCGTGTAAGAGCCGTTTTAGCTGCAGAAATGTACTCAGTTGACAATTGAGTACGTTTCTGCAAAAACTGCAATGGAGACATGTCAACTCCAAATAAAGGGTGCATATGTGTCAGGCAGCATGCCAATGGCCAAATATGTGGCCATTGGCAAAGTAACCTGATGCAAATATATTAAAAGTTTAAACCCAGCGCAGCCCCGCGCAAACGGGCTGCACTATATAAAACATAAAAACGAAGGTTTTAAACCTACAAATGTAGGTTTTATGCAATACATGGAATGTCAATGCAAGGACCAGCAGACCAAAACCAACATGGCCACCGTGTAGTGGTTGCTAAGGGGGGAAGCTGGGTCTAAGACATGTAACTAAGCATTAGTAGGCAATCTGATGCAAATGAGTGTAAGGATACTGAATTCCACTGTCACATAGCAAATGAGCACAGTCTGAGTAGTGTAAGAGTTACAGAAGGGGAGGAACAGAGTAGGAGATAGGTGACATCACAGGGGAATGGTAGAAAGAAATGCAGTTCATTGGAGGTCAGAGTTACATGACAGATGTCAGACAGATATCATGGAAAGAGGTGTGCCACTAACTAAGCATGAGAAAGTCAAGAAATGGAAGGTGTACACTGTTGCCTACACCTAAGTTTCTTGCTGGATGTGTATGCACGCAGCGCACATGAAGCACGAGTAAGGCAGTGTGCGCGTGTAAGACAGACTGAGCATGTGTGAGCGTGTTGGGAGTTGTTTAACACTGTTTGTAGAGGCGTGCACTCGTTTTAATCCGAATAAGCAGATTCTGTACCGTGTAAGCATGTGTGCGTGTAAGCCACTGTGAGCGTGTTTCTGCTGGTTTACACATGGCTCCACCCTGAGTAAACAGAAAGGAAAAGGAAGCAACAGATTTAGTAGGAAGCTAGCAGGGAATACTGCTGGAGCTAGCAGGTGAAAACAATTAGATGCAGGCAATTACACAGGCAGAATAGTAGCCCAGCCCAGCACTTAAAACTCTGCAAACAGCAGTGCAGGATGTTTCTCTCAAGAGACACTGCAAGACAGGAGTTAAGTTATCAGAAGTGAAAACTGAAAAAGCTGAACTCAGAGCAGAAATGTTAGGGGCTGCCATAGCTGTCATAATGAGACATAGGTGACTTGCTGAGGGTGGTGACAATGCAGATGGTGCCAGACAACCCACAGTGAGGAGGCGGAGAAGAGTGTACAGGCCCAGGGTCACCTACCATGGGTTACATGAGCTGGAGATAGTAGAGCACTATAGAGTGGACAGAGACCTCCTGCAGCAAATAGTGGAGCTGTGCAGGCCATGCCTCACACACAGAACCAACAGAGGGGAACCCATCCCAGTGGAAACCAAGGTATGTGTTGGCCTAAGAATACTAGCAACAGGTACCTTCCAAAGACCAACTGGTGATATGATGGGGATATCACAGGCATCAGCCTCCAGGGTACTGCACCAGTTCCTGGATGCCATGTCAGCACATGTCGGTGATCATGTATATTTCCCCAATGCCCGTGAGGTATTGGCCAGCAATATGCGTCTCTTCCAGCAAATAGTGGAATACCCTGAGGTAGTGGGTGCAATAGACTGCACGCACATACGCATCAAAGCACCAGCCGGTGAGCGGGGTAGGGCATACATCAACCGCAAGGGCTTCCCCTCCATCAACTTCCAGGTTGTGTGTGATGCCCAGGGCATAATAATGAATGTGTGTGCTGGCTGTCCTGGGAGCTACCATGATTCCCACATCTGGCATTTGACGCAGCTGTACCAGACATTTGCCAATGGGGACATCTCGCATGGACACCTAGTGGGGGATGCAGGTTACGCACTGGAGCCGTGGCTGATGACACCCATCAGAAATGCACACACACCTGAACAGGAACACCATAATGAGGCACACGCACAAACACATAATGTAATAGAGCGTGTGTTTGGGCTGCTCAAGTCACGGTTCCGGTGTCTGGACACATCTGGTGGAGCCTTGCAGTACACACCAACTACATGTACCCAAATTGTCATGGTATGTGCTATGCTACATAATATGATCTTGCGAAAACAGCTGCAGCAGGACCAGCATAGGGTCGGGCCAAACAGCCCCCCACCATTGCCAAGGCCATCACAGGCAGAGCGTGACTCGGAGGAGGAACAACCTGAGCCTGCCTCAGTAGGCAGAAGGAGGTGTGCCCAGTATGCCCTGGCCTTGGCAAAGAGGCACCGCATAGCACATACACTGGCTCAGTAGGAACCCTGGGAATGATACCCCTCTCTGACTCACTCATATAGTAACAGGGATGCCTAACATGACACAACCTGCTCTCAAACATGTACAGGGAAGTGTAATATGCGCATCCGACAGAGGCAGCCCTGCAGCACCACCTGAGGCATGAATGCTATGTGTTAAGTAATGTAACACCATGTACTATATGCACACCTGAGGACCCTGACTAACATCCTACCCTCACCAAGCATCATGCCACAACATGACAATGAGATGATCAAGTGCAATAATTGACTGAAGTATCGCAGTTAGTCAAAGGGGATCCAGTGTGTGCCAGTCTGGGATGACATGCTGAGCATGACATGATGCACCACCTGCTAGGACTGGCGTGCACCTATCAGTGCAGGCCATATGGATACTGGCAAAGGCTGTTGTTACCCACAGTGTGCCCTGAATAGGTAAGGCTCAAAACACAAACCTATCTCCATAGGTATCAGAAGGGATAAGAATAAGATAAGGGATAAGTCGAAACAGCAAGATGCATGCAGTCTAAACTCACCCAGTATGGAGAATGTTGATATCTGCGCTGTAACAGAAAACTGAGCCAAGGCTCACAACAGCACCCTAACACTACCAGGTTACACCTCATACTGTGCTGTACAGCCTCAAAACATGGAACAAGCTACAAAACGAGGGTGACTAGCAAGAATTGTCAAGGATAACCTCACCCCCATGTAGGTACCACAACAAAAAGCAGCATGGACTAGCCATGGTCAAGTAACAGTGGCTAAAACTGCCCCCCAGTTTATAGCCTGCTACAGACTACTGTCCCAACACCAGGAACTGCACCTGGCTTATGCTGGAATACATGAATATATCAAGTCCTCCAAACCACATTATATTGGGTGACTGAAAATACCCAGACATAGACTGGGAGCATTATACTAGCTCCAACAGTGTAGGACAAAAGTTCATAGAATCCATAAACCAAAATGCCCAGGAATAACGTACCACTCCCACAAGAGGGGTAAGCATACTGGATGTGATAATCAGCAACATGGGTACTGGATGGCAAGATGAGAAGTGTATTGCTCACTGGTAAAACCAGACCATAGAGTAATCACACTGGATATACAAATCCTGACCACAGTCCCTGGCCAGAAAACCACAGTGGAAAACATGTGTTAAGCAATATTTGCACTCCTCCAAACTGATGTGGAATCCATTAAAGGTCCTGTGCAGGTGCAAAATATGGGCCACACCTCAGAACCTGTAATACAGCCATTCCATGAACACTGCCAGGAATGCTTGGATTATGCAATCCTAAATTAAAACAAGACACAATGCCATACATGCAGGAATCTGGCATGGTGGACACCAGCCACAACCAAACCATGCAAGAGAATGAGGAAGCTACTACATGATAGAGCAAACATAAACAATGAAGTAATCACTGATCAGTAGTATGGCAATAAAATCTGTCCACACATACAATCCACTAAGGCCAGCCACAACAAGTTGAATCTGTGAATCCTGAGGCAATGTTACACCTGCCCCAAGTACACAGACAACCCCCAACTCCACCCAAGAAATACAAATATATGTGAGAGATGCAACCATCTATCCAAACTGGAGGCTGAGCTCCCTCAACTCAGTACTCCCAAAACTAGTCAGGAGGAGAAGGTAACCACACACACCACAAACACAGTCCCACATAGACCTATCACAACTGCAAACCAAACACATAAACACAGAAAACATTCCCGGAGGCACAAATTACAAACACAGCACACCAACAGAGGCCTCTAAAGCAGACACCCAATCAAACAACCTCCAAACATAGCACATGCAACACATAGTACACAAAGCTGGTGTGCCAGTCACAGGCCAGAAGGAGAAACAACATGCCTGATACAGTTGTAATAGGTGACTCCATAGTCAGACACACTGCTGTCCCAAGACACCAGACTGAACAAGGGAAAGGGTACAGTAAGCTGCCTGTAGGCCGCCACAACGCCACATAACAGAAGTATGCAGGTCACTCAAAGCAAGTAGAAATATGATGCAGTCATAGTCCATGCTGGTGTGAATGACCTGAGATGTACCTCCCTAGACTACATGAAAAGAGACATAGATGAGCTCTCTGATTATGTAGTCCAGGCGGTATGACACTCACCGCTTGCAGCATCCTACCCTACCAAGAATAATGCCACAGTACAAACACGGAATGATCAGTCATAGCAAGTGGCACACTTACTGGTGTCATTCAAGGGGATCCAATGTCTGTCTGCTTGGGATGTCATGCTTGACAATCCACGAGCTGTTCTTGGGATGGCTTGCACCTGTTACCCTGGGTCTGAATATTGGAAAAAGGCCTTTGCCACCTCCATAGAGCCTTTTGTAGGTAAGGCTGAAAAGACTTGACCCATCACCCTAGAAAACATAAGTGGAAAGAAACATAAGGGAAATGCTGACCAATGCCAGATGTGTAAACCCCAATATGCATGCTCCCAAGGCCATCCCCAGTATGGAGAACATCGATGTCTGTGCAGTGACAGAAACCTGCTGCAAGCCTCCTGACAGCACACCAGCACTACCAGGTTATACCAGTATCATGTGTCATGGCCCCAAAACCTGGAACAAAACATAAAAGGAGGGTGAGTATCCATATTCAGCACAGACACCCATACGTCCAGGTAACTGACAATGCACAAGGCATTGGAGTCCACCATGTGCAACTAACTGTAGGCAAGACTGCTGTACAGTCTGCAGCATGCTACAGACCACACTCTCACACACAGGAACCCCACCCAGCCATCCTGAAGACACTGGACAGTATGAATGTCCCACCAAATACCAAACAAGGTACCACAAATTACCACATAGGTGGTAAACCATTATGTATGGAAGGAGTAACCAGGGACCTAGGGACACAAGTGGACAGTAACCTGTTATGTGACACCCACATTGCCAATGTGGCTAGGAAGACTGTCTACATTTGACACCGTATCAGGAAAGGATTCACATCTCGTCAACAGAGGTCATTGTGCCCCTATACTGTTCTCTAATCACACCCATAGTCTAGTACAATGCCTCATATGGGATGTACCTTACCTGACACCTGCAGCAGTTAGAAAGACCTCAAAGGTACCTCACCAAGAGGATAAAGGGTCTCAAATATATGTCATATGCTGCCTGGCTGTAGACACCCCAGCTGAATGCAGTCACATACTGCCTACACAGAGGCATTGCATGCCTGTTGTAGAAGGCCATGCCCAACACAGGAGTAATGGACATGCTCCACCCCAGAAAACTCAAATCCATCGGAGCTGTGAGAGTGAGAGATGTCAACCTCAACAAATAATGAAATAGGATGTGCTGGTGGGACAGATACATAATCCAGAGGCTACCCACACCCTGGACCAGATTCCCACTCCATGTTAGGCAGAGCCCCTCACTGACACTCTTCAACAGGAATCTTGCCAAGTGGATGGATGATTGTAGAGTTACACTGGGGGTCTTCACTGTGTCATGTCCAGACAGAGGCACAGCAAAGCAAATCATAAATGGCCATAATATTCACATAGCAAGGGGTGGCAAAAGCCACACACACTCTGGCTAGGCTAACAAATGCCCTAGGGTGGATAGCCTAGTATGAACCTATGAACCTATGAAGATACAAATTGTACAGGACACTAAGGATAATCCCAAGGCTTTCACAACTGATGGTAGGAACCATGTTGGGAATTCACAGATATGCCCTGAATCACACAAATATCACAGACACACACACATATTGCCAACATACATCCTGACAGGTGCAGTGCAAACCCCGAATGCAGAATATCTATCCCAGCAGACTGCTGGCCCCGACATTGCAGATGCTGAGGTAACAGCCAACATCTACAAAGCAAAACACACAGCAGCAATGGTATGAGATGGTGTCCTGGGCTTAGTGCAACATGGACTCCAAGATGAATGGAATGCCAAACCACACTACTGCTCAATGTCAGCCTTACCACAGAATATGTACCCAAAGAGCAGTGTACAACAACAGTGGTCCTTCTCAACAAGGTGTTGCCTGAATGGATACTGAAAACTACTAACCCAGAATCCTGAGAAGCTCGGTCTGCACAGCTATGGAAAGGATCAGCATTTACCACAGACATAAAGATATTGGGGACTTACTGACACCGGACCCTACCCAGTGTGGCTTTCTTAAGTGCAGATCCTGTCCCTAAACATGTTTAACTCAATTGAAACAGTCATTAAGGTCATTGATGAGGGCAATGTGGTCCACACAGCGTAGCTGGACCTTGCAAAGGCTTCTATACAATACCCTACGTGTTCATTATAGATAAGCTCACCAGCTTAAATATAAACCCCATGTCAGTAGAGGTTGCAAACCAGACCAAGGACAAGAACAGACATGGTCAGACATGCTGCAGCCATGTCAGACTACAAACCAGATATAACTGGTATCCCACAAGGCTTGGTCCTGGGATCTCCCTCGTCTGGGTATATATGTCCCATAGGTACAGGCAAACATGGAAGGACTGTGTCCGAACATGTTTGCAGAGGACAAACTGCTCACCACATATGATCCACCAGCATCCCACAAAGGGCCACATGAAACAGACAACTGGTGCCATAGCCATGTCAGCAAGCTAATTGCAGAAATGTATAGTCAGCCCCATGGATATACAGTAAGTGCCCACCAATTACCACATAGGTGTTAACCCATTATGTAGTTAACATGTAATGAGAGACCTGGGGACACAAGGTGATAGATATCCTGCATTGGACAAACATGTGCTGTAGTGTTTACAGAAACATACCATATACCCACCTAATCATGAAGGTTGTCAGATCTAGATAAGGGGAGGTCATTGTGGCTCTGCAGTCATCCTTCATCAGTGGTACAATTGACTACAATAGCCCCTGTGGGATGTACCTCAGCAGACACCTCCATCAACCGTAAAGTCCCCAACAGTACCTCACCAGGAGTATCAAAGAGCTTGCACAGATGCCATGTGTTGCCTGTGTTGCTGGTATCAATAAACATGCTGCACCTTTGTACAATCTGAATGGCAGTGAGCTATGCACATGAGAGACCTGAACCCCAGCACTGACTTACATAGGACAAGCTGTACTGCATGATCCATAACACAGAAGCCACCCTCACCCATGAGTGAACCCCCAGTACAGGCTACCCATAGAGTCACTTATCAATCTTGCTCAGCCAGGAATCTTGATGAGTGGATGGGAGATGGTAGCTTTATCCTGGGTATCACTGTCATGTCACAGGTAGACAGAGGCATAGTATACTAACCATGACATATGTCATGGCAAACTCCACTTACAATGTGTGTTGAAGGACAAACACACTCTCCATTAGACATGGACTAGGGCACATCGCTAGTGTTTGCAAATGTACACCTATGTTGTGGAATACACTACCAATGTTGGACAAGCCTGGTTTAAGTAGTTCATATCTGAACAGAATGCAACATGGTCAGATGTACACAACTGGCCCCTAACCAGGCTGTTGTGCCCACTATCGAAATGTAAAGCAGTGATAGCACTAAAGCCCAGGATACTGTCCACCACAGTCAAAGTACTACCAGTACACTATACAGTACTACAGTGTTAGGTCAGTGTGAAAGGATGTTGACAACTGTATGCAAAGTATCCCATGCAAACACTGCAGGCACAGTATAATCCTGTTGTGTTCACACAAAGCAGTTGTACAGTAACTACACAACATGACACACAACACACAACCATAAACGGGTGATATTTGTTGAAGTTGAAGTTCACACTCATCCACAAATGTGGTGGGCTGCAGAGTCCAACATATGGAATGCTCACACTGGGCATGCTCACACACTGATAAATGAGACATATGTCAGACAACATGCCATGGGAAGGCTGAACTGGGCATGCTCACACACTTGGGCCAAATCTCAGTTTAGCAGTTGGACACACATATCTGGTATTTTTATGTGTTATTCCAGGAACCAACCACATTACAGCAGTCTGCCCAGTGCACACAGTTAAATGACTACAGAGACATAATTGATATAGTGGATCCCTCCCATATGCAAACATCTTCCACAGATGCACAGGTTGTTCATACAAACATGGAATGCTATGGCAATAAAGATGTGCAAACAGTCTATCAGCAACAAATAATGTGCATTTGACAATTAAACATATGGGTGTAGAGGTCAGCACTAGGCTGTTTGCCCTAGGGAATGACAGCTTAGCCAGAGGTGTTTGGTGTCTGCCTCCCCACAGGATGCACATTCCCTTTCTAAACACCGATGATGTCAGCACCCCATAAGTACAGCAGGAGAAAAAACTTCCCAGTAATGTGAATAGCGCGCACCGCTAATGCGACTGTCACAAGTGTCATAACATAGTTAGGTAGGGGTTTGAATCCTGCAAATGCTCAGTGTGAGTGGGGTTGGTGTGTGTGTAAGTCTGTGGGAGAGAAATGTCCCTTTGGCAACTGGGAAACACACTACAGGATGCACATATTCCCTTTCTAAAACACCCGATGATGTCAGCACTCTATAAGTACAGCAGGAGAAGAAAACTCCCAGTAATGCAAATAGCTCCGCTAATCGGCCTCCAAGTGTCATAACATAGTTAGGTAGGGATTTGAATCCTGCAAAATGGCAAGTGTGTTTGTCTGAGGGGTTAGTGCAGGAAAATGTCCCTTTGGCAACTAGGAGAATAGACTACAGGATGCACATTCCCCTTCTAAACACTGATGATGTCAGCACTCTATAAGTATAGCAGGGAGAAGGAAACCTCCCAGTAATGCTAATAGCACCTCTGCTAATGTGTCCATCTCGAAAAGTCATAACATAGTCAGATAGGGTTTGAACCTGCAATTTCAAGTGGGCAAGGTGTGTGTTTGGCTGAGGGGATAGCGTGTGGAGGACAATGTCCCTTTGAAATCCATAGGTAAACAGACTACAGGATGCACACTTCTAAACACTGTTCAGCTGAAGGCCATGGCTCTGGCACAAGTTGTCTGTTCTATGATGCCCTTTGGAAGATGCTTGTGTCGCTGAGAGTCAGATTATGGTAGCCAGTTCACAGTCATCTGTATTTGGTCAGCCACAGTCCGTTCAGATTGGCCTGTAATCTAATACTAAATATATACCAAACAAGAGAGGTCCCAGGACTGCCTAGGCCTCTTTCCTTGTGGGCCTTGTAGGACACAACTCAGAACTGGTTTGGAGTCTGGCATGACTCCAGTAAATTTTAACCATGTAATTCTGTCCTTGAGCCACTGTGCAATCCATCTAGTGACATAGGGCTTATATTTAAGCTGGTGAGCTTCTAGAATGCCCAAGTGGGGTATTGTTGTGAAGGCTTTGCAAGGTCCAGGTAGGCTGTGTGAACCACCTTCCCCCATCAATGGCCTTGGTGACTGGTTTCAAAGAAATCAACCAGGTTAAACCTGGTAGTGCTGGTGTGCTCCTCAGTAGCCCTGAACCAGGCATCTGTTACTGCACAGATATCGATGTACTCCATGCCAAGGAGTGTTTTGGGTGCATGCAACTGGAGGTTTAGACTTCTGGCGTTGGGTAGCATTACTCTTAGTTTCCCCATCCCTTTAAACCTATTGGGGAAAGGGGGGTTTGCAAATTTAAGCCCTTTTTAACATTAACCTTTTTGGGGTACCAAGAGCCTTTGGAATATTAAACCCCGGGTTTAAAAGGGGCAGGTGTCCCTAGGCAACCCGGGGGAGCAACAGGGAAGAAAAAAATTTGAAGGGATGCCCGTGATTAAAAAAATTAGCAAATACTGTTCAAAATGGGAAAATTATAATCATTGGCACCCCGTGCACAGGGAAATGTTAAAATGTAAAAGGCAAAAAGTTTTTACAAATTTTCAAGGGGGGACATTTACATACAATGTAACTTGGATGGGCCCAGGAGCCACCCCAAACCAATTAAAATGATTGATGTGTGTTTAGGGAAGCAAACAAAAGGTGGGCCCAAAAATTACAGTGGGCTGCAGAGCCCATTTTTCAACAAAAGGTGACCAGTTCCATAGGTAAACTGGGTTTTGGCAGGCCCCAGACTGTACAGGAAAAACAGGTCCTTTGGGAGGGCCGTCCCCCAGGGGGCACCCCCAAGGGACCCAACCCAATGGGGACTGTTTAGGATTTTTACAAAACCCCGGGGTGGAAACCCAGGGTCTCCTGGGGGTTAAAAACAGCAAAAACCCCGCACTGGGGGGCCCCTTCACTCGGGGGGGGTTCCCTACTTAGTGGTGTTTGGGTACCCCTGGGCCCCCCACCCCCCAGTTCCCTGGGCATTATTTTGGGGGGCCTCTTTCCCCCCCTGTTTTACAGGGGAAAAAAGGTTTGGGGCTGTCAGCAATGGTATGGTGTGGCATGCGTGCTTGCCCTGTTGGGGTCCTTCCATCGTAGTCCCGCAAAACCCAAAAAAACATTTAAACCTCTTGGGGATTTCAGGGGGTCCCCGGTGGGAACCCCCGGCCCCTTCTTTTACCCCCTTTTTCCATCCCCTTGTGTAAATTCCACAATTTCCCTTACCCCCGGGGCTCCCATGTATGTGCCTTCCCCGGGACATTTACCAACCCGGATAACTGTGCCCGATGGGGGGACACTTGGGACTTCCAAAGGGTGAACCCAACGGACCCCCCAAAAACCTTCCTTTCCCTTCCCGGCATCTTATATACCCACCCCCAAATTAATTCCCAAACACAAAAGAACCCGTTAAAACAGGGAAAAAATTTTCTTACACATTAAGTGGTTCACCCTGTGCACAGGGGAACATGAACCGACCTGCACAGTTTTTACAAGCAAATGGGACAGCCCCCAATGCACAGGGGTTTAACGGAAAGCCCTGAAGGGGCACCCCATACCACCAATTTACAGGTGAAGGTGTTTTGAACAGCAAGAATGGGGAATGGACATGTGGTGCACAGCCCTAATGTTTTCCCCAAACCAGGTGAAAGGAAAGCACACATTCCACCCATGGCTGCCATTAAAAGGGTTTTTAAAAGCCACAGAAAATGACCTGCCCAGGTTTTAACAAGACAGTTCTCTGGCCCACGGGCACGGACCCCTTGCATCGGGGCCTATAAATACCAAAAGACTTTACTTCAACAAACAGGGTTTGTTAATACACAACCCTTTACCAAACCCCTGGATGGCCCCCGGGGGGATTGGGCCCCCCTTTTTCCAAAAAAAAAAAAAAAAAAAAAAAAAAAAAAAAAAAAAAAAAAAAAAAAAAAAGGGGGGGGGGGGGGGGGGGGGGGGGGGGGGGGGGGGGGGTGGGGGGGGGGGGGGGGGGGGGGGGGGGGGGGTTTCCTTTCCAAAGGGTTTTAAGGGAAAACCCCCAATTTTTTCCAAGTTTTTTGGGGACCAACCCCGTTGGGGCCAAATTGGGGGGTTTTTTCCTGAGTAATGAAAAAACAGGTCAGTAGTAACAACAGGGTCCCCCCTTTCCCCCAGCTCAACCACCCCACTTTGCGGGGGCTCCTTGGCATAGGGGGCCGGGCCCCTTTTTTCCCACACCCCCTGTCTTTGCTGGTGACACGATGCCCCAAAACCCCACCATCCCGGGTCAGGCATGGTTGTGGAAGCTTAGTCCCCCAACCCTGTCTTGACATTAAATCGGATGGCCCGAAATGCACCAACTTAGTAGGTGTGGACTCTGTCACCCTGCCCCGGGGATTCCCATGGTGCAGAACCCAAACATGCTGGGTTGAAAACCTCTTGGGCAGCCCAGGGCGTGAGGATGTCCACAGAACCCCTACCTGTCGGGGGCCACTTCCCTGCCCATCCTTTTGGGGACATGTGCCACAGAAAACCCCCCCGGGTTGCCCATGATGGCCCACACCTGGGACTTGGTGACAAAGGGGATTGGCAATCTGTGCCATTAAAGTGTTATTAATCGGTACCAAGGCCCCCGGGATCCTTCCGGGCCTTTACACAGAGCACAACAGCCCCCGGAGACGGGGAAACCCCAGACAGCAACAAACCGGGGGAAAACAAAAAACACTTTTCTACATTTACCATGACACACATGCAGGGGCACACAACATGCACAGCACAGCAAAATGAAAGCACAATGCACACCCTGCAAAATGAAAGGTGCACACATGCACACATGCACACATGCACAGGTGCATTACGCACATGTGCACATGTGCACATGCACACGCACATGTACAAGTGCACACATGCACATGTGACAGGTGCACGCATGCACGCATGCACATGCACATGCACACGCACACGCAGCACACGCACAGGTGCACACATGCATATGCACACATGCACAATACGCAATAATACGCACACAGTGCTTCCTCAATACCAATTGTACGCGAGTACCTCAGTATGCGTGGATATCAACACACAGATCACAGACACACCTACATGCATGCAAAGAGCACTACTAAGTGAGCCAAATAGCGCCACTATTACTATCAACACTATTACAGGAATTTTAATACACACTCACCAGCATGGATAGGCTGCATTGCTGTTATACCAGAGTGGTCCTGCAGAGAGGTGAAGAAACTAATGTCAGTGGGCACAACTGTGCCATTGTTACTCGAGTATGATACAGGTCAGTAGTACAACAGTCGCCTTCTTCACAGGTCAAGCTGCTAATATTGAGGATATCACACTTGCACATTGTACGCAATACTTATGGTGACAGCTACAAACCAAGGGGACACACCTCACACATGCATTAACTACCAGTGTACACAAGCAGCTTCAACGCGCTACATATGGCATTTACCTGCATGTTCACTGTCTTGTTGCTGTGTGCTCCAGCCCATCATAATGCATGTCTGCTGCTGTTGTTAAAGTTGCTGGCGGACTGCAGTTTCACCACACTCCGAGTAGTCCCTCCAGTCTGGTGAGTGGGGATGTAGCCACCCCACCA
This sequence comes from Protopterus annectens, assembly GCF_019279795.1. Taxonomy (NCBI): domain Eukaryota; kingdom Metazoa; phylum Chordata; order Ceratodontiformes; family Protopteridae; genus Protopterus; species Protopterus annectens. The sequence continues at coordinate 325,827,262 of NC_056745.1, read as the reverse complement.
CCCAGCGTGGCCGCACCTGTTGCCTGTGGAGCATCCTGGACCACGCCACGCTGACGACATGTCTGATTAAATCACTGCAGTGATGTCGCATCTGCTCATATGTCCTATTAGCGCGGCCTATGTGCATTACTACTCCAACGGACAAGCAGTCTTGCCACAGTGCAGCCTCTCCTGCTGATTACCTGGCTGGTGCGAGAAAAGAGTATTGCATAATCCCTTGCACCTGAAATCTCGGTGTATCTCCTCATCCTCAGCTGTGGAGTAGGTGGGATTCCGGTGGGTCATGTACCTGAGAAAGAAAATAACCCGGTATCAGCAATATATGTCAAAAGCAGAATTCTGGCACACATACTACATTATTGCTACTCGACTGTTATGATACAACATATCTCACATATGTAGCATCTGTCTGCTCTATTGGTGGATACGCACATGTAGATGGCCAGTGTATCAGTGCTCAGCCAGCAACTGGGTGCAACAGTACCTGACACACTCCATACCCATATACGACCAATACCAAAACCCCAGCAGTCAGAACACTGATTCAGGTCAAGAGCACCTCCTCACTCTGGGGGTAGTATCTAGGTACTGTATGACCTACATCATCAACTACTGTGAGCTGACCACACACTGATTGCCCTGGATATACATATCCCACCTCCACCACCAGCACAAACGACTATAGTGCATAACATTACAGATACAAACTTCTACACTTTGTAACAGTGACATGAAGTATCTTTTCAGCCTCACTGGGCCAGTGGCAGATACAACCTGGCGAATAGCTGGGACCCTACACAATTGCTTTCACAGACATCTCCGCCAGAATGCATGATGGATGCTAATCCCATATATACCCCAAGACACTCTCCACAAAGGGACAGCATCCTGTCTGGTGGACCCCAGCTATAGACAGATTGTATTTAGCCACAGAAGATGGAAGCTACTGCAAGACAGAGCATAATTCCATAAAGGGAGGGCATGTCTGAGCAGCACTAGTAAGGATCTATTTTCCATCATACAAAAATCCATGGGCAACTTTGAGAGGGAAATCAAGAGGACACTACAGATAAACAGGAAGGCCTCTTCAGTTATGCGTGCGTTAGCAACCTGGTCAGATCCATCCTCATGCCCATAGTTAGTACACAACAACAAATATTTCACTGACACCACAGATATCGCATACAACATTGTGGCAGACAGGTTCAGTGCCGGTGTCACCCGCCCCCCTCTCCCCCAAAATAAGACATAGTTATCCCAGCTGACTGTAACCTCCCTGTCATCACAGATGTCCAGGTGAGAGCATTTTCACCCTCAGGACAGCAGAATACAATAACATGAATGGGACCTGATGGTATCCCCTAGTTGCATGCTACATAAACTCTGACAGGAGCTAAACACACATATAGAAGTGCTGGTGTAACACTAGGCCTGACTACAGGATATGTACCTGTACACTGGAGCAAGACAGCAGCAGTGGTTCCACTCCGACGGAAGGAGGCACTCCCTCAACATACCAATACAATACAACACAATACATTACATTACCAATACAACATACTCATATTGGGCAATATGCTATTGCCCTGGGACTAGCAGCAAGCATACTGTTCTGCTACCCTGACCATTGTGACACATGTGGTGTGATGGTACCTGCTGCCGTCACACAGTTGGCTACAGGGTGACTCCATATGGCATATTACCTATCTGACTAACATTCAGCAGGGGTATGTGTGACATGTACTCATGGGGAGAATGTGCCTCTAACACTGTGTGGTTTATTGCAGGGTATGTCTTATCTGGTGGTAGGAACTCTTTACCTCCACATGTGCACCTCCCTATTGCAGTGGCACGGTAACGATCACATTACGCAGCAGGACATTTAGGTTGTGGATGGTGTGAGGTGTTACTATGGTTGTTGGACATCTGTCATGGCGTGACTTAATATGTAAATCCGAGGTAACCTCTGTGTGGGTAAAGTATATGTGTACTCTGTGGTGTCAGCCTACCAGTCACTGTGCATTGGTACGTGTTTTGATGCATTGTCACAGTGTTGTACATGTCACTGTGTCCTTCCATATCTGGTAGCTGTCATGTGAGGTCCATACCATGGCATCCATTATGTGGTGTGGAGGGGCTAACACCGACCTACATGTCCATAGTTGGTCACACACCATGTGTTCAAGGACACTGATACCATGTGACCAGGTATTCCAGGATAGTGTGCCACTGTGAATATGATTGGGGCCACTATTGCAACATTTATGACCCTGTTCACCCCTTGACAACATGCGGAAGTGGTGGGCAGCCAATCACATATCTGTGGTTACTGGTGTAGGCGGATTCTGGAATGTGGTATGGTGCATCCGTTTTGACACTGGTGTTCACCCATGCCTTTGTCACCAGGCACCTGTTGCAATACATCTGTACACATGTGCTCTACCACTCAGAATGAACTTATATACATCTCTCTCTCTTTCTCTCCATATATATATATATATATATATATATATATATATATATATATATATATATGTCCGGTATACATATACACACATATATATTGATGTACATATATTGCTATAGATGGAGGTGAGTACAGAGGGGAGTGGAGTGACAGAGGGCTGGGACAGGCTGTGTTCCAGGTCATCATATACAGTCATATTCTCCGTAGTGCAGTCAGATCAGTCTGTCTATGTATATGTATCTACATATATCTATATCTGTATGTGTGCATTACTTAGATATGTTTTGTACAATATTCTATCTACATCTGTCTATGTATTCCTACATCGCCTCTCTGTATGTATACATATATGCATATCATATTTATATATATATATATATATATATATATATATATATATATATATATATATACACACACATATGTTGACATACATACGTATCCATATGTTAGACAGGTATATCAACATATTTGTCTACCATACTGTATACACACACAACATACTGCTAAACATACATAACTGTGAAACCTACTTTGTACATGGCACTACAACCTACAATCAACCAACATTGATATGTGCACATAGATGTTCTCACATACAAATGTATGTACAGCCTTCACTGATAGTTGCTGTATGTCCCCTGCCCTTTACACATATTCATATACATATGGATACAGACCAATGACACATATGGAGGGTTCACAGTATGTAAACCTTTATAGTATTACTTTACATTACCTGTGTTTGTCACAGTTGCTTGTGTTGCCATCTGGTTCTCTGTCCTGCTGCTCCACTTCCCAGTTGTCAGCTTTCAGGTAGCTGTTGCTGAACAATTTGTTTGTGTCTGCTTAATTGCAGTTTCTCTGTCTGTCTTCTGTCTCTCTCTCTCTCTCTCTCTCTCTGTCTCTCATCCTCAGGGTGCAATGAAAGTATTGCATGTGTGGACTGGGAGTACAGCATACTTTTGTAGGTATCTGCATATGCCCATGTGATGGCCTCTGCACCAATTGTTAGCCAGCATTTGCTAATTGCATGCAGCCAGTTGTTGACTGATTGCAGTTCTCACTGTGATTTCAGAACAGTGCTATAAAAAGGTATGTGAGATAGGCATAGCCCTTTCAGATTTTAAGGGCAGGGACCATGCTGTTATGCTGTGGACAATGTTCTGTGAGTGTAAAGGTTGGTATCTCTCTCATATTTCCAGGTGTGTTGTAGATTAACATTCCTCCATTCATTTCTCCAGTTTTCTGTACTAACCGTGTAGTATGTACACTGACACCTACAAACTACTACTACTGTTAATGTGTGTGCGTGCTTTTCTTTCACTTTGCTTGCACTTTGTTGCTAAGGCTTCAATAGTTGCCCTTTGCAGTCACTACTTGTATGCCTGCTAGGTGTCTTGACTGTAGTGTGCTGCTGTAGCTTTCCTATTTTCCATGTACATTCACACCTTGGAATGCTTGATATATCTGCTAGGGTGTTACAGCATGCAGTGTGGTCTGGCCATGGTGTGAGCCTTGACATCTATTAGGGTATTTGAGTATGCTGCTGAGCAGGCCCCAGAGACTTTCAGGTTCATCTGTTATGTGCCTCATGGAATGGTACATATCAGTGGGTACACCCATTAAAATGTGTGGTATGCTGCAGTTGTGACTGTGGGTTAGCATGAGCATATGTATTACTACACTTTTTCTGCCATGCAAGTGATGAATACTTTCAGGACTCCATAGTTACCATTGCATGTGTTACACCTTTCTGCCTACTGTTTGTACATTTCACATGGGGTCTGTGGGGCATCCCTGTAAGTCATTCACTGTTGCTATGTCTAGGCTCTTAACTATTCAAATATGGTGGTGTCAGACCTGTCATGTGTACAGATATTTGCAGGTTGTCCACATTTCTGCCTCATATTTTGGTCAATATCTCATGCACACCTTTTTCTGGCAAGTCACTCTGGGCCCAAGTCAGAATATGGCGACAAACATTCAAGTTTCAGACTGCATACCCTTCCAAACATCCCACAAAGTGCAGACCCTGTTACTCTCTGAACTGTCTGCATTTGTTGTAACATTATTTGTAATGTGTCCCTGGTTTTGGGCCTTTGCTCCACATATTTTATTACTTGGTCCAGATGTGTTCCTGTAAGAGGTTGTGGGGTATGGGCAGTGCTTATCCTGCTGTGAGTACGTGTGTGGCTTGCAGGGTGCTATAGTGACATTATTACCTACTAGCTTCCAACTAGCATGGCTGTTTCTGTTCACACACTACTATTATGGAAATCCACTAGTTTTGATAGTAATTCTAAATGGCATGCTTTGTGTACTACACATCTATATTCCCTTTACATTCATTCCTACTATTACATGATATATTTATTTTAGCATAATGTTCTTGTATAAGAGTCATGGCTTAGTGGTAAGTCATGCAGACTACTGTTTCCAAGGTCCTGGGTTCGGGACTCACAGTGGATTTTATTTTGCTTTTGAACTGAGTACAGGACCTGTCAATCAAAGTGACTAAGGCACTTTTAAGCAGTTGTAACCGGGTTAGCGCTGGTTTGCGTGGACTCACGCATGCGCACTGGTGGTTAGCTCCATGCACACCCGCTTACAACCGCTTAAACGTGCTTACTCTTGTGCACACCCGCGCTATTTTCTTTGAAAGAACAGAAAATGAGGCGACAGGAAAGTGGTGAAAAAGGGGTCACAAAGAGGGTAAGACAGTAGAGAAACAAGCTTGGGATGTGCAGGAGGGATGTAGGTAAGGCCCATAGCTGCCCATTTCTTCATCAGCAACAGCTGTGCATATGTATGTAATTTGGTGTGAAATTTGAAACCTTCCACCCCTGAGAGAGGTGTCAGGACAACAATAATACTTGTTGTACAGCCACTTGTAATTGATAGGTTCCATGTCCAGTAGACATGTGTGCGGAATGGGCAGCTATGTATGGGGCGTAATTTTTTTGTGGGTACAGAGTGCCCTTTTTTTTTTTTTTTTTTTCAGGTGAGAGTAGTGGTATGTCAGGTGAAGGAAGTCGGTACAGCTGGGGAGGTAGGTTGGGTACGTAAACAGACAAGACAAACAAGATGCATATAGGGGTGGTGTATGACACGTGTGGGGGGGTTACGCAATTGACGGGGACGGAGGTTTGGATATCCAGAGCCCATGAGCCCACAGATGGCAACAGTGGAACTGATATCCCCACCCATAGGCAGTTGCCACTGTTCCTTCACTGCCCAGGAGGGAGCTGTGCTGGGGGCTGTGTAGGCGGGGCAACAGGCATGCCCGTTAGTTGCACCACCCATGCCTCGAGCTGATGTAGGGGCTCGAGAACAGAGTCCCGAATCTCCCTACGCACCACAGTCCGGACGCTACGGAGGGTGAGTGGTGGTTCTCCTCCGGCCACACTTGCAGAGGGGGGGTGAGCCCCATCCCCTGCAGCGCTTCCACCCGCAGGTGGCACAGGGCCACAGGAGGAGAATCCGGACTCGGCACTAGTGCCAGGTGCACTCGCCAGCTGAGGTGGGAGAGGTGGGTCCGCTGGAACCCGCCTTCCCTGTCGTACTATGTTTTGCATTATGTCATGACAGTTTGGGTTAGTGACATATAATACCATTTGCAATTAGTTGTAACAGCATGCATTAGTATTCCCATTAACCAAACATCCAGATATTTACACCATTGAACAGCGTGCATAACACATGCATAATTTGAACAGAAATACACAGTCCAACAACATGCAGGGTTAATTGATGGCAACAGGCCATCAGGTGTGGACTGAACTGGGCAGATGCATCAACAGACATGTAAATATATATGACCCAACAGGACAAACGTCCAGGGGTGTTAATTGTGATTGCACATACCATTTTCACATGGAATGGGTTATATGTGGTTATAGGGTGGGGTGAAGAAAGTAATATTAACACCTTCGAATAACAATACATATGCTGTACATTTCTAATAGCTACAGTTATATACACACTACTGTTCTAACTACAGTTTCCTATATGATAACTATTTCAACTTGGTGATAGGACTGTTACTGCAACATCAATATACATTTTATGGTTCTTCATACACATTCATATCTAGCTTTGTTCAGCTACATCATCCTGCTACAATTGCTTTATATAGCTGTAGACAAGTGTGGATGTTTGGTATTTCAGACAAACATCCTATCTGCATATTGCAGACTGAGAGTAACATATCCTGATTTTGGGATACACATTCCAGATGCAGCAACACTTTGAACAGATTTTGCTGTTTGGTTTTGAATCTCACATGCATTTCATTCTGTCTTGAGTGCAGTATACTTTATTCAGGGGTTATTACTACTGTATTGCTGGATTCATGACACTTTCTCACACTCTCACTTGCTTTCATTTTACTATTCAGGATGGTACTTCTAGGCTTTATTGACATGTTTTACCAGTAGTTATTACAATCCTTTCCAGCAGTCTCACTTCTGTCATGTTTCAGTATTTCCACAGGGATATATTTCACATGTGATTTCATCATCTTCTGCAGCTATACTTTTCAGCCTGCTGCAGGTTGTGTACTATTTTCTTACAGGCAGGGCATCTTTATTTCAGAATATATGTCGGACAGTTTCATGATTAGGTTAAACTTACAGGCTGAAACACACTTTTTTGTAATCAAGCAATACTTGCATACACTTTCACACTGTTACTTGCAGATTTTATTCCTTACTGACTACACTGCACTCTTTTGCTGACTGTCATACTTTTATATTTCTTTACAGTTACTGGTAGTGGATTACTGTCCTGCCTGGTGGCGCAACCGCACCAGCCTATCGCCATAGGCTCTGCGGTTCGCAGAACGGACACCTGCAGCTGTAATATAAATGAAGTAATATTGGAATACACATCTCCATAATATCAGCTAGTTTAATTTCTTACATACATAATTAAATGTTACTTACTCAGTAGTGGGGCGTTGGGTGTTTGCTAGGCCTCCTGGATCCAAAGGTTCAGTTGGTCCTGCTTGCGTCTCTTCAGGTCCGCATGGTGGTGACGGACCTGCTCACCAGTCCTTGGAATCCCTGTGGCACTGGTGAGATCATGAGCCAACCGGTCCCACGCCTCAGCCCTGTATGCTCCCCAGAGGACCTGGCCCTGCATGAGTTGGGCCTCATGATTATGGACTAGGAGCCAGACCATGTACCTGGACTCCTCAACACCCCACCTCTGTGCTCAAAAGCGACTACCCTCTCCTACTCTTGTCATTCTGCCTGCAGGTCAGTTCTACAATCGTTTATGCTGTGTATTCCCGCCTATGGGGCTTATATAGTCCGTTTTCCACATATCTGTGATTGGCCATTTTGGAATTGTATCAACTTCAGTAAACCTGCATTGTCATGCTCTAGTTTGTATTCATTCCTATATATTAGCTATTATTGCATTTACAGGTACTGCTGTCATGGCTTAGTGGTTCTGTACCTTGACTATGGTGTATAGTATCCTGGGTTTGAACCTGGCCACTGCTTTTTATTTTCATGACTGTCTAGACATGCTGAGGGGTGTGTCTGTGTAAAGGCAGTTTGATACGGCTTGCTCAATGTTGCCCGTCGGTTAGCTTGTTTGTCGGTGCGCAGCTCGCAAACGGGTACGCTTCTTTAAGCCTCATTTGGCTATTGGCACGCATATTATGCTCCAGCTCAGTTAGGGGCACATAGATTTAGTGTGTTAAACCACTGCTCAGCCACGGGCACTCATTTTGCACCAGTTAAACCACTGCTCATCTACGGCACATGCACTCACTCTGTTAAACTGTAGCTCAGCTATGGGCACATCTGGCATTTTTTCTTTTACCTCACATGTCTTCAATATAAATGGGCTATTTCATTACATTTTACATAAATTGTGGTTTTATGTGTACATATTTGTCAGGGACTTGTTTCCTGCTTATTTTGCAAAAAAAAAAAATTGGTGTTGTGGGGGCTCGAACCATGAATGCCTGCTCTTCAGCCAACATCTCTACCGCTACGCTATTGCTTCCTGGCTTATTTTGCATATTTAGTTCTTATATGCTTTCCCACTGACTGCTAACTGTAGGCGCTAGCACGCCAAAACGAAGCGCACTCACGGTTAAACATCTTTACAATTTAAAAACATATATAACATGTTCATTTATATATTTTATGTTCATAGTCTGTGGGGGCATGTGTTATGTTATGTTTATTCACATTTTCGTGGACTTTGTTGTGGATGTTTACTTTGGGCACTTTTACACTTCTGGGGGCGTGTCCGCTTGCAGGGCTCGGCCTACGGACACACCCCCTACTGTCTTACATGGACCGTGTTAGACTTAGGTGTGATTCAGCATGCTCTCATGAATATGCAAAGCATGCTGACATCACTCCGTTTAACTGCAGCCTCTGTGTAAGAGTTATAACTCTTACACTGAGGCTTCATGAATCCTGGGGTTAGTCTAATCTTTCTAGTTTCTAGCTATTTCTAAGAGAAAACACATGTCTAAGATAAACTTACATATAGAGCAAGACAGTGCTGATGAGTTGGATGGTCAAGACAAAAATGCTTAATGCTCTCTTATTCTCTCTGTTTTTAAAATCACATTCTTGGTTCACATGACATCATTCTTCATACTTCCCTGGTGTTCCCAGGCTAACACGCTACATTCTTTAGTAAGCTCACACCAGGTCAGGAAGCAAAGCCGTTAAGGATGTTTATGCATGCAAATTCTGGCTATTAACACTGGCCTTAAAAGAATAGCAAGAATTCCTTCATCTAGACCAGTTGGAGCCGTGTTTACATCAAAGGGTCAAAACATGCTTTACTTGGTCAGCAGAGTGCACTGTTGTTACATTTTTTCCCGTTCCACGTGTAACACTATTTTTACCATTTCAGACAACAAGCCTGTAGTTTGCATTAATATGTACAGATGACAGAATTATCTTCAGAATTCTATCTGGCTAGGCTGGCAGCCTTCATCTATCTTCACCCAATCTTCACACATACAACTGATGTGAAATAGGTACAGTTGTATGACTCTTTTTGCAGTTCCACTATGTCACATTTGATTCCGACCAAATGCTTTATGTAGAGGTGATGTACAGTCTGATGTCCAGTTGTAGCATAGGTACAGCTGTAATGTGACTGTATTGCGTCACGGGCATACCATTACATCACATCAATATTGCCACTTCATAGTTTGCATGAACATGCCTGGATGTATGTTAGTGTTTCATGGTGGTATAACATTTTAACTGGCAATGTCAGGGGGACAATGCTTATGTGGCACATGTGGTGAGTTTTGACATATAGTTATTCAGGGTACACCCTGCATTGTTTGGTATGTGTACAATATCACAGTGACAGCTTCCTCGCTCATTGATACTAGACTTTGCACTGCTGTACTTTCTGTGCACGTGGAGCATAGATGATGCATTGCCATCAGTCTCACATACTGCTGTACAATTCATTATAACACACCACTCCTTAATTCACACATTGATTGCATATTATTCAAATAATATCCACTGCTATTACATGTGGCAGATGCATGCAATACACAGCTGTGTGTAGGGAATCCATTCATAATAGTGTGTTGTTTGTAATTGTTATCTGCAAGGCTGATATCTATGTCAGCCAGGGATGCTTTAGTCAAGTATATTACATTTGGCAAAGTGAGCTCCCAAATGTCTTGTCAGCCATACAGAACTATTCTTTGAGATGCATGGCCATTAGGATTTGACAGTGCAGACTTCCCTTCAAGGTATTCTATTATATGCTTTGGTGTTATGTCTTTCTGTGTTACACCAAGTAAATATACAGTTCAGTGACAACATTGACGGCATGGGTTTGATTCTTGTAGGTGTGGATTGTGGCTAAATTGTCATGGGAACTTCTCAACTGGCCAGGAGTGCCCCTGATTTCAACTCCCGGTTTAACACTGTCCCTCTTAAACCCTCCAAAAGTGGTCGTTTTGGAGAAGGGGTGGCAAATTCCTCTTATAGAATACTGTCAATCATTACAGTTGTACACTTCTGTTCCTGCAGAACATGTATAGTAAGTTACATTCATATTCTGTCAGTAATGCAGATTAATGGCTATAATGTTTTAAAAGTGTCTCTGATTTTGCCTATTTCTGTCTACATTTGTACAGGAGTTTGTTGCTATGTATCCATGATTATTTGACAGGTATGGTGATATGCCAGTTGTATTCAAGCAAGTCATTTTACAGATCTTCACACTATGCACAACCTCCTATTAGATATAGTGTCCTTGCTAAATGACCTCTCCAGAGAGCATGTCAGTGATGTTTATATTACAACCATTCATTTCCATTGACATGTAGCCTTGTGTGACCATCAGGTATATACTATCATCTGTGATGATATAATCTGCTTGCACAGGAGGTGTAGAGAGCAATATGTACTGTGCTATCTACATATGTGCTTATTGTAATGCTACTGACTTGTCTTGGAAGGGTACATACATTGACATATACAGTCTTGGGGATATTGCCATATTTGCCATGCCCTCTTCTTTCCCTGCCTAGTGCATGTCTCATTGTAGTTGCTCTTACTGTTTCCTCCCATTACTTCATTCTGCAAATAATTCCTGTAGTATACATTGTACTCCAAACACTTTTTTGCTGTATTAATACTACTATTACTGCAGTATTTTCAACCCTGGTAATCATTCTGGCTATCCTCTCAATGTCTCAGAGCAGGTTTGCACGTAAACAAACTTGAGTGCTTCCCGTTTCTGTACCCATACTGCTTTGCATGGTTTCGTAGTGGCAGCACTATTGCTGGCCATGAAACCATGCTTGTATATGTGCAAGCTCGATAAGCAACATGAATATCTGCTTAGCGCTGCTGTTCATTGTGCTAAAATTTAAACTCCATGTTATTGAATTCCTGGGGTAGACAGTTTTGACATATGGCAATATATATCACACTCTTGCATGCACATTTATAATATCCCCTTTTGATATTGATAAGCTTATTATTCAAAATGAAATCTCTACCTTCTAAGGTATAAGGACATTGTATACAATAATTATATCTGTATGTACCTGCATGTTTTAAAATATATTTCGCACAATTGATACTCCTCTCTAGCAGTCCTTTCAAATTAACCCTTTTTTATAAATAAATTTGGGCTTTCCCCTATTTTCTTGATAATCTCATCATTGTAAGTTAAAATTCCAATTTTTTTCTTAATTACACCTGTACACAATGAAAGGATATAAAACTCTTCATTTCTCTTCCTAATAATTTAATTGTAAATTCTTTCAACAAAATTATCTGGATAACCCCTTCTGTTTAACATACTCTTAAGATACCAAGCTTTTCTTTCAACACACAATAATCAGAAACCATCCCTTTTAGATGTACCATCTAACCTTTCACTAGGGTTTTCTTCTGGCTAATAGGATGACAGCTCCTAAAGAAACCTAATTTTTGTAACATCAGGACAAAATATGAAGCAAAACCAGGTACAGCTGAGAGGTCTGTTTTTGTCTAATTTGGAAGACACTGCCATACCTCTCAACTATTTTTGTTTATCACATCTAGACAAAGCAAGAAATAATGGGGAAGGGGACAATCTCCAAAATCAGGGACAATTTTGAAACATTATTCTAATTCACTTAAAACTTTTATAGAAAATGATGTTTTAAATTAAAACACATTTTCTGAGAATAAGAAGTATAATCATTTAATGCCTTTCATCAGTGACTTACTGGAATTCTCAGTAATTAACCAGAAAATCAAACATTTTTTGAAGGGCAGAGCAAAATATGATACAAACACAGGGACTTTCTGCAAAATCAGTGACAGTTGAATGGTTTTGAGAGTGCTATGTCATTGCAGCTGTTGATAAAGCTATGATTCCTGTTTGATGGAGTGAGTGTAGAATCTCTATCCCTGTCTGGGTGGATGCTGCCGATTGCTAGTATCAGTATTTATTTTAATTCCACAGCAAACTCTTAAAGAAAGGAAAGGAAGAGCAACTGTGGATGCAGCACTAAACAGTTAATGTTTGATAAGAACCACTGCTTCTTTTTGCAAGGAAAGTGAAAGATATAGACAATGTATTTTTATGCAACTGGTCAGTGTAAAGAGGATTAAGAATGCTATGACTCAACCGTCTTTTGTTGTTTGATTACTGTAAAGCAATCCCAGCTCTACCATGGGAGTAAGTGTGGTATCACAGTATATACTATTTGCTGAAATTAGTCTAAAAGCATTCATTGCTGTGGTTTATGCTAGTATGTGTGTGGGAGTGTCGTTGTTGAAGTTTATATAAGAGCATCAAGATGGACATACTTTCTTTCATTTTCTATCACAGAAATAAAATGCCTACATTGCACACAATAAGTTGCTTTCTTTGGTGGTGAATGCAGGATGTGTGGGAAAGGAACACATTGTTCATACAGTGGCAAAGTGACTAGTGTTGTCATTTCACATTGCTTTTTCCCCTGTCTGAGTTCTTGGCTGTGGCTCCATTAGTGTGAGATCTGAATTATATGAGTTTTATTCAGGTGCACTAGTTTCCTCTATGACCCCAAGGATATGACATAGATAAGCTGGTATTTTCCAAACTGGCCTGTAGATAAGCATGGTTTTGTGTGTGTGTGTGTGTGTGTGTGTGTGTGTGTGTGTGTGTGTGTGTGTGTGTGTGTGTGTGTGTGTGTGTGTGTGTGTGTGAGAGAGACCTATTAGCACTAGGTATAAAGCAAACATTTATTCTAACTTATACCTGCAATGAAGTGCAATATTTTAACTGAACTATATGGAGTATACAAATACAGATACAGATATATAACTATCAGTATGGGGAACCTTATGCAGACATCTAGGGTATTACTTTTTCCTCTGACGTCTGTATTAAGATGGTATGTTTGAACTTCACAGAATGATTTGGTGTTTTTTCCACACATACACGTGCACGCGCGCACACACACACACACACACACACACACACACACACACACACGTACACACATACATTTTGAGGGAAGTACATACCTTTGTGATAGAAATGCTAAAGAGCCTGGACTTATCATGACTGGTTTGCAGCTCATGTTTGCTGAATGAAAGATCTGGCTTCTAGGGGGCTGTATCAGAGTATGTGTTGGGGGGTGTCAAACAATAAAATCAGCAGGTGCACACATAATTCTCCTGCACAGTAAAAATATAAGGCATAAAATGCATCACTGAATGTCTAGACCCTCCAAGTCCATGAGATTTATCATTCTTGGCTATATATGTAGGTTAATAGGGTCCTCTGCTGTGGACCCCCTGTAGTCTAAAACTGAACCTCCTTCCCTCAGAGGTGAGCAGAGAAATTTCTAAAGTTTGTTTGAGGCCCAGAGATATTCTGGTGATTACCTTTTTAACTTTACTCAGAGTCAAACTTTAGAGGTGTTCACAGAAAGTTAACATAGCTTGTGTGTTGGTCTGGAATAGTAGAAACATTATTTTTGTAACTTTATTTTTATAACTTTCTTCAAAATCACACCTTAAAGGTATGCACTGAAATTCATTATAGTTTGGCTAGAGACAGTATATTGTCTAGGAGCAACATTTTGAAATAAATTCTTCTGACTGTTATTTTTTCATTTTCTTCACAATTGAAATGAGATGTGTCGATAGCTGGTTAGCTTCTGGGAGGGGTAGGAGAAAGGATGCATGCTGCACATGTGCATCTGATAGCAATATGTTAAATATGTTCTTGCTTTCTATTTGTTCTTTCACTTTTTTCCTATTTTTTTAAGTTCCAAGTGGCACGCAAAAGGTGTCTGTCTTTTGGGGTTATAGTGGAGAAGGCATGCTGTGCAGATGTATGACACCAGTAACTTGAAATATATGACCATTTATGTCCTATATTTTCACCCCATTTTAACACTAGAGGTAGAGGAGTACACAAAAAGTGGCTATGCATTTTTAGGGTGAATGGTAGGGAGGAACCCAGTTATCTCAGGTATAATTTATGTGTCCTCACAAGCATTTTCTTTTCAGCTTATGGGTAACTACTGCTAAGGTTGTTTCATAACTGCTATGTTATCAGCCTTGAAGATTAAGCTTTAGGCATAAGTTATTTCTTCCTTGAAATAAAATGTTAATCAGTTTCTTTTTTTAGTCATGATTTTTCTGTTCAGGCCATCACTGGACAAAAGGCTGTGAAGAAAATGCACTTCAGAGTATTTAGAGTCCCATAGCTTCTGGAGCCTAGTGGTCAACAATTCCCCAGCTGAATTAAATTCTTTCCTACACAGTTGTTACAGTAAGTCTTGACCAGTTAGGCTCCATTGAAAATATGTGGGAAAACGCTGACAAGAAAGACAGAAGTATGAGAAAACAAACCAAAACACTCAGGAATCTATAAGGAGACAAGAATGGGAGGAAATCAGAGGAGCAGTGGACTGTGTGCTAAGGTGTCAGTAGACAGCAGGGTAGGGAGTACCATGGAACCCTTTGCCTAGGGATCCTTGTCACTTAAGGGTGCCCATGCAGCCACTGTACATGCCATTTAAAAATTGATGCTTCTAGGCATGGCTTGTTATAAGGGGTGTTGCTACTGTGAGGGTAGTGACATGTTTTTATTATGGAAAGGGTGTGGATTGTTCATCAGGAAATGTGCATTATATCGACAAAAACAGAGTTTCAAAGTATATTTAGAGCTTATTATTCTTGACTTTATGTTTCCTGCTGTTTGAAATATTGCAGCTTACAAGAAAAGACATTGCCTTCGTACACAAATGTGTAACATAGAATGCTGTTGTTTTCAGGTGCATTTTTTTGTTCATTTTTCTCCCTCAGAATGTGCTACTCCTATTAGCTTCCCAACTAATGTCCAAAATGATTTCTAAGGAGAACATCTTTCAAGAACTGCCTTGCTTAATTCAGAGACACAGCAAAAACATTTCTGCTTATATATTCACCAATCAACTATAATGCAAGTATATTCTCTAAGGTGTCCATGTAAGCTGTGAAACTATGTAAAGCTATCTAAATATGTCATTTTCTCTTTGTATATGAATATCTATTAAATATCAAATATTAGATCACATATTTTAAGCTAGTTGTCTTCAGTTAACTTATAAGCCATTCTCAACATATTACTGCACAGTATATTATATATTAGAATGGCTTACCCCAATATCTGAAAACAATGCTTTGGCAGCCATATTTTTGTTTGTAAAATAAATATTTTAGCTTTCATTGTATACCTGTCAAAATACTTTAATAACTAATTTATTAGATTTTGAACATATATATGACTTCCAGTCCTTTAATAGTTTCTATTATTTTTTCATTGATATTACAGCCTAAAACTGCGTGTTCATCTTGTTTAATTTCCTCTCTTTAAGTGTTGGAATTTTTTGTGCTTGCTCTTTGTCTCTTTTATTCCCACTACTGTCTAGTTCTCCTTATCAGATGTTCTCTTAAGTGATGATTGTGCCCAATCCATTGACTCATGTTCAGGTATTAGTTAATGGTGTTGTACATAATTATTTGCCTCTTCTTGTATATTATACATTTTATCATCTAATAACAACTATATTTTTTACTTTTGTTGGAAAAATGAGTCGAGCTTTTATTTTTTTTTCTCAAAGTTTTCATCCAGAGCCAAGCAACTTTCCTTTATAGCAGTACCATTTACCCTATCTGATTCCCTTTCCCTAGCTTTTTTTTTTCTTTTTCTTATTTCTCCAAAACATTAATAGTACACTTTATCCACATCGCTATAGCTTGTATTACTTTCCTTTTCTCTTTGCTTTCCCACTACTTTGTTCAATCGCCAGACACCCTTCCTTCTTTTACTAATTCCTAACAATCTATCATTTGCTCATGCCACTGATCCTTCACTAACCCTCTGATATTTCAACTGCTTTCTACTTGATTTCCTTATTTAGATTTACATTCAAATATCAATCTTTTCTTATACATTTCATCCCACTCATCTTTCCCAGTTTCATCTACCTAATAACGCTTGTTAATGTTTGTCTGGAATAACTACTGTGTTCATAAATACTCATGTATATTGTAATAATTATACTGCTGTTTTATTTGATTTGTTATCTTCATATTATTTGATATCCTAAGAGCTTTTCTCCCTGACCTCCACTGAAAATGGGTACTCTGGACCTAGTCAGACTTTCCTGGTAAACATATGTTAATAAATAATAATAATAATAATAAATGAATTGGATTATTTTCATGGGATAGTCATTATTAAATCTCATAGTATTTTTACCACTTTTTGTGTGGCTGCTGTTCCATGAAGTTCTCATTGTCTAAATATGATAGAAATGTAACAATTATGGATCTTGGTCTTTCATTTCCTTTATTTTTAATGAGCTCAGTGAGCCCTCTAAATGCAACAATTCAGGCGTTCATTCTGTTTTACTGTTTTAGAAATCCATGTAGTCAGTAAGTTTAGCATATCATTTCCTTCAAATTCTCTTGCAGTAAATACTTTGATGCTGCTTCACTGCAGACCTATGAGTCATCGCTAACTCTATCATCATGTGTCTTTATTGCGATGGTGTTTCATTGTGGTGAACCTTATCACCCTGTAATGTATTGTGCGAGCCGGCTGTATGTTTTTGGGGGGGGTTTCCTTTTTTCTTCCCATTGTGTGACTATGGAGTTGGTATATATAATTTTGGGGGTGCTGAGGATAGCCCCTCTGCAAAAAAAAATTTTTTTTTTGTTTTTTATGTTTTTGGCTGATAATTTTTGGTATATAATTTGTGATGAATGGTGAGTGGAAAGACAGTGCTTCATGTTCACATAGATAAATGTTTCATCTGTCTTTCCCTTCTAAGTTCTCCATCCTCTCTATTAGTCATTTATTTATTTTATTTATTTTACATTTGTTTAGCGGGAAAGTCAGACTGCATGTGAGCCCATTTTCAGTGGAGGCTCAGAGAGAAAATGTCTGTAATTTATTTATTTATTTATTTATATTTATTCCAGTTTGATGACCAGGGAGGTCCACTGGGCTCAGGAGCCCGTTTTCAGTGGAGGCCCGGGGAGAAAAGCTCCACATTACATAGTAAAATTAAAAAAACAACAGATAAAATTAAAATTAAGATTCAAAGATATAGATACATTAAGATACAACAGATAATATTAAGTTTCGTGAATACTGGTAAATTATGATACAGAGACAGTATGAGGTACAGTGGTTACATAGCATATGAGTCATGTATTGACATGGTTGGTTAAAAAGGTTACATAGAATCTGAGTCTTGTTATGGCAGAGTGGTAGAACAGGCATAAATGTTAGGGAGGGGTATAAAAGGGAGAGCAAACTATTTACAATATTTACATTATATACACAAGACAACAATAAAGAATAAGTAAAATCCATGGAGCAAAGTTGTTGGAAATAGGAGTAGTATGGAAATACAATTAGTGTAGAGAGAGTAGAAGGCTAGGTGGGGAAAGTGCAATTGCACTTCCAATTAGAGAACAAGTAGGAATGGAGTTGGGTTTTGAAGTTGCCAGGGTTTTCTGTCATTTGTAAAGAAGGAGGGAGAGAATTCGATTTTTTGTCTAAGGAAAAAGATAGGAGGTGCTGCCCGGCAGGTCGCTTTGGTGTGTGGACAGTGAGTAGGTTTAGGTGAGCAGTTCTAAGTGGCCTGTTAGGGGTGTATGGTTGTAGGATGTTGGATAGTGTAGGACATTTAGAGGGGTTAAATAATAGCCTATGGGCAGTGGTAAGTTGGAGGTAGTCTAGAAGGTTGGGAAGTTCTAGCCAGTTTAGTGAGTGGAGGGCAGAGCAATGGTGGGAGGAGTGTTTGGCTTTGATAGTGAATTTTGAAATTTTATTATAACAACTTTCCATTTTTGAGCAAATGGAGGAAGATAAGTTAGTTAATAGAGGGGCACCATACATTAGTGAGGGAAGAAGATAGGTAGTGGCGAGGGCTCGTCTAGAAGAAGGAGAGAGATAGTGGATGTTTCTGTATAGCAGGCCAAGTTTTTGATGTGTTTTCTTGATGTTGAGTTGAATATGGGTGTCAAATTTTAGGTTTTCATCTATAGTGACCCCAAGTAGTTTGGCATAGGGAACAATTTCTATGGTTGAATTGTTATGGCTTCTAATTTGGAAAGAGTTTTTGTCAAGAGGGAAGGATTTTGAGGGGGGAAGAGTAGCATTTTGGATTTGTTAGCATTTAGAGATAGGTGGTTTTGGAGCATCCAGTTCTCAGTGGTGGAGAAAGCAGTTTGAGTGTATGATTGAAGTTCTGGGAGGTTGGTGGCACAGCAGATTAAAGTGGAGTCGTCGGCGTATTGTACGATTTTAGTATTTGGGATGGCAGGGTGGAAGTCATTGATAAAGATGTTGAATAGCATAGGGCCAAGAATGGAACCTTGGGGAACTCCAGTGGGGGTAGGATGGAAGTTAGAGGTGCCTTTCCTCCATTTTACAGCTTGAGATCTGTTGGATAGGTAACCTGAGAACCAGAATAGTATGTTGTGTGAGAAGTTGAGCTTAGCAAGGCGGTTAAGGAGATGAGTATGGGAGACAGTGTCGAAAGCCTTGGAGAGATCTAATAGAACTGTTGAAGCTATTTTACCAGTGTTACCGGCACGGTTGACTATATCTAGGAATGAGAGTAGAGCAGTTATTGTGCTATGGCCAGGATGGAAACCATGTTGGGTTTGAGAGATGAGGTGGGTTTTGATAAGGAAGAGCATTAACTGAATGTGAATGCATTTTCCAGTATTTTTGATATTGAGGAGAGGATGGCTATGGGGAGAAAGTTTGAGGTATTATTATTTATACCACCTTTGTGGAAAGGATGTATAAAGGCAGCACGCCACAGCTTGGGGACATATGATTCCTGTATGGATCTGTTGATTAGGATACTAACGGGGAGGGCGATTCCATCTGCGGCAGTTTGTAAGAATTTAGATGAAATGTTATCTGGGGCATTAGAGCAAGGTTTTAGTTTGCTGAGAAGTTTTTTTATATATGAAGTAGAGACTGGTTTAAGTTCAAAGGTGGGGGGAGGGTTGGGTTTAGAGGCTGGGGTAGAGTGACTGAACTGTGTGGATGGGTTCATTTGGAATGTCTTATTTAGTTCAGCTATACAGTTAGTAAAGAAGGAGTTGAAAAGAGTGGCAATTTCTGGATCAGACTTGGTAGTGTCAGGGCAAGGATTATTTTTGGTGCCTGGGTTGAGAAGTGAATTAATGGACTTCCAGAATTGTTTGGGGTTTTTGGAGTGGTTGGCTTGGAGTGTCATATAGTAGGATTGTTTGTCTTTGCATATATGTCTTTTAGTAAGGTTGCGGAGTTGCTTATATTGAATAAGGGTCTCTGGTTGTTTATTGTGCTGAGAAAGTTTCCAGCATTTGTCTCTCTGTTGCATAGGTTTTTTGGTTTCCCTAGTTAACCATGGGGCGGATTTGGATTTGACTCTTATAGTTTGGGGTGGAACTTGGGAATTAAGTGCATTTAGGAAAATAGAGTTAAAGGACTCGACGGCTCTGTCAAGTGATAAAGTTTTTAGATTGTTCCATTTAGTTTGTTTGAGGGTATTACAGAAAGTTAGAGGGTTGAAGTTTGTTAGGTTATGTGTATGTAGGTATTGGTGCTGGAGATGGAGAGACTGGGTTGCTTGGTGGATGAAGGCAGGCAGGTGGTCACTAAAAGAGTCAGGAAGGATGCCTGAGTCCAAGATGTTGTTTGGGTGGGTAGCTAGGATTCAGTCCATTGTAGATTCTGGAGGATTGATTTTGTTGGGTCTAGTAATAGAGTTAGTTAATTGAGTAAAGTTGAATAGATTGACAGATATGGCTGGGTTTAGGTTATTAATATTGTTCCAATCTATATTAACATCTCCTAAAATGTAGGTCTCTAGGTTAATGTTAGTTGAGGCCCATTGGAGGATTTCTTCAAGGGTGGTAGTATTGTTACCTGGGGGAATATAAAGGGATATGAAGCAGATACTTTTGTAAATATTCATTTGTAGTAAACCTATTACTAGTTCTGCATTGTAGAACTGGGGAATGGGGATTGGGTATAGAATAATGGGGAGTAGATTAGAGAATATCAAGGCTACTCCTCCACCTTTTCTGTTTAAGTGGTCAGATCTAAGGGCTTGAAAGCTGGGGGGGTAGGATTTCTGAGTCAGAGATGGTAGGTTTTAGCCAAGTCTCACAGATGGCTACAATGTCAGGAAGGTTGTGGTGAAGCCAGGCATGGAAAAGAGTAGCTTTATTTCTTAGACTCTGGGATTTGAGAGTGACTATTTTTAGGCTTTTAAGGTTAGTGGTATTTGTACTTCTTGGGGGGTTGAGATTGTTAGTAGTGCTAGGTCCAGGGTTTGGGTGGATATCACCTGATAGAAGTAGGTGGATGAAGGAGGGAGACAGTAGGAAATTTAGTTTGCCTTTTGACTATTGTGGACAATAGATCAGAGCTTTAGGGAAGTTATGTTTTGTTGAGGTGGGTAAGATCTTTGGTTTAAAGTAGTGGAGAAGATTTGGCTGTAGTAGTGAGGATGATATGGTATGGAAGTGAGTTGTGTTGGGGTGAAAAATGGAATGGGAGTTGAGAGGTGGGAGAGAAAAGAGGGGGGAAGAGGAGAAGAAGTATAGGAGGTAGTATGGTGCAATGGAATTAGAATTAAGAGGGTGATGAAAGAGATTTGTAGTGTTTGAAGGAATGGAGAATGCATAATGTAATGGATTAAGTATGTAAGATAGAGAAGTATGGGAGGTATAGTATAGGTAGGGCAAAAGAGAGAGAAAAATCAAGGGGTGTAGGGTGTAGTATAGTGTGTGTGTGGGGAGTGGCTTTAATTGATGGGAGGATAGGAGGAGGTATGTGTGGGGAGTGGCCTTTAATTGATGGGAGGAGAAGAGAAGGGGAGAAGGCCAGTAATTGGTGTGGTAGAAAATGGGAGGAGTTTACTGGAGAGATAAAAGTGCGAGTAGTGGGGGTGGGTGGAAATTGGGGGGTAGGGTAGGGGAGCGGAGTGAGCCCGTAGGGGGCGAATGGAGCGGGTAGAGACAAGTGAGTGGAACAGCTCAGGATGAACAATCAGTGGATTGCTGATTGCTCAAGTAAGTGAAAGTGCAGGTGAGTAGAGAATAATAAAAGTAAAGTGGTAATGTTCAGAAGAGGAAAGTGGTGTTTACAGAAGAGTAAAAGATATGTGAAGGAAATATAGGAGCAAGGTATAGGCAGCAGAATGTAATAGAAGTAAATTATAGGATAGCAGGAGCAGGGTATAGGCAGCAGAAAGTAGAAGATGTAAATTATAGGATAGCAGTATGGACTAATGGACGGGACTGGATAAGGGTGCCACCTAGTGGACAGGAAATGTTATTACAGCAGAAGTAAATGTTTGGGAAAGGCTGGTCAAGGACTAGATACTAACTATGAGTCAGCCAAAGGAGGCAACAATAGAGGGACTAAGGGTCTGTAATCTAACTACTGGATATAGAGGAGGGTATGGCTGCTGGCAGTCCTGGCTAGAAGCTAACATTTACAAGCTACAAGACATATACACTACTAAATGTCAGCTTTTCTGCCAGTATTAGGAGAACACATACGTTCTTTCTTCCTTTCTTGGAAGAGCACAGGGATAAGACAGTAGGTGATATGGAAGGGTCCTTAGATTCCAGATAGTCAAATTCTTAACCTCAAGTGGATGGAAGGCAAGTTGGAGAGCTGGGAATAATTAGGGAGCAAGACTAAAAATAATGGAGAGAAAAAGAAGACAAATGTCCTTATTAAGTTAGTACAGTCAGTATTACTAAGCATATTTTTCAAAATACAGCATTAATGCATTCATCCAACATAGCTAGATATATTTCAGGAAGAGGTAGACTCAAAGCAGCATTGGTACAGTCATTCAACAAAGCAAGAAGCCAAGGGAACACCTCCATGCAAGGTAGACCTGTATATTGCTTTGGTATATTTACAATTCAATACACTGCTTAGGATCTCACAAGGTAAAACAGACTCAGGTACACTGTGCTTTAGGGTATATAACCAGAAAATAAAAATAGCAATCGTAATGTAAACACAAACATTGCAGATGCCCTAATGATTAGTACAAGTGATATATTCAACACTTTTAAATAATGGCCATGCTCTACATACAGTATAAAGAAGAACTAATACAAGCTTTCTAGCAAGGTAGAGATTTGTGCTAGCATATAAGTAATTGAATTAGGTTATATCAGTTGAAGCATATAGATGTGTTGTCACAGTCATATTTATTCAGCATTGATGCTGCTGTTGGCTGCAAGCAGTCGCTATGAATAGTACTTTCCCGAGTATAGATACATATTAAAGCATCAAGTTAAACCAAAAGCAGCTTATTTTGTAAAAGGAGTGAAATCATCATGACATACCACAAGCGCTTATTATTTCTAAAGGATCCGCTCATAGAGTGACCGCAAACATTGTGGAACTACTTGCTTTATTGGCGTTTACTTGCATAGAGGAGCTAATGATATTCACATCTCAATGCTTACGCACTCACTAGAACATGGGCTAGCCAGTAGCAGCTCCACTTAGATAAATGTAGTTTTACATTAAAAGTTAGCACCAAACTGTGTAGGCGCTAGATAAATAAATAGACAAAGGTTCGTTCTAGTCCTCACGTATAATCAAGAGCACGTAAAATAAATAAAATAAGTTCTCTTGTGGTAGAGCGAGGAGTTGTGTAAAGGAATAAAAATAGGACCAACCAAGGTTGGTAGGTAGTTAGAACAGTCGCAAATGGGCAATAAATGTGCAGCACAAGCCCTCACTAAGATAACGGGCAAGGCATGTAAACATATATTTGAGAGTATAGAGGCAAACTCTCAGGGTTGCTTGAGGACACTGTATGTACAACAGTGTAAGGTTTACATAAAATATGTACTGTAGAATAAAGTTTACATTATTACAAGGACACAAATCGACTGAAGCTTACTTGAGAACATTATTGCAAGGGCAGAGTTGATCCACATATGTAATTATAAAATGTTACAATAGTTTAAGCAGAAAACTTAAAAAACAATTTTTTTTCAGAGTCTACAAGCATAGATTTTATAGTTTGAGTAGAATGGAAGGGAGACAAAGTAAATAGTCAGGTTTATAGTGCCATAGAATGGGAGTGAAAACAGAGATTTAGTTAGAAGAAATGAAAGATTAATTTCAGGCAGAAGTTTCAAGGGACAGCAAGAGTCAGTTTAATGTGGAAACAATCCAGAGACATAATAGGTATAGTGCCTAAACAGACAAAGAAGGCTGATTTTATCTATAAGGACTGCTTTAGTAGTTGGGATAGAGTGGTGAAAAGGATGGAATTTTAGGATTAGTAGGATAGCAGTCATATGTTTCATTTTAATAGAAATTCTGTTTGATGTTCCTTCTTCATTAACTTATTCATACAGTTCATTTAATACATTTAAAAATATTGCACCCTTGACACATGCAGGGTCTGTGGAGCAACAGGTCATGTACTTGCCTTTGATGATTGAAGCTGTAGGTTCCTTTCCACTTCAGTGGATTGGATTGCTGCCACTGTAGTGCAGGATTGGGAGGAGGTGCTGCATTCTTGAGTGTATTGTTCTTTGGATGAGACAGATAGATAAAAGATCCTGCGGCACTTATCAAAAAAGACAGGGGAAGTTCCCTGATACCCTGACCAAATTTACCCTGGTAATAATAATAATAATAATAATAATAATAATAATAATAATAATACCACCACAGATTTCCTCTGAAAAGAGGCCACTAGCAGAGTGTAACTAACCTGGTCAACAAAGGATAGATAAATAAATAAATAAATAAATAAATAAATAAATAAATAAATAAATCCTGTCATATTTCACAGCCATTCCAGTGCCCCATATCCTTCAGTGGGTCTACAGGCACTCCATTCTCCCACGGTCAATGCCTAATTTCAGGCAGGGGCCAGTGATAAGCTTAAAGGCTTCTTGGGGGGACAGTCTTATCTATTTTTAATTCAGGAGATTTTTCTTATATGACCTACCTGAGATCCCATCTCCTCCTCTAACTGCATTGACCTTGTCTGAGAGCTACTCCTCTCACTGAAGCATGATCCGCCTTAGAAAGCATCACTCACAAACACCCTCCAGGGATTGAACCTGTGTCACATGAGCCATAGTTAGGGATTTATCCCTCTATACCACAGCACTGACTGGGCAGATTCTTCTTTTGACAGTTTAGTTGAGCTTATTCTGTCAGACAGTCTTCTCAGTTTCTTAAAAAATTCACAGGAATATTGCTTCCTTTAAATTATTTTTCTGCACTAAAAGCCACTGTTTCAGTCAGGATATGATGCTTTATTACTTTCTGGGCTTATCTAGTTCACTTTTATGTGTTTTTACTTACATTTTCCTGCCAGTATAAACATTTTGTCTGTAGAACCTGTTCACAATGCTGCTACTCTATCATAATTTTGGCCACACCCCACAGCTCATTAGGGCTTTATAAATAATAACTCTAACTCCAATCAACTTAGTGTAGCTGTCATTTCTGTTATAATCACATCTAAACTGTTAAAATGGGAGTTATGAACCACTATTAAGCCAGAATTTCAGAATTATACAGGTATCAAGTTTGTTGGCATTTACTAGGAATTCCAGGCTCTAACAACCACAGCTAAACACTACACGTAAATTGACCCAATGGGTCTGAAGAAGTGGTATTTTGTTGACACGAAAGTGCTAACCTTTTTATTTTTTATAGTAATAAATTTACATGTTGTGTTTGGCCATGGAGGTCGGAGCCTGGAATTTTTTTCTTTTTGTTTGTGGATATATTTGACCTTTGCTTTATCTGCAGCTTTTTTGGCCTTCATTTGACATTTAGGAATACAATTATTAGTTACTTTGATAAAATTGATAAAATGTTATATGCACTTAGGAGGACATATTGTAGGTGGTGCTGGGTTAACATGGTCTGCTGAGCAATAGCCTGGGACCATATAGAGATATATATAGAGACATATAGAGACATGATTATGCAAGTGACATATCCCCTGATAACACATGTTATAAGCCATGTATGCATGCAAAATGTCTTTCAGGTAAAGTTGGAAGGATCTGAAAAAAAAGTATTTTTAAAAACAAAGCAGATTCTAGGCATATGCCTGAAAAACAGCTGCTGAGATATTGCTAAGAATTGCTGGAAAGAGTTACAGTATTATAAGACCAGGAATATATATGTAACAGGAAACTATTCCCATAGGTGAGAATGAGGAAAAAGCCGTTGAAGAAAACAAGATCACCAGGAATACCCATCCCACACATGCAGAATGAAATTAAGACCTCTGGGTACTAAACATATAAAGGAGTATCATAATCATAGAAAGTAGCTTAAGGTTAAATGTTTTCATTTCATTTTATAATGATCATGGCTGAACTTTGAGTGTGTACAGAAACGTTCTTAATTAGTATGTTTATATCAACTAGTAGGATCCATTATGTCTGCTCAACTCATCTGAGTATATCTCACAGTCGCGCATTACAGCGTTGGTATACATATTCTTGTAATGCATGCAACAGAGCTCATTATTTTATGAGCTAATGTGACACAAATAAAAAATTATTTTTTGCAGAAAGCTCCCTTTGATCACCCCTCTCCCCCATGAAATGGACATTAGCCTGACTATCTCCTTATTTATTATTCTTTCTCCAAGATCACAGCACCTTGAAGAACCAGCTAAAATATAATACGAATGTTACTGTTTCTCCAAGGTGCAGTAACTTCAGAGCTTCCACGACTCACTCTCTGGCAAGTATAACCTTCTTGTTCACCTTGTGGTGAGCAGTAAAACACAAGTAAATGCCAGATCAAACTATTAGGCATGGTCAATGGTGACTTAACTTGGGTGGTCAGAGCAAGTGACTGCAGCCTTAGCTGTATAAAAATAAGAAGTGCAGGCATGTTATAGCACATCTGCCCCCTTGTCTTTAAACTGCTTGTGGAAAACGTAGTTATGGAAGTGTAATAAAGAAGCATGCATGAACACAGAAACAATAAAAAAGGTAAGTAAGGAGTGAATGAAGAAAAAGAATCTGATTGGATGGGGACATCCTTAAGTTAATTTGGGGATCTATTACTAAACTTAGGAGTTGTTTAATCCTGTTTGGGTGAATTTAGGTAGAAAGTGAGGTATGGGTGCAGTGAATACCCTTCCCAGGATGACAAGTAGTCAAAAAGTGGGTATTGGTTGCCCAGAATGGCCAGAACTAGAATAATAGCAAACTGGATAGATAGTCAATACTGAGCAAAAAAAAAAAAACTTAGGTAAAAATAAGTGTGCTAAACCTTGCAAAAGTAGTAGCTACACCACTAAGATGAGAAATCAAGTAACTGTGATTTAAGCATTATGCTCAAATGTGAACCTGAAACAGCAGATGCTAGGGGATGCTTAAAAAGCCGAAAAAAGATAGTTGCCCATACACAAAACACGTTTTACACTTACTTCATGGCCAATTTGACCACAAAGCAGTTTTTTTCAAAAATAAAAGATTACATTAATTTCATACATGCATCAATCAGTTATCAAAATACAATTTCAAAAGAGAAGTTTGTGGCTTTAACATCTAAAATATATATGGTATAACAGGGCACTACAGGCATGTAAGCAGATGACATAAAGGCTTTACTGATTACAAAGCTCTGGATATTTCATATATAATTTCAAGGACACATACCCATTTAGAAGTGTTGAAACAAATTTAATAACAAATCGGAAAATAATATGTATTGGGTTGCAGCTATGAAGTAATGAAGTTGCCATGTTTAAAAAATGTGAAACATTGCTGTGATTACTAACGGTAACAACAAAGACCCTAGTGTGCTAACATTATATTATTTTGTACCTCTGAACATGAAAGCTTTGATGTATTTGTGTTAGCTCCTTTGAAGCTCTGTGTGACATTTTTATTCATCTAGATAACTAGCACTCCAGTGTGTGAATAATATTTCATGATATGGCTCTCCAAAGGCATTTTGAAAAAACAGGCTATGTTTTGTAGGTAGAAAACCAATTATGACTCCTCATATGTAGATTTTGTAGAATGGAGCACATTTTACACAGATATAACAATATGCTCCTGCTTTTATCAAAAAGATTGTCATAATTTAGAGTGCAGTTCATGCCACAGTTTTAAGTCAAACCACTTCACTGGGGTTACAGATACATTCCTCATAAATTCCATCACATCCTCAGGTCATTCAAAAACTCTTTGCCTGAAGCCTTAGAACCCTTAGATCTTGTGCCAGTTAAGTTATGCTTTCTGACTAAAAATAACAACAGGAAAAGAATGTGGTTCAATGTGATACTTTCTATATAAATTGCACCCTAAATTACTTTACAGTGTTGTAGCACGTTCATGCAGATCAGATGAAAGCTAACTGACTTTATTAAGAATGAAACAGAAAGATGTAGAGCTATGGTTCGTAAAAGTTGCATGTGACACTCTACATTCATTGTGTAACATTTGTTTAAGCTGATTGATCTTAGCTCAATATTCTGGTGCAAAACACTATGTTAGTATAAGTTACTGTACATTTTTGTTAGTATTTTTTTTCTTTTTTATGTTGTATCTTACGTTACTTATAAATCTAATTTCTAGTAAATATTGTTTATAAGGATCTGTCTTCCATGACCCACCACTGAGCAGATGTTACATGCCCAGTCAGACTTTCCTGGTAAATAAATGTAAATAAATAATTAATAAATAAGTGTATAGTATTTTGTTCATAATTATGCAATCACAGGATGCAAACATGGTCTGTTGAAGGTAAAAGAGTAATCGCAGGCATACTATACATCATGTAGTGCTGTGCAAGTGATACATATGGTTATAAAGTTAGACCAAAACCACAAGTGGACTGTCATATTCATCATGCATATCATATCTGATTTATAAGCCATTTAGAGGTTGTTTGGCGTCTGTGTTACACAATAATGATGAAATTGATAATATGCTCAAAAAAATAAATAAAAAATAAAAAAAAGAATACCCACAACTAAGAAGAAAACTCTACTTCCCTTAAATAAATGCTTTTGTCCCCAACCACTCAGGGGGATCTCGTCAGAAGAACGAAGACACATTATGTCGAATGCGTCTTTGTCAAACTGTAAATGTCAAAAACGCAAAATGACGACGCGGCTTTTAAATTAATTCTTTCCCTGGGAAAGAAGTCGCTTGGCCACTTCTGTCACTTTGCATTTTTCTGCAGTGTAGTGTGATCCCGGAGTTGGTATATAAATAAAATAGTGTTTAGTGTGTTTTTTTTTTTTTTTTTTTGGGGAACAGCGAATTTCGCTGTTCTTGCTGTTCGCTCTTTTTTGTTTTCATTCTTTTGTGGTCGACATAACAGCATTCGATCTTTTGATCGTTCGCTGTTATAACATAGACCCTCACTCAGGATTTCATCAAGATTATGACAAAGTCCTGAGTAATCATGGACAAGAGTCCTTAATTAAGAAAAGTGGGGTGTTTTTCCTAGTTGTAGAAGTTCTTTTTTGAGTTCCCTGTTTGGTGTAAATCTGTCAGGATTTTCAAGTTTTTTTTTGGATTACTGGCAATACATTTTCATAATTAAAGGGTGTATACAGAATACATTTGGCAGACCTTATCTGAGTCCAGTAATCTTTACATGAGTATTTACTGACTCTGAACAGCTTACATACAGAGGCTAAAGTCTTTACACAATTATTTGATGAAAAATATTGTTTTAAAAATTTAATTGCATATGTAACGAGCACTGAATTTAAGCCATATAAATACCTTATGTTGTTTTTTTTTTCTTTCTCATTGTTAATATCTGCCAGATTTTAAGTCTTCCGTTTGCTATGCTACCTGTATATAAGATTAAGTATCGTAATTGCACTCTTATTGTATACAATGTCACTACCTGCTACTACTGTAAGAACTGTCTCCTAGAAGCATTGTTATACAAGATTATTGGTCTTGTCTCCCACTTGACCAGTTTATTCTGTTCTAGTCTTTTTACTGTTATGAATGTCTGTTACTATTTTTTTCTTTATTGTATTATACAATTTTATTTCTACTAACAAAATAGTTTGCTAACAATGGAGCTTTTCTCCCAGGGCCTCCGCTAAAAAATGGGTTTTATGCCCAGTCAGACTCTCCTGGTAGACAAATGTAAAATAAAATAAATGTATTCATATGCCAAAGACATGTTTTCTATACGTAACTGGTAGAATATTATGTTACCCAGACTACATAGAAACACTGTGGATAGATATACGTCAGCATAGTTTGCATCCATTAGGGTGAAGTATTTTCTACTCTCCTAGGTGCAGTTCACCAGCATGCATTTTATCAGTGCTTTCAGGGCTGAGAAACACCATCTATCACACTGGAGAAAATACTTTTGATAAAATCCCTCTCGAGTAAGAGATAGCACCTCTGATGAACTCCCAAACATATTCATGAGAGCACTTCTAATTAGCTCTCTCATGTGTCAGTGAGAGTACTTCTGATGATATCCCTCCCAAGCTAGTAAGAGCTCTTCTGATTAGCACCCTGACATGTTAGTGCCAACACTTCTAATGAGATCCTTTACATGTTAGTGGGAACAGTTAAAAAATAACTCACTCTCATGTTAGACAGAGCAGTTCTAATACGCACTCAATCATGTTAATGAGACCACTTCTGGCAAGCTTCTTCTCATGCTGGACAGAACACATCTGATAAGCTCTCTCACATGTTGGACAGAACACTTCTAGTAATTTCTGTCTCTCTCTCTCTCTCTCATTGAACATAGCACTTCTGATAAATTCTCTGTCATTATGGAAAGAACATTTCTGTTAAGCTCCCTATTATATTAGAGAGAATTGTTCCTACATCCTCCTTCTCGTGTTGGACAGAACACTTCTTATAAGCTCCCTCACATGGTGAAGACAGCACTTCTGATAAGCTCCAACTCGTGTTAGAGAGAGAACACTTTTTATAAGGCCTGTTGGACAGAACACTTTCGGCGAGCTCCCTCATGTGTTGGGGAGAACAGTTCTAATGAACTCCTTCTCATGTTGGAGACAGTAGTTCTGATGAGCTCCCACATGTGTTGGGGAGAGCAGTTCTAATGAACTCCTTCTCATGTTGGAGACAGTAGTTCTTATGAGCTCTCTCACACGTTGGGGAGATCAGTTCTAATGAACTCCTTCTCATGTTGGAGACAGTAGTTCTGATGAGCTCCCTCATGTGTTGGGGAGAGCAGTTCTAATGAACTCCTTCTCATGTTGGAGATGGTAGTTCTGATGAGCTCTCTCACATGTTGGACTGAACACTAATGATGAGCTCCCTTACATGTTGGGGACAGCAGGTTTGGTGAGATCTTCACAGGTTTGTGAGACCACTTCTTATGAGCTCTCTCACACGTTGGGGAGATCAGTTCTAATGAGCTCCTTCTAAGACATGTGAGATTATTGCTGTGGTCCTGCAGCTATACAAAATAAACTGTGATTGTAAAATGAACACAGCAATGTTAGAAGTTGGTCTAATATGATTAAAATGTTTTTGTAGGGAAGACTCATCTCCTCAGTATCCAGTAGATTATAGCATCCCCGATATTAGGAGCAATACTCAGATATACCACAACCTCAGAGCTATTATATGTATTCCTCATAGTCACACTTACAGCCCCCCTATGCCTGGGACTGAAGTCCCAGTCCTCAGAATTTTAGCAGGAACCCTTCTGATAGATATTGTTTTGATTGACGATTTCACATTATCTTACTTGAACCAACCTCACAGATAAAATATTCAACTTTGAGGACTCAAGAATGATTGTTTCTTGGACTGTACCCTACACAAGAAAGAGTTTTCTTTTGGTTTTCCATTTGCTACTGCCTGATTATAAACTGTGTATCAACAATCGTTTATTTTTTCTACTGGATAGTTGGTATCATTGTCAATGGCACAACAGGTCATGCATTCAGCTTTAATACCGGAAGCTCAGAATAAATAAATGCTTTTGTCCCCAATTACTCAGGATTTCATCAAGATTATGATGAACTCCTGAGTAATAGTCCAAAATCGAGTATTAGGATTCATTTTCCAATGCTGACACTTCAACATTGCATAAAATGGCAATGTTATCCTGAGCTGTGTCAACTTTTAGATAAGGTGTTTAATCAGAGTCCCACCTGACTGAGTCAGTGGTAGTACGGGGGGGATGCAAAAGATTTCACAGCATTTATTGAATACCTCTCAACTGTACAGATTTTCACAGAATGTCCAGATTTTTGGCTCATATTTATGGCCTGTTCCTCTTTTTTCCTGGCAAATCACTGTAATGATATCAGGATTGAAGTCATTAATTAATGACATACTTTTGAGTTTCAGAATTCAATTCCATCAAAAAATCTATATTAAAACAAATCCTGTTACTCTAGCAACTTTCTAAGTTTATAAGAGCAATATTTAATATATGTCCCTATTTGTACCCCCATTTTGTCAGACGTTGTCCAGATTTTTTGCATTAACAGGTCGAGAGGTATATGCATCATGTATTCACAGAATAATAAAATTATATATATATATATATCTATATATATATATATATATATATATATATATATATATATATATAAAATACCAAAACCAAATGATTATAAATGTAAACAATGCACTGAGATTTGAAATCACCCTGAAGCTAACCAGAAAATTAAAGAAAACCAAACTCAACACAAATATACTTAAAAGAATACTCTATAGTAATGATAACAAATGTAAACAATATGGTCACATTTGTAATCAAAACTGTACAACATAAAAAATACTTTTATTTGGGGGTTTCAAGCTCTAAACAGCCCCAGTTTGGAGTCTCTGCTCCAACATCCTCAGAAATTATGTATCCTAACTCCACAGGTGCACAGAGAGAGATTACAAAAATTTACAAAACAAACATAAATACATAAATCCCTTTTATCCCCAGCCTTTTGTCACAATTATAACTGCATTTCTAAAATTCCACTTCTTAATAAACACATTTTTATCAATTCCACCTTTCCAAATAAATCATAAACACAAACCAAAACTGTTATCAATGTTGCCAGTATTTCTTCCTGTTAAAGATTCACACAGTCCATAAAACAAACGATCCTTGCTATCAGTTTTAAACTGAGGAGCATACAATTCTTTATAAATATTATACCAAGACTTTTTATCTATTTTACAGCCTAAAATCATGTTGGACTGTTTCATCTGTATTACATACATGGCATTTTTGTTCTTCTGCACATTTATTGTACATCATTAAAGTTGTATCTGACAATTTGTTTAATTACAATCTCTGTAAAAAGTCAGTCCATTCTCATCCATCCTTAAACCTTTTTTGGCATTGTTTTAAACCTACCATTTGAAAGTTTGTTAAATCATTCCGAGGATGTACTAGATTATATTAATCTAAAATAATTATTGTACAACAAATTTCTTTCTCGATGAATATTAGTCATGTTTATCTTCCATCTACACATTTTCCTGACATATTATTTTATATCACTACCACAGCATTTTTTTTATTTTTTCCTCTTTATACCCTTCTCCAAAATAGTTATATTTTACCTGTAATAACTTACTCATAAAGCTATCTATAGAATATTGTAAAACTTTATATGACCAAAATACATACACCCCGGGATTCATGAAGCTTGCGCCAGGCGCAGGCATAGCGTAGGTGGAATAACGCCAAATATGGCCGTCGAGCGATTCAGGTACGATCCAATACCACGTGCACTACCGGTGTATGCCAGAATTGCGCAGCCCTCAGCATAGATATGCTAATCGCCCCATGCGCAGTGTCGCACCATGCAAATGAAGGCATATAGCAATTCATGACGTGGTGCAGGTGTAGCGTAAGGCCACGGAAATGTAAACCAAAAAACATGGTTTACATTTTCCCAAACAGAACATCTGAGCTATGGAAGCAGACCAGACTCATGTATTACAAAGTTAACATATGCCAATGGCTAAATACACAGCCAATGGCATAAGAAAGGATGCACAACACCTAAAAAACAACTTTAATGTCATGTCCACAATAATGAAAAGTACAACCGCAGGGCATGTATGCGCAAACTGGAACATAAAGAAAATATATAAAAATGTCATAAAATCGCAATGTAATACAAATCAGGTGTACACCATAATACACAATGGTAGGCATGGAATACCACAACCAAAGTGCAAGGTTTGCTAAGGGCCTGCGACAGTGTTCGGCGTGGTAACTATGAATTAGTAGTCAATGCCATGCAAATGAGGCAGATAATACTGAATCGCAAATGTCCCGCCGGATGAAGGTTGAACCATATGGCGCAGCGCTATAACACCGAGGAGTGGCTCAGAGGAGATACATGACATCAGCAGAGGCGTGTGCCACCGTAGCAGTAAGCACATTGGAGCAATGCAAATCTGGCCTGGCAGTTGCTAAGCAAAGCTGCAGGACAGGGGTGGGGAGGAAGGTATAGAATCATTTAGTTGAGAGCACACATGGTGCCCAAAAGCGCATGTGTACGGGGATGAAAACGTGCCCGCAACCCAGTAAGCGGATGCACATGGTGCAAACAATAGCACAAACAAGAAGGTCAGGGGAAGAAAAGAAGGAAATGCCAAAATAGGGTAATTGGCATACTAAAGAGCAATCAACACCAATCAACTCACGCGGCCAATCGACGGCAGCTGTCAAGTCTGCTTGCAGAAACCTGCAAAACAGGATAAGGGAGGCACTGGAATGCAAAGAAAGGAGGGTAGGCATTGGATTGCAAAGATAGGAGATCTGTCATAGCAGAGCAAAGCAAACCGACAGTAGACTGGCAATAGCACACATTACGCAAGATATGCCAGGTCTAGGAAAGTACAAATTAAAGCAGGCTGCCATATGCATGCCAGAAAATGGTAGGTGGAACATGCAGAAATGTAAAGGGAAGGTCAAGAGGTAATTCACGGCAGCCAAATGTAATTCAACACCAAAGGCACCACAATAGTAGTTCCGGCAGAAAAACACATAAGATATCCTGTAGCTATGATCGTACATACACACCCTATGACATCATCGGTGTTCACAGCACAATAGTATGAAGTGTGAAAGCACCCTACACACACCTGTGAATTCCCAAACACTGCACCATAGGTGTAAACACACGGGGAACTTTTAAAATGTACATGTTGGGAGCTGCCATAGCTGTGATTCATCAGCATGTGTTAGAGACTGACGGTGTTGTGGAGGATGATGCTGACAACCACCGCAGGCCCCGGAGGAGGAGAAGAGTGTTCAGACCAAGGGTAACCTATCAGGGGCTACATGATCTGGAGATAGTAGAGCATTACAGGGTGGACAGGGACATCTTACAGCAAATAGTGGAGCTGTGCCGGCCACGCCTGAGAACCAGAAATAACAGAGGGGAACCCATTCCAGTGGACATGAAGGTATGTGTAAGCATGCGAATACTAGCCACAGGTACCTTTCAAAGGCCAACTTGAGATATAATGAGGATCTCACAGGCATCAGCATCCAGGGTACTACACCAGTTCCTGGATGCCATGTTACCACATGCCAATGAGCATATATACTTCCCCTGAACTCAGGAGGAGTTGGCCAGCAATATGCATTACTTCCACCGTGTGGCACACTACCCAGAGGTACTGTGTGAGAGAGACTGCACGCACATACAAATCAAGTCACCACCCAGTGAGCATGGTAG
Source organism: Protopterus annectens (assembly GCF_019279795.1). Lineage (NCBI taxonomy): Eukaryota > Metazoa > Chordata > Ceratodontiformes > Protopteridae > Protopterus > Protopterus annectens. The sequence goes on along the minus strand of NC_056745.1, from coordinate 325,792,061 downwards.
GCACTACATAAACCACAAGGGATTCCACTCCATCAACTGCCAGGTCCTGTGCAATGCCCAGGGCATAATCATGGATGTGTGTGCTGGCAGCCCTGGAAGCTACCATGACTCCCATATCTGGCATGCCTCACAGCTGTATCAGGTATTTGTCAGGGGGGACATCCCACATGGCCACCTTGTGGGGGATGCTGGCTATGCACTGGAGCCGTGGATGATGACTCCCATCAGAAATGCACACACACCCATGCAAGAATGCCATAATGAGGCACACGCACAAACCAGAATCATCATAGAGCGTGTATTCGGGATGCTGAAATCACGGTTCCGGTGATTGGACGCATCTGGTGGAGCCTTGCACGTGTGCCCACATCATCATAGTATGTGCCATGCTACATAATATGATCCTGCGGAAACAGCTGCAGCAGGGACAAAATGGTGAAGGCCCTCATAGCCCACCATATTTGCCAAGGCCATCACAGGCACAGAGGGATTCAGACCATGAACACACTGTGCCAGCCCCAGTAGGCAGACGGAGGCATGCCCAATATGCCTATGCCTTGGCAAAGAGGGAACGTATAGCACATACGCTGACAGTGTAGGCCCCTACAGACTGACACACCCCTCCACCTGCACACACAGTAAAATGGATGGCACACAAGCACGACCACCTGTAAATTGTAATGTATAGGTAGCCCACTGTGTGAATCCTACATAGGCAGCCCTCAAACATTGTACACACAACAGCTATTGGAACACGGAATGTCAACACCTGAACAGTACATGCGCCTATCAGCATATGTTGGTGCTGTGTGTATAGGTTCCCAGGTACATCGGTAGGTACATGGCCGATTGTCAGAGGCCATACACCAAACGGGGCAAACAGTGTCCACTGTCGCCACAACATCGAGTAACCAACTGTCGCATAGAGGAGCAGAGGCAATTGTGGGAGCACATGTGTTTAAGCACTGTTCTGCAGACACTCAGCACGGAGTCCCTGCTGCGTTAATGAGGGGCTCCACATAATATAATCATGGATGTTGTGTCAAGGCATGAGGTGTACCCATGACAGGTTTTCGTCACCCCAGCATGCTCCACTCACGGTCGTTTGAAGGTGTAGCACAGTATCGTCTGTGGCTCACTTTGATATACATACCCAATGCTGGAGCACATACAGTAAACATCACATGGACATACCATTAACTGGACTCATCAATATGTAAACTAACTGAGTTACCCATGTGACTGCAGTATGGAGTAACAGCTGTAGTGTACTCCACATACAAAATGACATAACACGTGTACAAATCCCAGATGGCCATATGTTAAATGCAGTGACCATCGTGCATGTTCCCGGTCCCATGTCCTGCAAGGGATGTAACGTAATCCCGAAGTCATGAGTAATGCATGTCGGATGCAGGTCATCAGATCATATGTTTAGCACACGTTACCGGGAATATGCATTGCCCACTGCTGGTAAGCTACTTTTAAATATGACTATATGGATATGCGCAAAACAGGGATAAGCTGCTCCGAATATCGCGCAGATCATGGTGAATGATGTCCAGAACAGGTGAAACCAGCATTATTTACCCCTGTACTAATAGCGCCTGCTCTGAAGGGTAAAACGACAACTGCCAGATGTAGAAAAAGCAATCATGTATAGAATCACCTAACACTATTGCTAGACAAGATGTACCTATGGTAGGGTTGCCACCTCTTCAAATTACTAATGTGGGACATACGTCAGATGTCTGCAGGCCGACACATACACCCGGCCAGTATGGAAAGCAGAACTGCACTGTTTTGCCTAGATAAAAGCTCATTCTTGTAATGTTTACTTACTTATTCTGTTTGTTGGTTCAGATACAGAATAACTGTTTTATGCGATTATTACATAAACTATAGGAAATAAGTATGTTCTAAAATCACAGGACATTTGCCATGTTTACAAATATTTTGCAGGACACAACTGCCCAAAGAGGGAATGTCCCTCGCAGAGTGGGACAGCTGGCAACCCTAACCTATGGCAGGTGTGTAATGTGACAGGTACAGACACAAACATGCGGAGTCCAGGAAACAGTATACACCAACAAGTACACAATGAAAGGTGTAGCTTGCCTGTTACTTTCCCCATCAGATATATATATATATATCTATATATATATATATATATATATATATATATATATATATATATATATACATATATATATAATACAGATAGAAAGGGCGATAGAGTGATATATGTTGATATATACGGATTCAGCGATATCTGAAAATATATATATATAGATAGGTCAACGACATTCATAATACCTTGGAGGTACAAATACTTAGGATACCGCCAACTATGGAATGTGTAACATACCAACATGTGTAACCACGAGGCCAAAAGACCGAAAGAGAACAGTACAACTGCGAGTAATAGTATGATGATATGAATGGATAATTCGTTACTGCTGCCGGTGTTGCGGTCCACGTAGGTACTGTGTTCAACTGTGTGTGTGAGTGCCGTAGTCTGTGTATGTGTGTGTTGAGGGTGCCGTGTGCATCCCCGTGTGACTGTAATGTGTGTGTGTGTTCGCATCATGTGTCTACTAGTGCCAACTCAGAGGTAGATGATTACGGTAGGTGTGGGTATAGCTAGCCGTAGGCATACGGTCATCACCTGTCCCACATTAAGAGGGACAGCCACTGTCTGGGCAGGTGTGTCCTGACATAAAACATTACAAAGGGCAAATGTCCGAGATCGTAGGACATTAATATGTCCCATACATACTGTAATAGTTGCATTAAATAGTTATGCCTGTATGTAAGAAACGTGAATGTTACATGCAATATGATAAGTAGCCAAAGTCCAACAACAATAGGTATGTATTGAGGATAAAAGTATGTGCTATCCTGTGTACTGACCGTGGCTATGTGCTGGCCTGTAAACACCGCTGTGTGTCCTGGAAGTGTCCAACAATGGCAATATGAAAAGGTGTCAACCCATGGCAAAGAGGTTCTGTTACCAACACAACCGCAATGACTACAAATATCTGGGACAGAAATACATGGGATAGTTGTCATGTAGACATATCCCTTTACATATCACTGCAATTCCGGAGGTATGGAAGTATCAACCTCACCTGCATACTATATAGAAACCAATTAACAATGGCCCAATGTACAATCCCGTAACATAAGTCTACTAACTGATAGCTCTTTAATAAGGGACGGAGCCCACACACATATATATGGAATATGTAGAAATGCAAGCCCCACAAACCTGTATATGGTACGTACACCCACCGAAATCTCCCACACTAGAAACTATAGCAATACAGACTGTAATAACAGCACAAACATCCAGTCAGTCAATTACAACTGCAGAACTGTCGACATACCTTGTGAGAGACACAATTAAAGGTGCCATGCAAAATTGCAGCCATTGTATAATGGAACAAACGGCAATGTTACAGGTTTTGTTTGCAATAGTCCGTTAACAGATGTTGGGATGACAGGTACACCCACATGTTGAACCACATACTCTAGCTGTCACACACAATCCACGGGGGACATGAATCAAAGTATACTTGTCTCTATGCACAGCAGTTGCAATTACACATAACAAAATGCAATACAAGCCGTCTCCCCAAAGGTAGGGCAAATGGCCAATGCCCAAGTGGAGAAGTCAATTATACCCCACTGTTGCCACGTAATTGGCGAATGTAGTAGCTGCAAAGCTGATATGCAAGTAATTAGTCACTCAGAATCACCAATAGGCGGCAGGAAAACACATGTTACAGGTATCGACGTATATAAGGAAGACTTGCCAGACATTCAAACCGTATGCTCATACAAAATACCCATGTAAGCAGTGTGAGAGAGATAGAGACAAAAGTACGTAATGATAACAAGGTATGTAGAACACTCGGTATGTAAGTATATGTATAGCATGTTTTTTATTAATCATTTACTGTATGTGTAGCTCGTTTTGCATTAATTAAAAGTGCTTGCAATGCATAACGTGGGAAAAGGTATTTATGTAGTGATGTCTTGCTGAGCATACTTAAGCTTGTAGAAACTGTGCATCCAGCTGTGAGCCACAAGGTACACATCACAGACACCACAAGGGATGCTACATGAGGGCTTTAAACAGAACAATTACATACAACCCGCCATCAGTGGTAGGGTATGTCCAACAAGTACGTGCCATAGCCGGGGATAGTATATGTTGATATACTGTCACAGTAGGCATATGTATGGGCATATAATGACAATGACATGCCTAAGGTGGTCCCGCTGTGCAAGTATGCTTTGCATTATGGGATACTATGTAAAATATGTGTAATGTATAGTATTGTAGGTAGATATGTCAGATATTCTACACAGCATAAGAGGCATATCATGCATACCACAGGTATCGTCCATTTGGCATGTACAATAACAGGATACATATGGCTTGTAGGCATGGGACATTGTAATAGCATGATAGCTAATCTAAATGGAAGGGCTACCAAGTAATCATGCACAAAGGACATGTAATAGCTTCACAGGTTCATAGTGGGGTACTATGCAGTCTGGCAAGTCTATGTGTAAGCACAACCACAGTGTTCACACCAGTGGCACCTCTCTAGGGTAGTGTTCTGTGATCAGCAGAGCCATGTGTTACCTGCACCTCTGCACAGTACAACCACTGCAGTGATCCCTGGCATACATGTGTGTCCCAAACACCAAGGGAGGTATCACATGAACAGTACTACTGAGTGTCTCTGCATGATGTACATAGGAGTCATGTTCCAAAGCATGGTGAGTGTCCAGTTTGGGAATGTAACCCTCAAGCACATCCCACTCATTGTTGCTTGTGTGCACATATCCATGAGCATGTTGCTCACAGTGGCATCTGCGTATGTCGTGTATGTGGAGTATATCCATTAATATTGTTGTGGACATGGGTCCTGTCTGTTCAGCAGAGGTCACCCCTGAGTATGTAGTATGCAAATGTGTACAGACGTGGTGTCCGTAGTTCAGCCACATACCTTAGCTGTCAGAGCTCAATAAACATCATGGCGTGTTAATGTTGTGGTATGTAAAGCTGTAGCTGTTGTGTAAGGTACACCCTAAATGGGGTGGTGTACCCTTGAATGTGTGTAGAAGTCTTGAGTTCAGAGGTACAATGGGTGCCTATGTAGAAGCTACACACCCAGTACAGATAAGTGTGGCCATGTAGAAGGATATCCATGCCACAGTGGCAATACGGTAATCACAGGAGTGGGTGTGACATACATGTGTACTACAAACATGTACAATGTGACACGTATGTAAGGGACTTCCACCTATGTGATAGTGGGTGAATGGTGTAATGCAAAGGTGATGTCCATGGACCTTGTGTCATGCAGCTTGAGGCCATGATTTTCATATCAGGTATCTGTCACAGTGACACCCGTATGGATGGAGTCAGTATCAGCTGGTGGATCAATCATGGTGCTTTGTATGCAGGGGTTTGTAAAGCTAGGCAGGGAAAGTCCCTCTGTGCTAGCCTGTACCTCAGGGAAGCATATACTGAACATGAGGGGCCCTATGACTGAGGACTGTGGTATGCCAAACGTAACTGAAATGCAGTAGGTACTATGGTATGCTACCCTCATTGTATGTCCTGTCCATGAGCCACGTTGTATAACATCCTGAGACATAGGGTACGATGTGCAGGTGGATGTGTATGTTGTCAATACCAGAATGGAGAACGGTGCTGAGAGGCAATGAGAGGACAATGTAGGATGTGTGGACTCCCGTACCATCATCAACTACCCTGGTAACTGTATGAAAGGAGTCCACCAGGTGTAGGGGCCATGCTCTGGCCCTAACAAGTCCAACCCGGGTGGCATCAAAGGACCGGAGCCCAACAATGTCTCTGTGAATGACGTCCTTGATGATGTGCCCCATAGCCGTGCAGAACAGTCCAGTCAGGTGTGTAGGACTATAGTTCCACTCGTGCATTGTGGTGCCACCTGTGTGGAGTGTGATGAATGTTGCTGTGTGCCATTTAGGGGCCACAATGTCTGATACAAGGCTATTACTGAATATGGTGGCCTAGTGGGGAGACATGTTGTTCAGAGGTTTGTGGACATCACGGCCTGGGACTTTGGAAGGTGACATGGGGTCAGTGTTCCAGGACATATAGAGTGCAGGTTAGTACTGTGTAGGTGTGACCGCAGGGACACCTCAATGTTCCTGCATGGATTGTGGCCCTGTAGTGAGTGAGATGGTGTAATGTTAGCATTGAATCCATCCACCAGCATGTTGCCAACATCACCTGGGTCTGTAATGTTCCTGAGTGACTGTTGTATGTGAGAGCAGATGTGGGTATTGCCAGTGACTACTGACATACCACCATAATGCCTTGTGGTACACCCGGAATGTGTCGCAGTAATGTTTATGTAGCTAGTCATGGAGTATGTGATGAGGGATCCCGTGGCCCTACCGAGGCTGACCAGTGAGCTACTCCACCCATGGGATTGTACACCACTGTGCAACAGCCTCCACCTGTTGTTGTACATTATGTCCATGGAACTTGACCACCAGAGTGGCGTCTGTTATCTGGTGTGTACCATCATGGCTCTGTGTGGTATAGCATGATCCATGCAGTCGTGTACATGCTACTGAAGTGCACTGGGGTGTGTTGCAGCATTTGTATGTGCAATGTCCATCTGCACGGGTGTCATGACATTAACAACCGCTGTCATAAGACGTCCATAGTAGGTGTTGTAGTACTCATGTATTGTGTATGCCATGTAGGGTGTGGTGCCGGGATGTGGCTAACAAGGTTGATTAGCATATGTTCGGAATCCACCAATGAGGGGATAACCACAGTTGTGGAACACCAGTCATGTGTTGGTAGTGTTCATGTCAAGGTTAATGTTGGTCTTGGAGGTGGTGTGTATGGGTTTATCCAGCCAAGTGGAGGTTATGACTCATGGATGTGTCAGTACATGAGTGGCTATCCCAGTTAAGTGTGGGTTAGTGTCAGTCACACATCAGTAGTAGCTGTCTGAGCCCTACTGTCCAGTACACCAACAAATGAGGTCTGGTAACTGTGGGGTATGTAATGGAATCTGTAGCTTGTTACAATGTATATAGTGGTTCCGGACACAGTTAGTTGCATGTGGAGCACCTCTGATGCATGGTGCTAAGTAACTAGCCAGGATGTGTGTACAACATAGTGGGATGTGGGAACACCTCAGCTGTGGGTGTGCCAGTCCAGGTATGTGCCTGAAAGGTATGGTCTGTCTCTAACCTGTCATTGCAGGTGTGCTCTGCAGAGCCGAGAGGCAGGTCCCAGTCACTGCAGAGATATTGGAGTGGTGCATTCTAAGGTGTGTCTTGCCTGCGTGCATCACAGAGGAAGATGCAAGCATTGTGTCACATGACCCCATGTCTTGCTTGCCAGTTCCCATTCTGCCAGTGACTGTTATTGGAAACTGTGCAAGACAGGCAGTATAGAAGCAGCAAGAGCCTTACATATGAGCTGTACTCCCAGGGCTGACAGGGGCAGGTCATCTGTGCCAAAGCATTGTGTTTCGAGGTCAGTCAAAGGGGACAGATACCAGATGCCTGTGGAATGACAGCAGAAGCATAGGCAACTGCTGAAGTGACACAGTCAGTCATTGTACAGTGGTATCGGGTCTGGATGAATGCATAATGCTCCCCAGGGCTTGGCCCACACCTTCAGGGCTACAAGACTGGTGAGCTATTGCATGTCCCTGCACATGTAGTCTGTGAAGTGGCATCTCAGGGCAGTCACACTAACATGGAGAATGACAAGTGACAGCGTACCTGGTGAGGTGTGGCATGGGTGCATAGGTTATGTTGCAGAACCAGTTACTTGACAGCAAGATGTAAGCGACTATCACCTTGTGTAGCCTGTTGTGTGGAACTGCAGTGTGACCGCCTACAGAGTCACCTATGACTGGTGTGTTGTGTATGTTATAACACACTATTGGCTGTATGTAATGGGCACACATGAGTCTGTGGGCTATAAGTTGTTGATGTTGTGTTCTGTATGGGGTCTTCCTCTGGTGCCTACACAGAGTATGGAGAGGTACTGCACACGTTGTCCTTGTATGTGTGCCTTGTGGTGGAGATCATGTGAGACTATGTGATGAGTGGGGTGTGTTGCGAATGTTACACATCCCCACATGGCTGTCAGGTGCAGTCAGGGTTGGTGACAGCATTACCCCCAGCAGAGCTGCATAAGTGCATCCCCCACAGGCTGTAGTGTTGTATGTCGGGAGGTGAGCATTGAATGTGTACATGAGACAATTGCTCTATTGCCACATGTACGACATATCCATCTTATAGACAGGCAATAGCACTGGTACGTGACAGTTGGATATGCCTGTATATACAACCATGTCTCACAGGATATGTGAGTTACGTGTGTACAACAGTTGTTGTACCATAAGCAAGCTGGAAATCTTAGCACAGCCAGTGTACCTGTGAGAAAAGGTGTGGAATGGGTGCTATATTAATCAGTAGCTCATGACATGCTCACAAGTTCTGTACAAATGCCTAGCATGACCATAAAATACAGATAGGGTGTTGGATAATATCAACCCACAAGTGGTGACGACAGTCATAATGTGTGGCATCGCACTATAACCCTGCTGAGTATGGTGTACATGTCCATGAACCATTATCACTGTAGATGTTAGCAGTACAGATGTACAAGACAGTACAGATGTTTGATTACAAATACCTTTGTATGTCACAGGAGTGTTCTACCAGTGGCCTGTTGACAGACTCACAACTACAAATGCTGCCAGAGTGACATGTGCATATCACACCAGTGCCAGCTACAGTAGAACAGGGTTAATGTGTTGTACTCCACCCTCATTGTAGCCCATACTACACAGACAAATGTTAGGCATCTGTGTATGTAAGGATGTGAATGGCCATGACTTATGAGGAATAGCTGTGTCAGTGTTGTGAACAACATACGGAATGGGCTGTGTGGGTGAGGTGTGTGACATATGTGCACATTCTGATGGATGATATCAGCATTGTCACCGCTAGGTGAACATCCCTGTACCCATTAACTACCACCTAGGCTGTGGTCATCATTATGGACACTGTGTAAGGGATGGTGCTGTGCAGTACACCTCCCTGACTTGGTGACATCTCCAGGCCCCTTAGGTAGTCATACGAGGTACCCATGTCATGACAGGGTGCCATCCATGACCACGGAGATCATTGGACAGACATATACAGCACTGGGGTGACCAATATTGGATCACATTTCACCTTTAAGGGGTAATGGCCATGCGTGTATGGGCGATACCAGCCTTCACAATCCTCACTTCCACTATGCGGCATGCTGTCTACCTTGCATAAAGACATCTGCTACACCATGATGATGGACATGCTACATGTCCATATCCTGATCTGTAAGATATACGTCATGAACATCCACCGTCCGAATACTAGGATCGCCACATGCTGGACAGATCCCTGTGCCATACATGTGACATACTCCCGCCAAACCATGCAACCATGTCCATCAAAGCTGCACATGTCATCCCAGTCATACATGGTGTGATGGCCGCATGGTAGATGTAGCATCAACTGTCTGGATCAGTAATGTGGCACTGATGCACCTCGCGGTGACATAATGGCTGTCTATTACAGCTAGGAAACATTGCCCATACATGCTATGGTTCATAAGCATCCCTGCGAATGACATCCGACTAACCATTGTCCCATGTCTATCACATGTGCAACACAGGCGATCCGTGGCAGGATGTTGAACAGCTGCACAGTGCTGTGTAGATGTATATGGCAAAACACATGCATGTACAGGTTTCCATGCGTATGTGTGCATTGTCACTGCTCAAGTCCATTAAGGCTATGTCTGTGTTGATATGTGACATATACACAGCATCAAGGTCAACAGCATTACCGTGGACACATCCAGGCATGTGCAGATAGGTAAGAACACCAGTGCAGGCAAATAGACATGCCCACATCAAGACAGCATTCGCATGGAGTATGAACACTGTAATGAGGTGACACACATATATGGTGATGATATCCAATGCACAACGGGTGTTACATGTGTGTGACACAAACACGTCAGTCGTGTCCATGTCATGATGATTTGCAAAGATAACTGTGCAGATGTACTAGATGTCATAGAAATGTATGTGCAGCAGTACTTGGTACATCTCTGAAACTGTGACCTGTCACCATCATTATGTCTTACAGATAATGCCTTGTACACACCTTCCAGCATACAGCCACCAGGAGGATGATGTCCTCATCCCGTACCTCCATGAGAACTATGAGGTGTTGTTCAGCCATGTGCCACGGCACGCCCAGCAGAGGGACGACCTGTGGCAGGATCTTCGCAGGAGGGTGAACAATGTGGGTGGCCATAACCGCACCTACCAGCAGGTGCGCAGACACTGCACGGACTTGATACGACATGCAAAACAGCGTGCCACTGCAATTGCCAGGGAACAAGGTGGAACAGGTGGTGGGCCACCAACCCAGCCCCCACTCACACACACTGAGGAGCTACTGGCCAGTCTGGGGACACCCTCAGAATAGCATCCAGAAACTTTAGCTGCCATCGTGGAGGTGAGTGTCTCCCAACCAATGAGCCTGGAGTTGCCTGGTAAGTCAGTACTGCACATATGGCTATTATATCTCATTTAGTTGCATGTGTCACTGTACATTATGTAAAGTAACAACATATGCAAGGTATGTGGACTCATCAGACCAATGATTGAGTACAATGCCCCATTCGGAATGTATCTGACCCGACACTTGCAGCAGCTGGAGAGGCCACAAAAGTTCCTCACCAAAAGGATAAAGGGTCTCAAACATCTGTCCTATGCTGCCCGACTGAAAGAACTCCAGCTCTATTCAGTCGCTTACATGCTCAGAGGTGACCTTTGCCTAACAAGGCCATGTCAAACCCAGATTTGATGAATATGCTTCACCTCAAAAATCTAGATCCGTCAGAGCCACAAGGCGGAGACTAAACCCTCGACACGGCTATAAATGGGGCGTGCGGGGGGGAAAGATTCATCACCCAAAAGACTCCCTATGCTGTGGAATAAAATCCCGGTATATGTGAGGCAGAGCACCTCGCTGGCCTTGTTCAAGAGAAATCTTGACCAATGGATGGGAGATCGCAGACATACCCCAGGGATTACCTCAGTGTCACTGCTCAACAGAGGCACAGCAAAATAATGGGTATAGTTCCCCATACTAAAGGGGTGGCGTAAGCCACAAAACTATGGGCTAGGCTTGTAAATGCCCTCGGGCAGATAGCCTAGTATGAACCTATGAACCTATGAACCTATGAACAAGCTGCATACTACAGTATGCTACCCTGTGTATGCACACATGTGCATACTATATGCTATTATACAGGCAAATGTGTTAACATGCACAGTGCACCCTGTGGCTGTCATACCATCATGGATAATGTTCATACTGCTGTGTCACCCCTATACAGGTACCTCTGGCATGCCGCCCAGACATGAGTCTGTTGCAGGTAAGACTGTCATCAGTATCAGGCATGTTAAAGCATAGATCTATTTGCCATGTGCCCAGTTAACACTTGCACACTCGATGTTCGTTCCAGTCATGATAT